>NW_006399752.1:23732587-23733620 GCF_000299155.1 Elephantulus edwardii
CTTTGAGCATGTTGCTAGGAGAGTCTATTCCTTGGAAAGGAACATCATGCTTGAAAAGGTAGAATGTTAAGAAAAGAGAAGGCGACCCTCAAAAAGATGGATTAACATAGTAACTATAGGAATGGGCTCAAGTGTGTCAGAGATGTTGAAGCTGGCACAGCACAGGACAGGGTTCAGATCAATTGCTCATGTGGTTGCTATAAGTCCTACTTGATTCACAGGCACCTAACAATGTAACAGAACAACCTTACTTATGTTGCCAACCAGAGGTCAATACAAATTAAACACAAAGATTCCTTAAAGGACAAAGCCTACCAGCTGTTGATAATTTAGTATGAATTTTAAAAATTGTTTTTTATAGGCTATCATATCTCACTTTGTCTCCTTATAAACCTCGTAGTGACACTGTCAGACTGAACAGACCATCCCACAGAATTTCCAAGGCTATAAATCTGTGAGGAAGCATGCTGTCCAATCCTTTTCTCTTGGAAGGACTTAAAGTTTCAACAACTGTCCCTTGACTTAATAGGTCAGCTCTTTAATTATAGCACCATCAGGGCTCCCTAATTATGAAATACCAAAACTCAAAACCCACAACTGAGAGTCAGTTCTGTTTCAACATGGCCATCCGTTGGGTTCTCACACCACTATCAATTTTAAAAGGAGGACAATCCCCATCTCTTCTCCTGAGCAGAGGCTGGCAGATCTGTGACTGCTGACCTTTGAGTTAGTAGTTGAATACATTTTATACTGCATCACAAGGGCTCTTTGTTATAACATGGGTTTTAGTTCTTAAGTGTAGGAAGGAATTATTAAGGATAAACGGAAAAGAAAAAGTGAGTGAAAGTCCTAGGTACTTAAAAAAAAAATTCTAGTCTAGGCAAATTCCAAAACCAAACTCACTGCAGTTGAGTTAAATTCCAATACTATGAGACCCTGTAGGCAGATAGAACTGTACCTTGGGGTTTACAAAGCTCTAAGTCTTTATAGAAGCAGGCTGCCAAATCTTTCTCACACAGAGTAACAGATGGGT
>NW_006399752.1:23734900-23737585 GCF_000299155.1 Elephantulus edwardii
GTTTCCACACTCAGTTGGGTCACCCTTCTTTGGAATGGGAACAAATATAGATCTCTTCCAGTCAGTTGGCCAAGTGGTTGTTCTCCAGATTTCTTGGCAGCATCTGTTAGCTGAAATACTTCAGTTGGTAGAAAAAAGCTTAAGCACGGTGCCACTAAGGCTCTAATTTTAAAAAGAAAATTAGAGTACTGGTGCTACAATTATCAATCTAGTACCAAGATGAAAAAATGGCACAAGTGGATTGAGAGACTGTACGAGTCTCCCTATGTGGTCTGATGTGGTCACTGTCACACTAGCCACATTTTTCTTACAAATTATTACATATGGATTCTTAGTTTATATAGGGGAAGACATAAACAACTTTAACTAGCCTTTACTTAATGTGACAATGGAAAGTTGGATAGCTAAATTTATAAGCTATACTCCCTTTTTCATCTCTTAAATTATCCATATATTCATCATTGTTAATATGATGATTATTTATTCACCTGAATGAAACATACCTTATTCCTCAAGCTGGCATCATTGCTTCTCAATAATTTGGAGAGATCCCATTACAATGTGTGTGATTTCCTGACAACTGAGATTATTGACTGTGGAGCTAAGATGAAGTCATTGACAGGATAAATCTTATCTCCATCTATCCTATTTCCTATTAGTCCAGTGGTAGGCATTTTGTTTTCTTGACATTTAGATGCAATCCATACTGAAGGCTATGTTCTTTGATTTTCTGCAACAAGTGCTTTAAGTCCTCCTCACTTTTTGCAAGCAAGATTGTATTATCTGCATAACTCAGGTTATTGATGAGGCTTCCTCCAATCTTGACACCACAACCATGACTCATTCTTAATTTTAAACCATCTAGTGTTCTTATTGAAGCTCAACATCAAGAAAGCAAAGATTCTTACCACTGAGTTAATTGGCAGCATCATGATAGGATGATGAAGAGATTGAGATTGTTGACAGCTTCAGTTTGCTTGGCTCCACAATCAACACTCTTCTTTTTTTTTTTTAACCATTATCACATTTTTTTCACCTTTACAATCAACACTCTTGGTACCAGGAGGCAGAAAAAAGATGAATTGCATTGGGAAAGTCAGTTGTCAGAGACCTCTCCAAAGTCCTGAAGAATGATATCAGTCTGGGGACTAAGGTGCACCTGATACAGGTCATGGTCTTTGCCATTACCTGCTATGCATCAGAGAGCTGGGCAATGACTATGGATGATAGAAGGAGAATTGACACATTTGAGCTTCTGTGCTGGATTGAATATACCCTGGACTGCAAGGCAGAATCATCCTTGGAGAGGGACATCAAGCTTGGGAGGGTTGAGGGACAGTGAAGGAGAGAAAGAAACTCGATGACATGGATTGATTCTGTCACTGGGGTAATGGGGATAGTTGTGTCAGAGATAATAAAATTGGTACAGGATAGAGCAGGGTTTAGGGCTGTGTTGTACACAGGGTCGTAATGAGTCGCAGGTGACTTGACAACACATAACAACAACAACAACAATCTGTTAGTACTCAATATTGTCTTAATGTGAAAGTTTCACAGGAACCTGAAAATCCAGGCCACACCCTAAACCAACTAGATCACAATCTCTCAGCATGCAGCCAACTATCACTGCTTGTTTCGTTCTTCAGATTAATGTGCAGCCAAGATTGAGATTAGCAACTAGCTAAGGCTAATTCGCTAAGATGGGGAAGGTTCAGGACTTTGGAGAGGTCTCTGCCAGCTGACTTTCCCAATCTAGCAATTAGCTAAGGCTAATTTCTACACAGCCACCAGAAATTTGATGAATCTAAAACACGTTGCACTACAGATGAAACCAATGATCACAGATTATTGCTATTGTTGTTGGGTACTATTGAATCAGAGCTAACTTATAGCTGACCTCTGGTGGTTTTTCAGAGACAGTAAATCACAAGGGAAGAGATGGCTCATCTCTCCCCCATGGAGCAGCTGGCTAGTGGATTCAAACCATATACCTTGACAATGGCAATGCAATTCCTCACCACTAAGTCACCAGAGCTCCCTATGATCATAGGTATGCTTCTCTAAATCTTGCCCTAGGCCTGTTCCTCCAGCCTTATCTCTCCCTAGCTTGTCTCACATTTGACATGATGATGGTAACAAATTACAGAGTCCCCAGGTTGTTAATGAGATCAGTTACAAAGTGTGTCAGTAAGTATAATTTGCAATTAGTGTAGGAAATAAATTTTAAATAATAGTTGCATGAAAAGCAAATTTAAATGATTGTGGTAATAGATCTTGGTTCAATATTTTCAAAGTGATGATGCTGAGTTGCCCATAAGTCAGACTTTCATAACCTGGCAGTGGGTTTATTTTATTTGCAGCCCATCACATACACCATTTTATTTCACACAAAATCCCTACAGTTAGAGCTTGAAAATGTACATTTCTACCAAGCACTCAAGTAATCTTGATACACAGTAATGTATGAAAATTATTTCTGATTGGTCCATTCCTTTATCCTCCATCTATTATTTTTATCTTAAGGTGCACAGAGGGACCGGTGGGAGAACATGCTCCTGGGCGGAAGGAAAGCCAGGAAGCTGCGCACCCTCGGGCCAGAAAGGAAAACATAATCTACACAGGAGTTCTACAGGACACGTCAACTTACCTTGGAGACAGTACAACTAAATTTAAGAGACACTGGTA
>NW_006399752.1:23741415-23762755 GCF_000299155.1 Elephantulus edwardii
GGGCTGTTGTCCATAGGGTCGCTATGAGTCGAAAACGACTCAAAGGCACATAACAACAAACAACAACAAGGTGCAACGGTGAGATATGATAGGCAGATAAAAAAGTATGACTGACAGAAAAGCAAGCCCAGGCTCTGGGGACTCTTAAGAAGGAATCCTTACCCAGCAAGGGGAATCAGGAGTCCTAAGTAGAATCATGAAGGATGAGTTGTGATTAGGCAGGAAAACAGAAAGAATTTTCCTAAAAGAGAAAAGAATAATTAGAAGTTAACAACAAAACATATGAGTTCAGAAAGTTTTAAGAACTTTAGTAGGACTAAACATCAAACGTTTTCATGATATTCATTTCAATATCTCTAACACAGTAATTCAAATAAATAATGATCAATAAATGCAAGTGAGTAAAGTCCCTTTTTCTTAAGCAAATTTAAATGTTTGTTAAAGGTTAAGAGCTTTTGAAGACTTAATCAGAAGAAGTCCTCACCATACTAAGTGCTTTTTCCCCCCTTTTTTTCAGTTTCTGATCATAGCCAGGAGTGATTAACCTTAATTTCAGGGTCAAAAGATTTCTTGGGACACTATGTCTTATGAGAACTAAGTAGTCACTCTTAATCCAAATGCTCATCTCTGATGAAGGGAATTGTTTGCTCCCCCAAGTGAGGCTAATATTTCACTTTTCAAATACAAGTGAGTTGTGCTGCCTAATATCTACAGCAGATGTCATTCTACTGCCTGAGTCAGAGGCTCAGAGAATTGCCTTTTGAGTTCGTGAACATGTGTGTGCATGTGTGTGTTGGAGAGTGAAGTTTATGCAGTGTGTGTAAGTAGAGCATCAAGCATAAACTGTAGCACATAGCATTGCTAAATTTGCAGCATCACCCCACTGGAATGAAAAAAAAAAAAAATAGAGAATTCTTGAGTTGACCAGTTTTAAAAGTTAAGGGCAAAATCAAAGTGACAAAAAAAAAGCAAATAAAATTTAATATTCAAGTTTAACTTTAATAAAAATGAAGTCAAGCCTCATCTCACTGGGAATCTTTGTTGTTCAAGAATGATTTTAAGTTCATGTCAGGATATTTCAGTTTTATTCATATTTTGGCAAAATTTGTGACCTGAAGATTATTTCCTGAAAATATAGTCTCTGCCAACTATGGAGTAATTTTCAGTATATTAAACAAAATTGTTCAGGCCCATAATATCCCAGGTTCTGCTGAGGGACTTTCTCCCCTTCCTCTGGGGCACTGAGGATAATAAGTCCATGATGTTCACCCTGTAACAGGAGGCCCCAGGCTAAGTGTCATCATTAACTACCTATTTAGGTCCTAAGTTCCCTGTTGTACTACTATCACCACAAAGTTATAACTAATAAACTTTATGGACATAAGGTCATGTACACAGAGTGACTATGGAGTAGATCTAAGAAATTTGAGAACTCAAGAAGTGAATAATATAGGGGCCATCTTGGAAAATCTAGGCAATATAGGTGCTGTTTTTCCTAGTACTGGCCTTTCCAAAAACATGTGCAAAGTATGTGAGACAAAGTTTCATCATTCATGCCTCACATGCTTTTGGCATCTTTTTAGGAGACAAAACATTATGCTTGGAAAAGTAGAGCGTCGGCAATAACAATGATGTAACAATGGGCTCAAGTATATGAAAGATGATGAAGATGGCACAGGATAAGACAAGGTTAAGATCTGTTCATAGGATCACTATGAGTTATAGTGGATTTTAAGGCATCTAACAATATAGCCACTATATCTTCCTTTAACTGATTAAGTCATGTTCATATGAATGAAGATGAGGCCAGTGGAATAATAACTCCTGATCACATAATAAACATAACTAAACATTTATATTCTTACCCAATTATCTTCTTTTCGCTCTCCGAAGTTCACTTTGACAACTCTGAGCATTTCAATGGAAGAAAACATCAACAAGCCCAGCTAGCTAACTTTCCAACCTGTTAACATTTGCCATGTTGTTGTTGTGTGTCATCAAGTTGGAGCTGATCCTCCAGTGGGTTTTCAGAGGCAGTAAATCACATGGGAGAAGATTATCCATCCTTCTCCCACAGAGATTCGAACCACATGCCTTTGGAATTGGAGTGCAGTGTGTTACCAGTAGGCCACCAGATCTCCCAACAAAATTAAAACCAAGTTCTTCTTCACTAAAGTTAAAGTTAGGGGTGTGTGTGTGTGTCGGGGAGGGGGAGAACTGGTTAAGTATTAAATACAGCCCTAAAAAAGTTCTACCATGTTTGTATTATCTGTCTTAAACAGGAGCAGATTATGCAACAAGCAAGGTAAATCCATGTTTACTTGTGTTTACATGTTAATCTGTAATGAACAACTTCTGGTGTGTTTCACCACTTTGATCTCTACAAATTAAATAAGCCTATGTGAGTTCAGGTTACCTTCCTTAATTGGTATTCTACCCCTGTGAAAGATTGTAAATTGAGGAGGGGAGAAGCTTTAATTCTGTAGAAAAGTTGTGGGAGAGAGAGAGAGAGGGGTAGAATTCTTGATGTCTTGAAAAAATGTGAAATTATTCTCCAGGGATTAATAAATAAGCACAAGTAAATCCATGCTCATTTTGCTTACTGGGTAATCTACTCCTGATGAAGCCATTAACACGTTTCATTCCTCATTGCTCCATTCTGAAGGTAATTCGGGGACAGGCAGCCCTGGAACATCAGTAACCCTGGGACTTTCCTGAAGGCAGCCTCAGAGAAGCAGGGTCTTCCCCTCTTGCTATCAGTTTACATTCAGGTAACTCCACATAAAAATTAGTGAAACAATGTCCTCCGTGAGTCAGAATAGACTTGACAGCTGTGTATTTAGAGTTTTAGATTTAGACTTCCTCAAACTCCTCAATTATGTTTCTCTCTCCAACACATGTCAAAAGTTAATTCCAGCAGGTGAGAGGAGAGGCAGATTTCAGACTACATTTCCCTTTCTCCTTTCCCACTTTATTAGTCCCCTTTGTACTGAAATGTCTTGCTTCTTCCCCTTGTCAT
Source organism: Elephantulus edwardii (assembly GCF_000299155.1). Lineage (NCBI taxonomy): Eukaryota > Metazoa > Chordata > Mammalia > Macroscelidea > Macroscelididae > Elephantulus > Elephantulus edwardii. Next base: position 23,744,435 of record NW_006399752.1, read on the forward strand.
CTGGTAGCCAAGAATATTGAGTATAGCTTAGAGAAATAGCATCATATTAAAGAAACCTCATTCTATTAAGACATCTGACGGCATGTTAGAGCACATCTCCATTCTCTAAATTGCAATATCATTTTCAGGGCACAGAGGGGTTGGGGCAGGGTTATTATGCTGTTATTCAAATTTCACATGTTGTGGCTAAAAAAATCAAGCTTGCCATTTTCTGGTTTTTGCTAAGTGTATGATGGCTGGGGAACACTTCTTTTTCTATTCCACAATTCTGAAAATAGCTTGTTTACTGCGAGCAAGATTTTTGATACTGTAAAACCCTAACAACTCTTAGAAAGAAAAGGGAAAGATGCAGTATTTGTCTTTATGAAACTGAGTTACTTCACTTAGCATAATGCTCTCCAGTCACTCCCATGTTAGGTAATAATTTAAAAATCATTACTACTGCTTACTACATACACAGTCTCATAAAGACAAAGACTGTCTAGGACCATTCTTGTAGGGCATGTATGAGGTTGTGGAGGTTTAAACATAGGGTCGTACAATTTGACGGGTGGATGGAGAGACTGGTAGAAGAAAGGAGAAAGTTCTGATCCGGAAAGCAATGTGTATGAACTCAATGAACTTTGAATGTAAATCAGTCTAAAATTTAAAAAAAAAAATGAAGAAGAAATAAAATATAGGCAATCATACCTCCATTCATACTTCCCCTTTCATGGGGCATAAAATATAGGCCATGGAATTTTGAGTTCTTGGGAGGGGGGAGGGAAATATAGCTAAAAAGTAAGGATTCCTTTTAAGGGATGCCCTCGTACATTTCTGTAATGCAGATTAGCAAAAATGGGCAAACTGCTTTTCACAAATGTGACCATGTTAGGCCTTCCAGTACAATTGCCTTTCTGCAGGGGTGAGAGTTCTTCAAAGCTTACACGTTAAATACCCTGGCATGTTTACAAACTGGCTCTTCTTCCTTCCTGCTCTCCCTCCCTTTCTCTCTTGGAATCCTACCTCCTCTGCTCCATAAGAACTAAGCTGCAGTGTGGTAAAAGGAAATGATTTCATTTGGGTGGAGAAGGGAAAAGAGACAACATTAGTCCCAAATACTGTAAGTCAAATGTGCTGTATAAGAAAAACAGCTGCTAGGGACTTGGCTGAGATTCGTAAACTGGCCGGGCCTTGCACTTACACAACCTGCCTCAGAGATGGAGAAGCACAGGGTAGGGACAGGGAAAGGAGGAAATGAAAATGTGCATCTTGCTTACATGTTCATATAAGTCTTTATCCTATAATATTTTCTTTCTTTCTTTTAGGAAAAACATGTCTTTCCAAAGAGCTGGAACACTGCTGTTAGTCATAAACTGCAAAGAGAGGAGGTCATTGGGAGGTGTAATTTTTATGCTTTGCATAAAATAAACCACTGAGATTATGACCCAGAATGGTAATTCTGAAAATTAATCTAGAAATATATTAAAAAATAAAACCTCTTTAAAAACTTGGATTTACAATTTTATTGCAAACAAGAAAAGCACAGTTATTCCAAGGGGAAGGGTGTTATAAAATGTGTGCTAATAAGCTTGCTCTTGCTAGTAAACCTACTCTTGCTGATTATATCATACTTTATCTCCAGTCTGATTTACAGAGAGGATTTGCAGTGTATTTTGAAGGAGTCTGGTCTTCAGGTCACACACAATAAGACTAGGAATGGGTACTGATAGGATTCTGGAATGCAGTAAGAAAAATAGAATTAGACTCTTTGCTCAGCAAGCCAGCCTTTGGGGCAGCTCAGATTTGAAGTGAGTTATATCATTTTTTTTGAGAAATATTTGTGATATTTCACAAGAACATTTTGTGAAATGTCATAAATATTTTTACACACATCTCCTGTTGTGCATATTTAGAAATTTCTTCTCTGAATATACCCAGAAGAAAAATACTGGGTCAGAGGGCATGAAGTTGGTTAATTTCATAAGACAATATCAACCATTCTCAGGTTTAAATTCAAGCAGGGATTCCATTACCTAAGAAAGTAGCATAGTTTCGCTAAAGACATGAATTAATGAACAACACAAAATAATGTGATGAATAATGGAGGAATTATAGTGATAAGCTCACAGTCACAAATAAAGACTGGTTTGGAAGGACTAAAAGTAAATATTTAAACTATATGAGGGGAAAATCTATATTATAATGTATATTTTGTGTATGAGGCAAAAAGGAAATATTCTCTGCTTTACTGTTTAGAAACATAATGATGTTTTTAGATAAAACTAAATTCCATTGTACTTTGTCAGTTGAGAAGTTTGAATAAATCTGTCTTGGAGAAAGTAGAGACAGAATACTCCCTTGAAGAAAGAATAGTGAGATTTCATCTTTCTTAGTTTCAATAGATCAGAAAAGATCAGTCCCTAGAGAATGACATCACACTTTGTGAAATAGAGGTCAACAAAAACATAAAGAAATACAATGAGATGGATTGACACAGCAGCTATAAATACATGGTCTCAAACACACATGAAAGACAGTTTCAGTTCTACCTGCCATGTCATTAAAATAAATAGAAATAAACCTACAACCAGGAGAAAATGTAGATGAATGGGATCTTCTAAGACTCAAATCCCTATGCACATCCAAAAACTCCTCCAACAGGGTAAAAAGGGAGGCCACTGACTGGGAAAAAGTATTCGGTAATAACATATCAGATAAGGGACTTATATCCAGAATCTATGAAATACTTGAGCACCACAACAAGATAAAGGTAAAGAATCCAATAGAAAAATGGGCACAGGATATGAACAGGCACTTCACCGAAGATGACATTCAGACGGCTAACAAGCACATAAAGAAATGCTCAAAATCCCTAGCTCTAAGAGAGATGCAAATTAAAACAAGTATGAGATATCATCTCACCCCAGTCACAATAGCAAACTTTAACAGAACAGCAAGCAACAAATGCTGGCGAGGTTGTGGAGAAACTGGAACCCTTATTCACTGTTGGTGGGAGTGTAAAATGGTGCAACCCCTGTGGAAAGCGGTATGGCGCTTTCTCAAAAGGTTGCAAATAGAGATACCATTTGACCCCGCAATACCACTACTGGGAATATACCCAGAAGAGACCATAACTGACACCCAAGCAGATATACGCACACCCATGTTTATTGCAGCTTTGTTCACAATAGCAAGGAGTTGGAAACAACCTAAGTGCCCATCAACAAACGAATGGCTAGAGAAGCTGTGGTATATTCGCACAACGGAATACTATGCTGCATTAAAAAACAAGGAACTCATGCAATATTACTCAAAATGGTTGACTCTGGAGAACATTATGCTGAGTGAAATGGCCCAGTCACAAAGGGACAAATATTGCATGGTGCCACTGTTGTAGAATGGGACTGTCCTTGGGGTTGGGGAGAGACTGAGTAAGATGGGTTCAATAATGTATGCTGCTCTGAAACAGAGAAGGGAGAAAACTGTTTAAAAGAGATATGTGATTAGGTATTTCGGTCATGACAGGAGTCTAGAGCTATGGCTACATGGTGGAGTGGACCTGGGGGAGGGTTTGTAAAATAATGAAAGAATCTTTTCTTTTACTTTTCCAAGAGGGTAATGTCTGGTGAGGGGGAGCCTTGGGAGGGGACAAATCTACAACAATGAATGAATGGAAATCCAAAGCCTCTGTAAATTTTCACTGAAATTAATAACAAATTTAAATTAAAAAAAAATCATTAAGTTAGAGTAAGGATGGCAATGGAACCACCTTACCTCTGTAACTTGATTTGTGCCACTATTAGAACCTCTACTCAGAATATTATTGCTTTTCAATTTTTGATTCATGCACTTTTAATTTGTTAGTTAAATTTGTATCTTCTAGGCTGCAACACTTCCATGATACATCTTCAAGGATTTGAACATGTATGGCTAAGCACAATTGATAACAGTACATCTAAATTCCAAAATCAATCTCCATCATAGTCTATGTGTTTCCTACTGCCAAGGGGGCCCTTTAGAGTAGTGAGAGAAGACATTCACCCTGAAACCCACAGCGTCCCTTTTCAGCAGGAAGTAGCTAAGAGAATACGCCATCCCCTTTTCCTTATGAATCAGGGTGAAGTCTCTCTCAGGGAGGAGTGATAGGGAATGGCAAGGGACACACTGACAAAGGAGATTAATCAGAACTGGTTTTGACAAGCACTGTGGCAATTGGACAATTAAAACAGACATGGGCGGGGGGGGGAAGAAGAACGAACTGGGGATGAGGGTGGAGAAAACAGTCCAACAATGAATGAATGAAAACCCAAAATCTCTGTAAATGTTCATTAAAACTAATGAAATGTAATAAAAAAATAAACAAATAGAAATAAATGCTCTGTTTTATAAAAGGATCTAATCATTATATAATGTCAGTTCCTAGATTTAATAATTCTTTCTTTTATTTCTTCTGCCAAATTGTCAACTATAATTTTCCCTTATGAATAGTCTTCTAACTCACTTTATGCTTAAAAACCATAAGCATGATCAGTTAGAATTATGTGTCACATGCAAGAAAATTAACGTTCAGAATCAAGATATGGCTTAAAGAAGAGAATTTCATTAGGAAAAACAAAATTATTTTTAGCAAATAAAGGCTTCATTTATATACTTATTTTTTTGTTTTATTCATAATTGTGTTTCAGGCAAGGAGAACATACTAATCAGCCAAATTTATTTAAACTATTTGGGCAGAGGATTCTAATTACAATTCAGACTTCTGTTTCCAATTCTCCTATTAAATTATTATATGACTGACCAGCAAGCTTTTTATCCTTTTAAATAGGGTGAAGAGAAAGAAATGGTATATACTGAAGAATTGGTTAGTTGTTGTACTAAAAAGCAATGACCAATTGTAATTAATGCTATTTTTGAAATGTGTAAGAATGATTGAATTATTGGTTTAAAAAAACAATTTTTAAAACTTTAACTTTGTATTAATTTGCATACAGAGTTCATATATTGTGTTCATATATATTGAGTTTCTAAAAATTGTATATACGATTTTTAAAGAACACTCAGTTTATGACACTGCAGAATGAACATACCCATCTCTCTCCAAGTGTTGAAAAAAATTAATCCACACCATGTTTTAAAATCTTTTACGGAAAACTCTTTTTGTATCACAAAGTATTACCCTAACAAATAAGGATCCTTTTCATCTGAGGCCCTTCGGCCTGATTTTAACTGTTTTAGGTCAAACATATAGTATAGCACTGATCTGTTGATTTGCTATACAGAAGTAATTCTTGGTTGTTGAGATGCTAAAAACTCTGATACTGATAATGTGTCAAATGTGATAATGGTTACCCACAGTAACAGTTTTTGGTGGAGCTCCCTAATTAAAAAACAAGCTTAGAAGCAGGAGTGGCATCCACTTCCAAAATAGCTTGCCTCGGGAGACTCTGTGAAATGATGAAAGTTATACAAGTGTTCAGGTCTTTTGTTCATAGGGTCGCTATGAGTCGTCTATGACTCGACTGCATTTAACAACAGTACTTTTTACATTTCCTTAGAAAATTGTAGAAGAGTCCCAAGTTTCCAGGCCTTCCATTAGACAAAGGGCCAAGACGCTGAGCTTTCCTAACAAATATCCCAGCTGGTACGAATGTATCATGCTATACTATAGGGCAGATGTTTTCTATAACTGAAAAGAAAAAATAAAATTATCAGCTAAAGTTATCCAAGTTTTGCTTAAACTAATATGTGGTGGGTTTTTATGTGAGTGAAGGAAAAAGACGAGGAGTACAATACACTTTCTTCCAATAATCTTTTGCTAAAAATTTCCAAAGCACATGATAACAAACACAATGTAACATATTGCATATATATTCGCAAGCTTATCTTCTTATTTCAAAAGTCAAAGATATTTTACTTACTTTGAATGTAGTACAGTCATGAGTCTTACTTTGGCTAGTGAGACTTAGAGAACTTGGCATGGCAGACCTTGGAATTGCACCTGTACATTGTATTTGCCCTCTTGACCTTCTTGGAACCTGCATTCTCCATGAGAATAAACCTAGACTGGCCTGCTTGAAAGTGAGAGACCTTTTGAAGAAGAACCATGGCACCTCAACTGACAGCTAGCCAACTTTTTAAAAGGAGATCCCTTGCTCAATATAGATATGTTAAGGGAGAAATTAAAATTCACTCACAAGCCAAATTTAAGTTCCAGACTCAAGAATTATAAACTAAATAAAAAGATATTGCTTTAAGCTTTAAGATTTGGGGAGATTTATTACTAGATAATGTTGCTGTTAAGTGCCATCAAGTCGAGTATGAATCATAGCAACCCTATGAACAAGAGATTTGAACTATGTCCTGTCCTGTGCCATCTTCACACTTCCTGACACCCTAGAGCCCATTAAAGCAGTCAACTGTGTCAGTCTACCTGGTTAAGGGTCTTCCTCTCCTTCGCTGACCCTCCATCCTTCCAAGCATCATGTCCCTCTCCAAAGAATAGACTCTCCTAGCAACATGCCCAAAATAAGCATGAAGCCTCATCATTCTTGCCTCCAAAAGCATTCTTGCAACACCCTCTCCAAGACATGTTTGTTCTTTTGAGGATCCATGGGATGTTCGTTTCTCTTCGCTCCAATACCACAGCTCAAAACCATCAATTCTTTGTCTGCCAGCCTTATTTATTATCCAGATCTCAGATACATAGTAAATGATCAGAAAGACCATGGCTTGAATCAGATGTACCTTAGTCCTCAAATTGACATCATTACTCCTCAATAATTTGGAGAGATCCCTAACTGCAAACTTTCCCCTGTGCAATGTACCACCTTATTTTCTCACTGCTGGTACTAAGGTTGTTGTGGATCCAAGTAAGATGAAGTTGTTGACAGTTTGAATCTCTTCATCCATCATAATGTTGCCTATTAGTCCAGAGGTAAGAATCTTTGTTTTCTTAACATTGAGATGCAATCCATATTGAAGATTACATTCCTTGATCTTTTACAACAAATGCTTCAGGTCCCACTCACTTTCAGCAAGCAAAGTTGTGTCATCTGAATAATGCAAGTAATTGATGAGTCTCTCCTCTGATTCTGATACCACATAACTCCTCATAGAGTCCAGCTTTTTGAGTAATTTGCTTAGCATACAAATTGAATAGGTATGTAGAAAGAATACAGCCCTGACACAGTCCCTTCTTAATGTTAAGCCATGCAGTACTCCCCTGCTCTATTCACTCAACAGCCTCCAGGTCCAGGTATAGGTTTTGCATGAGCACAATTAAGTGCTCTCAGACTCCCATTCCTGTTATGAACCACATAGTTAAATGTTTTTTTCATAGTCAATAAACCAAAAATAGATGTTCTTCTGGTATTATTTACTTTCAGCCAAGAGCCATATGACATCAGCAATGATACCACTTCTGCCAAGGCCTCTTCTAAATTCTTCTTGTACTTCTGGCAATTTCCTATCTATGTACTGTTCTAGACATTTTTGAATTATCTTCAGTAAGTGTTGGCTGGAAGCCTCTTGTTTAAACCAATCAGGACCCATGGGCAGGCCTTTGTGATTAAAAGTTGGTTGGGTCCTGCCTAAGAGTCTCCAGTTTGGAGGCTCGTGTTTGAAGCAGTTGGAGTCTGGAAGGTAGCTTGTTTTGATTTAATTTATAGTTGGATTTAAACTGTTTGGTCATTTTTTTATTTAATTAACAAACAGGTGTAAGCTTATTGGTCATTTTGATTTAATTAACAATCAAATGTGGGTTGGAAGTCTCTTATTTAAACCAATCAGGAACCTGTGGTCAGGCCTTCATGATTAAAAGTTGGTTGAGTGTGAAGATTAATTTGCTATTAGCGTTACAAACTAAATTGGCAGTTTGTGGGGCTTAGGGAAAACATTGTTTGGATCATTACAGCACTTGTTTGTCAGTTTGCTGTACTAAGATAACTTATGGATTGTTGTGATACTGAATGCTATGCCACTGGTGTGTCAAACGCCAGAAGGGCTACCGATGGTCAACAGGTGTTAGAAGAGTTCCCAGATCAAGACAAGACTAGGAAGCAGAACTGGCCATCCACTTCTTAAATAATATGCCTTTGAAAATCCTATGAATATGAAAGGAATGCATATGGTTGTAGTAGGCTAGTGGTTGAACCCAGACTGGAAGTTAGTTGAAATGCAGAAAAACAATGATAAATATTGTTTAATAATTGGAGCATGGAAAGTACACATCTTGAATGTTAGAAAGCGGAAAATTGTAAAAAAACACACTTGAATATTGACATACTAGGCATTAATGAGATAAGATGGACCAGCTTTGGCCACTTTGAACCAGAAAATTTTATGGTGTACTATGCTGACAGGCTCGTGGGAAGCCCTCCTTGCCAGAAGGCAGGAGCGTGGTGGTGGGGAGTGCAGGAATCGTGGCAAGCTTTGGAGTGGACTGCTTTTCCAGGAATGTGTTTGATGTGCAGGTTTGCTCTGTCCCTGGAGTGAGGCTAGCCAGCCTGGGCCTAGGGTTTGAACCAGGAGGCGGCCTTAAGCCCAAAGGTTCAAATTGTCTTCCTGTCAAACATTCATCTAGGTGGTATAGCACTGGTCTGTGCGTTGCTGTACAGAGGTAACTCGTGGTTGCTGTGATGCTGAAGCCTGTGACAGTGATGTGCCAATCGTGGTAATGGGCACCCATGGTGGACAGTGTTGGCTGGAGCTTCCCGACTAAATCAAGCCTGGAAGCAGGAGCGGCATCCACTTCCAAAATGGCTTGCCTCTGGAAACTCTATGTACGAACAGTGCTCAGGCTGTTCGTTCATAGGGTCGCTATGAGTCGTCTACGACTCAACGGCATTCAACAACAACAACAACATGCTGACAATGAAAAACAGAAAAATAATGGTGTCACATTCATAATAAAAAAGTTAAATTTGAAGCTCTAGCTTGAAATACAATGTTTCAGTTATAGGAAATTATATTATTCAAATATATGCTCCTACATATAGAGCCAAATAGCAAGAAATTGAGAAGTTTTACCAAATCTTCTAGTCTGAAATTGACTGAACATGCAATCAAAATGTATTAATGATAATGGGTGGCTGGAATGCAAAAGTTGAAAACAATGAAGAAGCAATAGTAGTTGGAAAACTAGATAATAGAGAACTGATAAACTCTGCATCTATATCCTTTTCATCCTTGCTGGGAAAGTACTAATTTGTTCAAATAATTTAAGATATTTCAATCTCCTTCTCTAAGATTAAGTCTTTATCAGTCTAAGCCTTTGATCTTTTACTGTTTTGTCATTATGACTTGTTGTTTAATCCATCAATCCCCAAGTCATAAATGGATTTATTGCCATTGGTTGGTAAATAGTTGGTGTGTGACTCCAACAGACCACTGAAACTTGAGGGTGGTCTGTTAGGGACTGGATTCCCTCTGCTTCTAGGTTTGGAGTTTTTTGTTTTGTTTTGTTTTGGCTTTTTATTTTCCTACTAGTTTATTTACAAAACCAAAATATAAATTTGAACAAATTCTTTCCATTCCCCTCACACCCCCCCCCATCAAATTGTACAACCTAATGATTAATCCTCCCATCCCCTGCACATCCACATCCCTCTGATTCCAGCCTCTCCCACCTTCCTGGATCCTTATAATCATTTCACAATAATGGTTTTATACAATATTTATCCTTGTGGGATTGAGTTAGTTCACTTAGCATAATGCTCTCCAGTACCTCACAAGTTAGGTAATAATTGACAAAATCAGTGCTCCTGTATGCTGCATAGTATTCCATTGTGTGAATGTACCATAATTTCTTAATCCTTTTATTTGTGGTTGGACATTTGGGCTGTTTTCATGTTCTTGCAATGGTAAATAATGCTGCTATGAACAATTGGTGTGCAAATCTCGGTTTGTGCTTCAGTTCTCATATTCTCAGGGTATATTCCAAGTAGTGGAATTGCTGAGTCATATGGAATTTCTATGTTCAGCTTTTTGAGGACGCACCAAACTGCCTTCCAAAATGGTTGTACCATTTTACAATCCCACCAACAATGTGTAAGAGTTCCTTTCTCACCACATCCTCTCCAACGTCTATTACTTGATGCCCTGTTAAACTTTGCCACTCTTACTGGAGTGAGATGGTACCTTATTGTGGTTTTGATTTGCATCTCTTTTATTGTCAGTGATTTGGAACATTTCTTCATGTGTATGTTTGCCATTCAAATATCTTCCTCTGTGAAAATTCTTTTCATGTCCTTTGCCCATTTTGTAATTGAGTTATTAGTCTTTTTCTTGTGGAGACCCAGGAGTATTCTGTAAACTTTTGTTATAAAACTCTGTTGGAAAAAGGTTTTGATGCACATAGACAGGGATTTAATCTTTAGAGGGTTCCATGTATCAATTTTATCCTCTTTAGATTGTGCATCTCTGGTTGTATTCAGCAGTCTCTTTATACCTAGGACTAGTGTGTCTAAGTTTGATCCCTGTTTGTCCCTTATGAATTATGGTTTGGGGCTTTACTCCCAGGTCTCTGATCCATCTTGAGTTGATTTTTTGTATATGGTGTGAGATGTGGATCCTGTTTCAGCTTTGTGCAGCTGGAAATCCAGTTTTACCAGCACCATTTGTTGAAGAGGTTATCATTTCCCCATTTTATAGCTTTTCTTTCCTTGTCAAATGTCAGTTGACCATAGATGTTGTTGTTGTTGTTATGTGCCGTCGAGTCGTTTGTGACTCATAGTGACCCTATGTACAACAGCCCTAAACCCTGCTCTATCCTGTGCCAATTGCACTGCCTCTGACACACCCATCCTGATTACCCCAGTCACTGAATCAAGCCATCTCATAGAGGGTCCAAACTGGGTCTATTTCTGAGATCTCAATTCTGTTCCATTGGTCTATGTGCCTGTCATTGTACCAGTACCATGCTGTTTTGGTTACCACTGCTGTGTAGTAGGTTTTGAGGTCAGGGAGTGCTATGCCGCTGACTTCATTTTTGTAGAATAGATAATAAAACAAAGCCCATCAGTATGTTGCCTATAAGAGACACAACAAAAAAGGAAGAGAACAACTCAAAATCAAAGGCTGGAAAAAATATACCAAGCAAATAGCAACCTCAAAACAACAAAAGTGGCAATACTAATCTCTGATAAATAAGATTTCAGAATGAAAACAACACCAAAGGCAAGGAAGTGCACTGCATACTGATTAAAGGCAATATAGATCAAGAAGACATAACCTTGATCAACATTTATGTACCAAATAATAGACCTGCAAAATACACAAAACAATGGTTAACAGAATTGAAGAGAGAAATAGACAGCCCCACAACAGTGGTAGGAGATTTCAATACACCACAATCACCAAAGCATAGGTCAACTCAAAAGAAACTCAACAAAGGTGCAGACCTAACTATACAATCAGCCAACTCGACCTTGTAGATATATTTAGAGAACTGCACCCAACTAAAACTCAATTCACTTTCTTCTCAAGGGCACATGGTAATTCTCCAGAATTGATCATATATTAGGTCACAAAGCAAGCCTCAACACATTCAAAAACATTGAAATAATACAAAGTATTTTCTCAGACCACAATTCCATAAAACTAGAAATTAACCACAGAAGAGTAAAGCTTACATAACCACCAATGTGGAAACTAAAAAAATACTCTGCTAAAACATGACTGGATTATAACAGAAATAAAGAATAAAATTAAAAAGTTCCTTGAAACACATGATAATGAAAATATAACTTACCAAAACCTCTGGGACACAGCTAAGTCCGTTCTCAGGGGGCAGTTCATAGCAATAGGTACACACATAAAAAAGTAAGAAAGAAGAAGAATCAATGTTCTAACACAACACTTTCAGAAAATAGAAAAAGATCAACAATCTAATCCTATGGCCTCTAGATGAAAAGAAATTATAAGGACAAGAGCTGAAATAAAAGAGATAGAAATGATCGATAAGAACAGGAGCTATTTTTTTCGAAGGGGCCAATAAAATTGACAAACGACTGGCAAAATTAACAAAAGGAAAAAAAGACACAGTTAACTTGATTAAGAAATGACAGAGGTGACATCACAACAGAACCAAAGGAAATCAAATTGATGATATCAGAACACTAAGGAAAAGCTACACTCTGATACATTCGAAAATGTAAAGGAAATGGACAAATTCCTTGAAACACATCTCCTGTCCAGATTGACAAGGACAAAGATAGAACACTTGAACAGATCCATCACAAGAAATTGAAAATGTCATAAAAAGACTTCCCCATAGAAAAGTCCTGTTTCTAGATTTTGAGTCATGGAGTTGTTGCAGCTATCCTACTACAGTCTAAGGATGACATAAACATATAGAAGAAAGAAGAACCAAGAGACTCACAGAGAAGGAAAGCTGGATGCCTTGTCCTGTTCCAGTACCCAGAATCCCTACTTGTGGATCTTTTATTATGGTACATTCTGAATTTCTCTATGATCTCTGCCGATTTGAGTAGGCATTTGTTTCTTCCATTCCATCTGAAAAACACGCCTTCCTTGAGCACTCATTCCCTGCACAGCAGAAGATGCAACTATTAGACTGAAATGTACCACTTACATTAAACATTTTGTATTCTTTGCATGGAATGTGTGTAATTTTGTTTATTTAAAGCACTAAATAACACAAGTTCTCTTTTCCTTCTTTCTAACATTTTGATCATACTCTATTCTCTCAATTTCCCCAAAGGATATTCATATCAAATATAAAAAGAAGCTTAAAAGCAGTGTTATAATAGCTGTGAAGATTGTTTTCAGACAATAGTTTTAGAGCCACACTGGGAAAAATGGGAGGCCAAAGTCAGTTCAAGAATATAAAGGACAATGTATCTGCTTATCTATACCAGTCCACAGTTAGCTCTCTATGCAAGCTGAATTTATCTAGACCTTGAATAATCTTGGAACATAGATTTTCCATTCAGTAATAAGACTAAATAAGCAGTTATTTCTTTAAAAAGCAGGTTCTTTGTAAATCAAAGCAGATCCAAACCAGAGAGAGTGAGATATCTGATCATTGAAAAGAATTTTGAGCCAGGGTGATACTGAGTAAGTATGAAATAGGTTTTACTCATTTCTAAATTCCCATGCACTTGTGAATATTTCACACTGATAATATATTTGCCTGCAACAAATTTCACAATTGCTTGCTTTCTGGAGTTAGAGAAAACAACAGACAAGAAACCCACCACCCAAATGGTTCTCATCAAATTTTAACCTTTCACAGAGCTCACAGTTTAATATTCAGTCAAATAATATATTAAAATTTGTTCAAATGTAATAATCTAATTCCATAAAAATTTCACTCTTTTCTTTTCCAAAGAAAAATATTCATTTACGGTCCCTAAAAACCTACTGGAGGGTCAGCTGTGACTCTATTCTGACTCAATGGTACACGACACCCACTGTTATTGATGTCCAGCTGTGACATAAAAATGGAATTTCCAGGTTGTAGGATCAATTACTGCACATGATATAGTTAACCATTCCAAGAAAATACTACAAGCAAATGTTTAATTTATTAAAAGAGCAGAGATGGGAAGATAGAAAATAATGTTCTACTGATCTCTGTGCTATTACTTTGTTTTATTGCTCCTGGGTTTTTCATTTTTTCTTCATATTTATATTACTTTTCTTTTTAAGATTTATTCTCATGACTATTGTACACTTTTGAGTTTGCTGTGTCCTACTTAGGCCATTGCTGTTTTCAGGTTAAATAAGAACTTTTTTTTTTCATCAGAGATTAAGTTCATTGTTGTTCTGTGACATCCTCACCATCATATGCTCAAGGCCATTGTTATAATTACTGTATCAATCCATCTTACTGAGCACCTGCTTCTCAGTCTGTGATCCACCACCTTATCCAGCATGGTGACTGGTCCATCCTGAGAACGTGAATTAAGATGTTAGATGAAGTTTCACTACCTGTTTCTCTAAAGAACATTAAGTTGCACTTCCTCCCAACATTGTTGTTGTTGTATGTGCCATTGAATTGCCTGCAACTCGTAGCAACCCTATGTTCTGTAGTAGCTCTGCACTTTGTTCTATCCTAAGCCAGTCTCACTGCATCAATTCATCTTATTGATGTCTTCCTCTCCTGAGCTATCCCTCCACATATGTGAGAGAGAGCTTCAAAATCCTTGCCTCTAAGGAGCAGCCTGGTCTAACCCTCTCCAGGACAAATCTGTTTGTTCACTTGATGGTCCATTGTATGTTCAGTAATCTTCTTCAGCACCATAACTCTAAGCCATTAATTCTTCTTTTGTCATTCCTAGTCATTGTACAGCTCTCTGATGAATAGCAATTAATTGAAAATCCCAAGTCCTGGATCAGGTGCACCTTAGTGTCCAGATTGATAGCATTGCTCTTTAGCACTTTTCTTTTGATTTCTTAACTGCTGGTGCCAAGAGTTGATTGTGGATCCCAGGAAGCTGAAATTGTAATTGTAAATAGTCTCAACCTCTTCTCCATCTATCATGGTACTGCCAATTGGCGCAGCGGTAAGAATCTTTGTCTCCTTGATATTGAGCTTCAATCCATATTGAAGACCACAGTCTTTGATTTTCTACAACACTTCAGGTCCTCCTCAGTTTTGGTAAACAAGGTTGTGTTCTCTGTATAAAGCAGCTTGTTGTTGAGTCTTCTTCTGATCCTAAGGAATATTCCTACTCATATATAGTCCAGCCTCTCAAATGATCTATTCCACATATAGATTGAAAAGTATGGAGACAGGATGCATCCCTGATGCACATATTTCCTGAGTTTAAACCACATAGTGTTTCCTAGCTCTGTTCTGAAGACTGCTTCCTGGTCCAAGTGTAGGTTTCACGTGAGCACAATCAAGTGCTCTGGGACTCCCAGTTTTCTCCAGGTTAGTCACAATTTGTTATGATCCACACAGTTTGTTTATTCTTTTGGCTGTCCGTAGAATATTCAGTATTCTCCTTCAACACCACAAGTTAAAGACTGATTATTCTTCTGTCATTCTTCTTTATTGACCAGATTTTAGATTCACTGGAAACTATTCAAAATACCATGGCTTATATTAGGCATATTTTAATCTT
The DNA here is from genome assembly GCF_000299155.1 of Elephantulus edwardii. Lineage (NCBI taxonomy): Eukaryota > Metazoa > Chordata > Mammalia > Macroscelidea > Macroscelididae > Elephantulus > Elephantulus edwardii. The sequence goes on from NW_006399752.1 coordinate 23,759,509, forward strand.
TAAACTGACATCTTTGCTCTTTAGCACTTTGGAGAGGTCTTTGACAGCAGATTTTCCTCAAAGTACTTCTTTCAATTTCTTGACTGCTGGCTGTTACCATTGGTGTTGATGGTGGGTCCAATTAAAATGAAATAATGGACAATTTCAATCTTTTCTTGATCTAACATGGTGTTGTCTAATTGGTCCAGTGGTGATGATTTTGTTTTCTTGATATTGAGATATGTTGTTGTTATTGTTGTTATGTGCTGTCAAGTCGCTTGCAACTCATAACGTCCCTATGTACAACAGCCCTAAACTCTGTTCTGTCCTGTGCCATCTCATTGTCTCAAACACACTCATCCTGAATATCCCAGTCACCGAATCAGTCCTCCTCCTAGAGGGCCTTCCTCTCCTCCACCTGCCCTCCACCCTCCCAAGCATGATGTCCTTCTCCAAGGACCGGTCCCTCCTTACAACATGACCAAAGTATGTCAGATGAAGCCTCAGAATTCTTGCCTCCAAGGAGCAGCTCAGTTTAACCCTCTCTAGGATGAATCTGTTTGTTGTCTTAGCAGTCCCTGGTACCCTCAATACTCTTTTCCAACACCAAAGCTCAAAGGCATCAATTCTTCTATCCTCCCTAGTCATTGTCCAGCACTCTCATGCATAACAAGTGATTGCAAAGACCATGGCCTGTATCAGATGCACCTTAGTCTCCAGAGAGACACTGTTGCTCCTGAGTACTTTAAAGAGGTCCCTAACAGCAGACTTTCCCATGGCAATGCACCTTTTAATTTTCTGGCTGCTGGTGCCAAGAGTGTTATAGCTGTGAACAATCTCAGTCTCTTCACCATCCATCCTGTTGTTGTTAATTGGTCCAGTGGTGAGAATCTTTGTCTTCTTGACATTGAGCCTCAATGAGATACAGTCCACATTGATGTCTATAGTCTTTGAGCTTCAGCAGTAAGTGTTTCAAGTCTTCTTCACTTATTGTAAGCAAACTTGTGTTCTCTTAATTTTTTTAAAATTTTATTTTATTCATTTTCATGAACAGTTACAGAGACTTTGCATTTTCATTCATTCATTCTTGCACTTTTTTCTTTACCCCTCTCCCTCAGTTCACTCCTCTCTTTTAAAAGCAAAAGATAAACTTCTCATTGGTATACAACCCCCCCAACTCTGATCCTGCCCCCCCCACCCTAAATGCACTCCACTATGCAACCTTAATTCTGGATTCCTGTGATAATCATAATATGCTATCATATATCACTTTAAAGCTGTTCTCTCCCTCATCTGTTTCAACTCAGTATACATAATCTATTTAGTTCCCAACCTGATGTCAGTCACTTGTGTTCTCTTATTAACTTAGGTTGTTGATGAGTCTTCCTCCAATCCTGATGCCATATTCTTCTTCAAAGAGTCCAGCTTCTAGAATTGTTGTTCAGCTTCCATAAAATCTGTAAGTAATCAATGAATTTGCAACTAATACCTTGTACTTACTGAGTCCCATGTTCTTCAGTATCCTGCACATGAACCCATGCTCCTTTTCTTTCTCTGAGACCCCAGTGTGGTTAACTCCTCAATTTCTCATTGGAACACAATTGAGCTAGGCTAGTGACTATGGTTGGACTTGGGTTTGTGGACTTCATTATATTTTTTCCTAGATCACCCCTTTCTCTATACTATTTATTTGTAAGTATAAATTTGGAGTCTTCATAAATGGCAAGAACAAAAGTACTCAAAACCAAAATTAGACTAAATTGAGAGATCAGAATTCTATATCATTGAATAATCTATTTCCAGGATCTTTCACCATTTACTGCTCGTACAATCACAGTTTCCCATTGTCATGTGATGTATAATTTGTGTGCACTTTTTCCATGCCCAAGTCTGCATGACTTTATGGTCTTTGTTGTAGGACACACACACCCCAGAGGACCAACACATGGCTGTTTAATAGAACGGTGAATCAGGTACATGAGATGAGTTTCCAAATTCCTTTTCTTTTGTCGTCTCCAGTGGCATCATTTCTTTTCTGGCCTACAGTTTTTAATCTCGCAGAGTTTAAAATAAGAATTCATTTCTTTTCCCTTAGTTGTATCTATTTGCTACATAGGCTACATAGCTAGGAACACAAATTGCCAGACATTCGGCTTAATTATTTCAGCAGAGAATGCTTTGGAATATTCCTCTAGAAGTAGCTTTCTAAACCATCGATCTACTTGTGGACATAGCCAAAATAGTCAAAGTGTCTGGGGATAGACCTTTTGCTAAAACATCAATATTTTATAGTTGAATGGGACCTCAGGCTCATCTTTCCTTACTTTTCATTTTACAGAGGGGAAAAGTGAAAACCAGAAATCTTGAAAGATTCATTCAAGGTCATGAGCTAACCAGGAGGGGCAGCCTAGAATGAGAATACCAGATATGCACACATTCCCACTCCCCACACCCCCAATCTATGACCTTTTCACGTCTTTGTGTTCTGCCCTCTGCTGGTCACCTCTCATCTTAACACTAGGTTACAAACTTAGTGAATTAAACAGAGCAATACCATGATTAGTAATCAGATGCAAATCATCTTTTTTATCACTTATGGAATTTTAATTTTGTTTATTTTCTACTAGTTTATGTACAAAATTAGGATACAAATTTGAACAAATTCTTTCCATTTCCTTAACATACACACACCCCATCAAATTGTACAACCCGATGGAAGTCTTAGTGACAGTAACAAGAGAAGGGAGTAAGAAGAATCCAAACTGGCAAGGAGGAGGAAAAACCATCTCTATATGCAGATGATATGACAGATACTTAGAAAACTCTAAAGACTCAGCAAGAGAACTGTTGGACATGATCAACCAGTTCAGCAAATTCATAGGATATAAGATCAACATACAAAAATCAGTTGAATTTACCTTCAGTAACAAAAAGAGCAAAAAAAAGGAGCTAAGAAAAACAAAACCTATCACAATCACTAATAACAAGACAAAATACTTAGGAACAAATCTAACTAAAGCATAAAAGACCTGCACAAGGAAAATTATAGAACATTACTACAAGAAACAAAAGGAGAAATGGAGGAAGACACTTTGCTCGTGGATAAGATTTGTTGTTGTTGTTGTTATGTGCCGTCGAGTTGCTTGCGACTCATAGCGACCCTATGTATAACAGCCCTAAACTCCACTCTGTCCTGTGCCAATCGCACTGTCTCTGACACTCCCATCCCAATTATCCCAGGCACTGAATCAATCCACCTCATAGAGGG
>NW_006399752.1:23764340-23806726 GCF_000299155.1 Elephantulus edwardii
CGAGTTCGGCCCTTTTGATTTTCTGACTCCAACTCCTTGCACATTTCATTGTAATATTTTGCTTTGTCATCCCGTGCTGCCTTTTGAAATCTTCTTTTCAACTCTCTATATCATCAAAAGGATAATTCTACCAAAAGCAATCAACAAAACCAATGCACGCAATCCCTATACAGATACCAATTCCATTCTTTAAAGGTATAAAAAATCTTCAATATTTTTTTAAAAAGAAAAAAAAACCCTAATAAACAAAGCACTAATGAAAAGGGTAAACAAAATAAGTCATCATACTTCTTTATCTCAAGTCCTACCTCACAGCCATACTGGTCAAGACAGCATGGTACTGGTATGGCAACAGACACATAGATCAATGGAATAGAATAAAAAATTCAGAAATCAAATCATTCCTCTATGGTCAACTGATCTTTGACAAGGAGATGTAATCAGTTAAGTGAGGAAACAACAGCCTCTTTAATAAGTAGTGTTTGCAAAATTAGAAAATGATCTACAGAAAACTGAAGCAAGACCCACACCTCACACCATCCACAAATACCAACCCAAGCTATATCAGGGACCTAAGAGTAAAACCAAAGACTATGAAATTCATCAAAGAAAAACTAAGAACAACTATAGAAACTCTAATCTACAACATGAACAGACTTTAGGCGTAATGAAAAACCTACAACCAGGAGAGGATAAATTAAATTAATGAGACCTTTTAAAATTCTAATCCCTAGGCATATCAAAACTTTCTAAAATGGAGTAAAAAGGAAACCCAATACTGGGGGAAAAAATTCTCAGCAACATATCTGGTAAGGCACTTATGTCTAAAAATTTATAGAATACTCCAGCACCTTAACAAGAAAAAGGCAAACAACCCAGTCACAAAATGGGCACAAGATATGAACAGACACTTTACAAAAAAAGAAATTCAAATGTTCAACAAACACATGGACAAATATTCTAAATCTCTAGCTAACAGAGCTACAAATTGAAACAACAATGAGATATTATCTCACCCCAGTGACAATAGCAAAATTCAGCTCAGTAGCAAACAATAAACGCTGGCAAAGATGTAGAGAGATTTGAACTCACATTCAGTGCTGGTAAGAACGTAAAATGATACAACCACTATGGAATTTTGTCTGCCACTTTCTCAAAAGGTTGAGGAAAAGTACCATTTGAACAAGCTATGCCACTCTTAGGAATACACCCTAAAGAAACCAGAGCCACAACTCAAACAGATGTATTGTCATTCATGTTTAATGTTGTAATTATTCACAATACTGGAGAGATGGAAGCCTTCCAACTGCCCATCAACAAAGTATGGACAGAAAAACTATACTATATTCACACAATGGACTGTCACCCAGTACTGAAAGACAATGAACTTGTAAAATACTACACAACATGGGTTAAATCTGCAACACATTATACTGAATGACATATCTCTTTCCCAAAAGGACTGTATAATCCCACTGTTAGAGGATTGACATGGGATGGAATGGGGGGAAAGAGTAGATAAATAATGAACACTACACTGGAACAGATGAGGGAAAGGAATGTGTGAAAGAAGGTATGATTAGGCATTATAAAAATTAACAATCTGAAACAAGAGGTGAATTACAAAATGAACTGGAGGGGAGAGGGAGGGAGGGAGGAAAATGTGCAAAATGAATGAAAGAAAAATTATACAATAAAAAGGCTATTTCAAGTTTAAAAAATTAAATTATTTTGGACTAAGAGCCAAGTAATTGATAAAACAGTGGTGGAAACCTTGGATTATCTGAATGTTGAGTTGTTGAGTGCAATCAAGTCAGAACTGACCCATAACTGACCCTCCAGCAAATTCTTAGAGCCAATCAATTCTACAGGAGGTGATGGCCCATCTTTCTCCTGCTGAGCAGCTGGTGGAACCTGGCTGCAATCCCCAAAGGCTCATGGTTTGAATCCACCAGCTGCTCAGATTCTCAAGCTTTGTCTGACACACTTTGGAAATGTTGCAAGGAGGGACTAGTCCTTGGAGTGGGACATCATGCTTAGGAGGGTGGATGGATAGCGCAGGAGGGGAAGATGCTTGATGAGATGGATTAAATCATTTACTGAAGTAATGAAGGTAAGTGTCAGAGACAGTAAGGTTGGTTTGGGATAGAGCAGGGTTAAAAGCTCTTGTACATATGGTCACTATTAGTGACAAGCAACTCAACAGCACATTTTGATTTTAGGGTTGATAGTACCAAGAGTGTTGATTGTGGAGCCAAGCAAAATAAAACTTAACACGGTAACAGTCTCAATCTGTTCACCATCCATCATGATGCTGCTAATCAGCCCAGTGATGAGAATCTTGATTTCCTTGATGTGGAGCATCAATCCATATTGGAGGCTGCAGTCCTTGACCTTCTTGCAGCAAGTGTTTCAGGTCCTCCTCAGTTTCAGGAAGCAAAATTGTGTCATCTGTATAATGCAGGTTGTTGATGAGTCTTGCTCCAACCTGCCACATTCCTCCTCATAGTGCCCAACATCCCAGATTATTTGTTCTACATATAGTTTGAAAAGGTATGGAGATAGGACACATACCTGGCGTACAACCTTCCAGACTTTTAGACCATCCAGTGTTTCCCTTGCTCTGTTCTAACAACTACCTCTTGGTCCAAGGGTAAGTTTTGCATAAGCACAATCAAATGTTCTGGGATTCCCATTCTTCTCAGAATTAGCCACAGCTTATTGTGATCCACAAAGTAAAGTATTATAATGAAAAGTACAAAGAGCTGGAGTCAGAAAATCAAAGGGACTGAACTCATTTGGTATTTCATAAGCTTAAGGAACTGAAGAACAAATTAAAACCTCAAGTTGCAATAGTTAAGGATGCTTTGGGTGGGATATTAAATAAGCCAGGAAGCATTAAAGGAATGTGGAAGGAATACACAGAGTCACTGTACCAAAAGGAATTGGCTGAAACAGAAGAATTTCCTGAAATAACATATGAGCAAAAACCTGTGGTGATGAAGAAGTTCAAGCTGCCCTGAAAGAATTGGCAAAACACAAAGCCCCAGGAGTTGACAGCATACCAACTGACATATTTCAACACACAGATACTGCCCTGGATGTGCTCACCAAATTCTACCAAGAAATCTGGAGGACAATCACCTGACAAACTGACTGGAAAAGGTCTATATTTGTTCCCATTTCAAAGAAAGGTTATCTGACAGAATACAGAAATTATCGAACAGTATCATTAATATCACATGCCAAGAAGATTTTGCTAAAGATTATCCAAACCCAACTGGAAGAGCACATTAACAGAGAACTGCCAGAATTGCAGGCTGAGCTTAGAAGAGGCTGAGGTACTAGGGATATTATAGCTAATGTTAGACGGATCTTGGCTGAAAGCAAGAAGTACCAGAGGAATGTCTATGTTTCATTGTCTATGCAAAGGCATTTGACTGTGGTGTTGTTGTTGTTGTTACATACTATCAAATTGCCTGCGACTCATAGCGATGATACGTACAACAGTCCTAAACCCTGTACTGTCCTGTGCCGATCTTATTGTCTCTTACACACCTACCCTCATTATCCCAGTCACTGAATCAGTTCATCTCATTCAGGGGCTTCCTCTCTTGCACTGTCCCTCAACCCTTCCAAGCATGATGTCTCTCTCCAAGGACTGGTCCCTCCTTGAAACATTTCCAAAGTATGTCAGATGAAGCTTCAGAATCCTTATGTCCAAGGAGCAGCCTGGTTTAACCCTTTCTAGGATGAACCTGTCCTCTTAGCAGTCCATGGAATACTCAATATTCTTCTCCAGCACTGTAGCTCAAAGGCATCAATTCTTCTTCTTTCACTCCTAGTCACTTTCCAGCTCTCTGATGCATAGCAAGTAATTGCAAAGACTATGGCCTTGGTCAAGCTAACCTTAGTCTCCAGACTAACATCATTCCTCTTCAGTACTTTGGAGAGTTCTCTGACAATAGACTTTCATCTTTTAATTTCCTGGCTGCTGGTACCAAGAATGTTGATTGTGGAGACAAGCAAACTAAAACTGCTAACAATCTCAATCTCTTCACCATCTATCATGATGCTGCCATGCAGAACAGTGGTGAGAATCTTTGTTTTCTTGATATTGAGCTTCAATCCATATTGACGGCTGCAGTCCTTGACCTTCTGCAGTAAGTACTTAAAGGTCCTCCTCAGGTTCAGCAAGCAAGGTTGTGTCATCTTCATAACACAGAATGTGGATGAGTCTTTCTTCAATCCTGATGCCACATTTCTATTCAAAGAGCCCAGGTCCCAGAGAATCTGCTCAGCATATAGATTGAAAAGGTATGGAAATAGGACATATTCCTGGTGTACACCCTTCCCAATTTTGAACCATGCAGTGTTTCCTTAATCTATTCTGATGACTGCCTACTGGTTATTAATGATATTGTCCCATAATTTCTGCACTCTGTTCAATCACCTTTCTTTGGGATGGTAACAAATATATAGGTCTCTTCCAATCAGTTGGCCAGGTGGTAGTCCTCCAGATTTCTTGGCACAACTTGGTGAGCACATCCAGGGCTGTTGTTGTTGTTATGTGCCGTCGAGTCGTTTCCGACTCATAGCGACCCTATGCACACCAGCCCTAAACCCTGCTCTATCCTGCGCCAAACGCATCGCCTCTGACACACCCATTCCGATTACCCCAGTCACCGAATCAATCCATCTCATAGAGGGTCTTCCACTCCCGCGCTGTCCCTCCACCCTCCCAAGCATGATGTCCCTCTCCAAGAACCCGTCCCTCCTGGCAACATGTCCAAAGTATGTCAGACAAAGCCCCAGAATCCTTGCCTCCAAGGAGTAGCTTGGTTTAATCCTCTCCAAGATGAATCTGTTTGTTTTCCTGGCAGTCCATGGTACATTCAGTACCCTTCTCCAGCACCACAGCTCAAAAGCATCCACTCTCCTTCTGTCCTCCCTAGTCATTGTCCAACTCTCTGATGCATAACAAGCGATTGCAAATACCATGGCCTGTATCAGGTGCACCTTAGTCTCCAGAGAGACACTGTTGCTCCTGAGTACCTTAGAGAGGTCCCTAACAGCAGACTTTCCCATCGCGATACGCTTTTTGATTTCCTGACTGCTGGTGCCAAGAGTGTTGACTGTGGAGCCGAGCAAACTGAAGCTGTGAACACTCTCAATCTCTTCGTCATCTATCCTGACGCTGCCAATTGGTCCAGTGGCGAGAATCTTTGTCTTCTTGACATTAAGCCTCAGTCCATACTGAAGGCTGCAGTCCTTGACCCTTCGCAGCAAGTGCATGAGGTCCTCCTCAGTTTCAGCAAGCAGGGTTGTGTCATCTGCATAACGCAGATTGTTAATAGATCTTCCACCAATCCTGATGCCACAATTCTTCTCATAGAGCCCAGCCTCTCGGATAATCTGCTCTGCATACATGTTGAAAAGGTATGGAGACAGGATGCATCCCTGGCGTACACCCTTCCCAATTTTAAACCATGTAGTGTTACCCTGCTCTGTTCTGACTACTGCCTCTTGGTCCAAGTATAGGTTTCACATTAGCACAATCAAATGTTCTGGGATTCCCATTCTTCTCAGTGTCAGCCACAGTTTGTTATGATCCACACAGTCAAATGCCTTTGCATAATCAATGAAACACAGATAGACATTCTTCTGGTATTCTCTGCTTTCAGCTAAGATCCATCTAACATAGCAACAATATCCCTAGTACCACGACCCCTTCTAAACCCAGCCTGGACTTCCGGCAGTTCTCTGCTGATGTGCTGTTCTAATTGTTTTCGGATGATCTTCAGTAGAATGTTGCTTGCATGTGCATCTGTTTTTAAAATATGTCTATTGGTATGCCATCCATCCCTGGTGCCTTGTTCTTTGCCAATTCCTTCAAAGCAGCTTGAACTTCCTCCACCATCACAGCTCTTCTTGCTCTTATGTTGTTTCATGAAATTCTTCTGTGTCAACAAATTCCTTTTGGTACAGTGACTCTGTATACTCCTTCCATCTTCTTTTAATAGTTCCTGGATCATTCCATATTCTGTCCATAACATCCTCACGCATTGAAACTCCAGGCTTGAATTTGTTCAGTTCCCTCAGCTAAAGAAGTGCTTGAGTTTGGCCTTTTTTATTTTCTGACTCCAACTCTTTGCACATTTCATTATAATAATTTGCTTTTCTTCCCTTACTGCCCTTTGAAATCTTCTGTTCAGGTTCTTATTTTCCTGATTTCTTCCCTTGCTTTGGCTTCTCAGCACTCTAGTGCAATATTCAGAGTCTCTTCTGACATCCATTTTGGTCCTTTCTTCCTCCTCTGCATTTGTAATCGTTTGCATTCTTCATGGGTGATATTCTTGATCATCCACTGCTCATCCAGTCTGCTCTCATTCCTGTTCCTGAGATGGTTTTGAAATTCTAGTGGGATATTCTCAAGTTCAAATTTTGGTTCCTGTGGATTTGATTTCATTTTCCTCAAGTTTAGTTTGAACTTGCATGCGAGTAGTTGGTGATCTATTCTATAATCAGTACCTGGTCTAGTTTTCACAGCTGATATTGAGCTTCTCCAGCAATTCTTCCAACAGATGTAGTCATTCTGATACCTAGGCATACCATCAGGTGAAATACATGTGTAGAGTCTCTATTTATGTTTCTTATAATAATTATTTGCAATGAATAGGTCATTTATTGTATAGAATTCTGTCATCATGCCGCTAGGCCACATATAATCAAGGACTAGATGCTTTCTGTCTCTGATGAGAGCCAAAACTATTTGATAGCTTTTAACATGTCTTAAAAATGAAATATCAAGTATCTCAAACATAGCAATACCATAGAGTATAATTGCACCATTGGGTTTTCAAAGCTGTAAGTCTTTATGGAATCAGACAGTCACATCTTTCTCTTATGAATTGGCTGGTGGGTTGAAAGCACAGATCTTTAAGTTAGTAATGTTGTTATCTGTTTGCCAGTGGGGAGCAGGGACAGCCTGACAGTGGTTAGTGTGACGGAGACACACCACTCCAGGAGTGCTGCAGAGAGCCTACTCAATTTTATTGGGAGTTGCAGCATGCTTATATACAAGCGTGTAAACAGGAAGACAGGATAGGGTAGATTTGTAGACACAGAGTATGCAGATTGGACAGAAGAACCTCAGCCCAGAGCAGATCACTCCCAGCTCGTTGGATGTGGCAGCCATCTTCCCAGATGGTGAGCTTTCTCAGCCAGCACCACCAAACACAGGAGAGCTTTCTCTATCATGTCTTAAGGGCTGACATGGGCCAGATAGGCTTGCACTTACCCAGAACTAGGCAATCTGCCCAGGCCAGGGGCCTCCATTTCCTACCCAACAGAGTGATTTAACCATTCCACCAACACAGCTTCTTATCCTCTGTACAAAATCCTCCAAATACTTTCCTTATCACTCCGGGTAAAGTCATGGTTTTTATAATTATTTTGAAGGCATGGTTATCAACTGGTTATTGCTCAAACAACCCTTGGCTTTATAACTTCATTTCTAACTATTTTCTCCCCACTATCACTTCATGCTACTGTTCTCTCCAATAAGACAAGCACTTTCCTTCTTCCTGTTTTTCTCTGGCCTCTTGCACCTTGGGGAAAAATTAAAAATCTAGCTTATCCTCTTATCTCCTGTGGACTCTGTTCAAACATTGCCTTGACAGTAAACCCTCCCTGGTGGCCCATTATAAAATTACTTTATCACCATTCTACACTCTACATTCTCTACCCACTTGCTTGCTTAATGTCTCCCCACAGAGTTTACCACATCATAGACTGTATTCCTTATCTGACTGCTGCTATCCCCTAGTATTACCTCACAGAAGCACTGGTAGATTTTTTTTTCAGACAAAAAATAATTGCTGTCCAGTCAGAACCAACTCATAGCTAACTCGCCAGGGGCTTTTTAGAGCCGTTAAATTGCACAAGAGGAGATTATCCATCTTTATTATACAAAGAGGCTACTGGGTTCAAACCACCTGTCGTGGGGTTGACATTGCAACTCTTTACCCACTTGGCTACCACAATTCTTATATATTGAGCTGCTAACCAAAAGGCCAGGAATTCAAATCCATGAACCACTTTATAGAAAAAATAAGAGCAGTTTCCACCGCTAAAGATTTACAGTCTTGGAAATCCAATAAAGAGTCACTATAAACTGGAGCTAACTAAACAGCAGTGTGGTGGGTTTGCTTTGGTTGACTTGCTTGTCTTTTGTTGTTGTTATGTGCCATCATGTCACTTGTGACTCATAGTGACCCTATATACAACAGTTCTGAACCCTGCTCTATTGTCTCCAACACACCTACCCCCATTTCCCCAGTCACTGAGTCAACCCATCTCATCCAGGTCTTCCTCTCTTGCACTGTCCCTCCACCCTCCCATACATGATGTCCCTCTCCAAGGACTGATCCTGCCTTGCAACATGTCCAAAGTATGTCAGACAAAGCTTCAGAATCCTTGCCTCCAAGGAGCAGTCTGGTTTCACCCTCTGTAGGATAAACCTGTCTGTTCTCCTAGCAGTCCATGGTATATTCAATACTCTTCAATATTCAATAAAAGTTGTCTATACCTCAACTCAAATGCAATCATGAAAGTAAGAGGTTTTGTTTGCTTTCTTCTGTGGATTTTGTGGAACTGCAAAGCTAGAAAAGTGCCCATAAATGTTGAACAATAAATTATATTTACAGGGTTAAATATCCAGGGGATACAGATCACCTAAAGGATGGGGTGTCCTTTGAACACTCAGTCTCTGTTTAAGAGGTCTGAGTCAATACAATTGACATCTTAAAGTAGAGTATTTTCTAGCATATTGGGGAAGCAATAACAATGGGAATATGTAATCCATCCACAATCTGTAAAATACTGTGTGAACATAACACATTATTATGATTACATCTCTCTTCTGATTATTTCCTTGAAGCATTGATTCCCTACAGCAAAGATGTTCAGAATGTTTGGGGGTTTTTTCCTAGAAGACAATGCAAGGAATGTAACACTAAATTAAAGTGGTTTTGAGCTAGGACAAACACAAATTTGTTACTGCACCTGTTCATGCAAAACAGGTTAAGACACATTTTGCCCATACACCCACCATGGTAACAGCAATATTTTTCTCTTAATGGACAGTTCCTTTGTGGTGATGCGGAGGTGGCGACATAAATAGTCAGTTTTTCAAAACTCTTTGTTGAACATTTGCCCAATTCTTCTTAAACCTGTCATTTTGTTGTCAATCCCTAGCGCTCCTGTTTCAAATTTATCTCTTTTTGAACTAATTGTTGTTGGCATCTTCTGTTCTCTACAGATTACACTATCCCTGGGCATCAATTATTTCTACTTAACATTGACGAAGGAACACTTGTATTAAAGCATGGTCTGTAACCATTACTGGGACCATCTTATCTTATATTTTTATTTCATTCCTTTCTTCATCACGTCAAATGCCTTAGGTCAGAATGTCCTGCTTTCTATTATCGTTCACAGAGGCTTATCCCCTTCCTTATTCCCCTGTACAACCCTGCCTCACAGGGTTCATAAGGCCTGCTTGAGAAGGCATTCCCAGTCTCCTAACTGACTTCTCAATACCCCCCTGTAGCCAGACCAATAGAATCTTCTCAAAATGTAACTTTTAATACCACGTAACTAGTTCTGGCAATATTTTAGAGGTATACTAACAGTAATTGGAATAATAATTATTAGCTGGGATAGTCAATATTTTTATTGTTTAATGTTACTATCTTTATTAGTTAGCAATAAATAATATAGAGGTGTATTAACACTTATCAATGAGACTTCAACAATGGGTTTACATACAACAGAGATCATGAGAAGGGTACAGGACTGGGCAGGGTTTTGCTGTGTTGTTTAGGTTCACTATGCGTCAGAACCCACTCAATGTCATCTAACAACAAAACCTAGTTAATACACAGTAGCCTTTAGAATTTATTTCACATAAATAATTAATCTCTTAAAGATTTCACATGTATCAGAGTGGAGTTTTCAGTAATTGATTTCTCTGCAGTATATTGCCAGATGTTTCTAGCTTGTATATTTTTTTCTTTTTTAACAAGCTTTATGAAAACTTATAATTTTTTCCCCAGTTTGCACATACAGAGTTTTAATTCCAGAGCTTAACAATTAAGGGTCATACACTAAAGTCATACATATACCTAGCATTTCAGTCTAAGCTATTCCATGTGCATAGCCGAAAACAATACAATATGTGGCCTAACAAACACTAGGGGAGACATTTTTTCCTTTTTATACCAAAAGCAGTTTTTACAAATATTAAATTTCTCCTTACACACTGAATTCATCACACATACAGAGCAAAGTCAGAGCTTTTATATGAGTTTATTCATTTAACTTTAAAACACTACTATAGTTGAATATTAAAACAAAAACAATAGCCAAGTAGTGATCATATTATGATTACAGTCCTTCCTTCACGCATGCACTTGTTGTATATTAAATGCAGTGGACTCAGTGGCCCCATTAAGAGGTCTGACACTGAACCCCGCCTCTGGGGTGATGGTCTTCATGCTCATATGCTTCTCCATTATAATGGCAGCGGCATTCCTGGTTTGGATCAAAGTTCACCAGTTCTACTTAATCCATTTCATCAGTCTCTTCTACCTCTTTCCTCTCAGGTAAGAATTTTTCCAGCAGAGAGAGCTTTTCAGGAGAGAGCAAGCCATTCTCGGGAAAGTTAACCCTAAATTCAATGATTAGGTGCCCTTTTTCATATGGTCTACGATAAATTGGCATGCCTTCATTTAACACACATTTAATATCCTCATGCTTGACAATCTGACCTGGATGAGAGGTGATGACTATGGTTCGGTTGTCAAGAGTGGATATTAGCTTTTGGAAGCCACACAATGATTCAACCAGCTGTATGTCCATACACATAAAAAGGTCTTCTCCTCGTCTTGTAAAAACTGTATGATTCTTTTGATCTAAAACAATGATAATATCTCCAGGCTCTAGTCCTGGCTCTTGGTCTCCTTCACCATGGAATGTTATCTTCTGACCATCTTTCATGCCTTTGTCAATGTGAACTTCTAGAATCTTCTTCTCTCGGACTATCTTCCTTCCATTGCAGCTTTTACATCTGTCTTTACGGCTGGTCCGTTCTCCATGGCCCTGGCACTCCATGCACATGAACTGAATTTGCTGAGCCATTCCAGGTCCAATCTGATGAATTCTTATTTGCATTCCAGTACCTCGGCAATTAGGACAGCATTCTACTGTCCCTTTCTTACCTCTTCGGCCTTCACATTTGTCACAAATCACATTCTTCTGCAGAGCCAGTTTCCTTGTTGCTCCATTATAGAAATCTTCTAATGTTACTGAGAGTTGATGGACAACATTTTTTCCTCTCCTTTCTGCATTCTTCCACCACCTCCAAAAAACATATCAAAGATGTCCATGGGTGAGCCAAAACCACCACGTGTTCCACCCTCCTTGATGGCCTGTTTTCCTCCTTTATCATACAATTCTCTTTTCTTTGCATCAGAAAGCACTTCATAAGCTTGGGAAATCTGTTTAAACTTCTCACCTTCATTTGGATTCTTATCAAGGTGGTACTTCAAGGCCAGTTTCCTATAAGCTTTTTTCAACTCTTCCTGGGTGTCATTGAGTTTGACCCCCAAAATCATAGTAAGTGGTTTCCTTCACCATTTTCTATAGCCGTTGAGCTGGCCGAGTCTGGTGTGGGGGCAGCAGGAAGGAGAGCGTCACTGTGCACAGTTCGAGCAGCAGCTGCTCCCCAGCCTCTTACCGAGCGTTCTGGAAAGTTCCCCCGAAAACTTGTAATTTCTCAGCTTAAATTTCTTCCCTTTAAAAAAATATTGTCTGTGACTTCAAAATTAAGTACAGTAGATTCTAAAAACTTTCCCTGGGTTCTCTCAGGCCTATGTATTTCATTAGCCTCCTGTTAGTATTCCCTTTTGAGCCCTTGTATATTTCTTTTCATTCCTTGCGAAGTCTTTCTATCAGATATGTAAAGTAGGATAAGGTTGAAAGTTAGGATACTGTTACTATCATTTTATGTTGTTGTTGTTAGGTGCTGTTGAGTCAAGTACAACTCATAGTGACCATATGAACAAAAGACCTGAATCCTGTTATATCCTGTGCCGTATTCCGACACACTGTTCATTGCAACAGTCACTGTGTCAATCCACCAGGTAGAGGGTCTTCCTTTCCTTCACCGACCCTTCACCCTTCCTAGCATCTCGCTCCTCTCCAAGGAACAGCCTCTCCTAGCAACATGCCCAAAATATGTGAGGTGAAGCGTTATCATTCTTGCCTCCAAAGAGCACTCTGGCTGCACTCTTTCTAAGTGATTTATTATTAACTGAATTGCTCTATATTTTCAAGAGGATTCCAGTTCATGATGGTCCTTCATCAAGGTTCCACAATTGTAATTCTTCAGGAAGACATTCCTCATTTTTCTCTCCTCGTTCAGTTTGTGTCTTCTAACTGTTGACATTTCAGTTAGCAGTCTGACACAAAACATACTTAGGCCACCAGGACTTCTTACTAGTTGAATTAGTAAAAGCAAAATGAAACAAAGCCTCACATTCATTGCCATCAACTCGGAACTGAGGTTACAAAACACACAAGAGATTGTCCATCTTTCTCCTACATAGCTGACGGTAGATCTGAACATTTGGATTGACAGTAAAACTCCTCATCAGTTAGACCATCAGAGTTAAGCTGAATTATGTCCTCCAAAAATATAGGTTGAACTCATAATTCCTCACACCTGTGAATGCAACACTGTCTGGAATTAGGGTGTTTGAAGACATTATAAGTTAACATGAGATCATACTGGAGTATGAGTCCTAATTCAGTATGAGTGACATCCTCACAAAAGAGAGGTTGTTTAGAGACAGACACAGAGGAAAGGGAGAGAGAACGAATGGAGTGACCTACAAGCTAAGGAATGCCAAGGACTTTCTACAATCATCAGAAGCTGAGAGGCATGGAACTGGTTTTCCCTGAGTCCTCGAAGGTATCAACATGATCAGTACCCTAAATTCAGATCTCTGATATCCAGAATTGTGAGACAATAAATGTCTGCTATTATTACCCATCCAATTTCTTTGTCTGTTAGCCCCGGAAAAATAAAACTGGATCTACAGTGTTAGTTTAGAATCCAATAAATGCTAAATAAAGAAAGAAATGGGTAAATGAATGAGAAAAAAATGAAGACAGTATGTGTCAAAAGTCAAATGAGATTGTTAACAGTCAGAAAAATTATAAAAACAACAACATCAAGTTGTTTTTAAGTCAGTTCTGGCTGCTGGCAACAGGATTGTCAGATGCAGATCACTGAGTGTTTTTTCTCAGATGTCTCTAGGTAGATTGCATTCTCTGACTTTACAATAAGTAACCAAGCTCTTAATCACTCAGAAACTCTTATCATAGTTAGAAGAGGAAAATACATAGCACAGACTATCTTATCTACTCTCTGAAAAAATGTCTAATAAAATTAGTGTGATGAACATTTAAAAGGCCACCATCCATTTCTTAGAACTCATGGTGTTGCTTCTGATACTCCCTGAACTTCCCGCAGAGGGTAAGCACAGTGTCAAGGGAGATCTGTGCAAGGAGAAAAAAGGATGCCACTTGGTTGTGAGCAATCTCAAAACAGGGATAGCAAAACAGCTATGAGATATCATCTTACCCCAGTAAGAATAGCAAAATTTAACAGAACAGCAAACATCAAATGCTGGAGAGATTGCGGAGAAACTGGAATCCATATTCACTGTTGGTGGGAGTGTAAAATGGTACAACCACTATGGAAGACTGTGTGGCACTTTCTCAAAAAGTTGCAAATAGAAATACCATTTCTGTCACCCAAGCAGATATATCCACACCCATGTTTATTGCATCTTTGTTTGCAATAGCAAAGAGCTGGAAACAAACCAAGTGCCCATCAACAAATAAATGGATAGGGAAGCTCTGGTATATTCACACAAGGGAATACTATGCAGCAGTAAAAAACAAGGAACTCATGAAATATTATACAAAATGGGTGACCCTGAAGGACATTATGCTGTGCAAAATATCTCAGTCACAAAAGCACAAATATTGCATAGGACCACTGTTGTAAAATGGGAGTGACATCAGGATTTAGGGAAGACAGAGAAGGAGAGGATGAATGATGTATACTGCATTGAAACAGATGAGGGAGAAAATTGTTTAAAAGGGATATATGATTAGATATTATTGTCATGACAGGAGTCTAGAATGAAGACTGCACAGTGGTGTGGACTGGGGGGGAGGGATTGCATAACAATGAGTTTTTCTTTTACTTTTCAAGAAGAGTGAATTGGGGAGGAGGGGTGAGAAGAGAGAGAAAGTGCAACAATGAATGGATGGAAACACTAAGTCTCTGTAAAATTTAATTAAAATTAATTAAAAAATTTAAAAAAACCAACAGGGATAGCTTCCTTGCTTCTTTGAAAAATTTCACAATAAAATTAGTGTCACTAGTATACAGTTCAACAACAATCCTCTGTCTAGTTATGCCAAGATTAGCACCTAGAAATCCAAAATAGCATCTGATGTGACTTTCTATTTACAGAAGGGCACATGGGATGCATTAACAACACCCTCATTAGATGTTTGGACACTGAGAATAGACCTAACAGCCAAGTGCTGAAGGGAGTGGGCAGCCCTGATATTTATCTACTGATAACTGTATCAGGCGACTCAGAAGGGAATTCAAGAACCCTTTTTTGACAGAGCCTCCAAGAGGCCAGATATGCTGCTCTCTGAACTAAAAATAGT
Organism: Elephantulus edwardii; assembly: GCF_000299155.1. Lineage (NCBI taxonomy): Eukaryota > Metazoa > Chordata > Mammalia > Macroscelidea > Macroscelididae > Elephantulus > Elephantulus edwardii. The sequence continues at coordinate 23,779,161 of NW_006399752.1, forward strand.
TTGATCTAGTTGAGAAAGCATTGGTCTAGGAGTCAGAAAGCATCAGGCTCTCACTCTGCATTAACTGACCTACTAGTGTCTCTGGATAAGCTGTTTAACTTTTGTTTTTGTTAGCTGCCATTGAGTTGGTCTAGAACTCCCAAAAGATTCTTATAAGTCAGCCCCTTGTGGGCTACAGAATTTTCATTGGCTGATTTTCAGAATTTCATTGCCAGGACTTACTTCCTATTCTGTCTTAGTACCACAGCAAGCCTCTACTTTATAATAGACTGGGGGCAGGAGGGAATTGCCATTGGGATCATTGGCTGGGAATTGAACCCAGTTCTTCCAAGCAGAAAAAGCAATTCTACCACTGAATTATCCGTTTTCCTGTTCATTGTCTATCTGAAGTTTGGGGTTCTCTGTGCAATGGAGAAGTTAGTAATTGTAATATACTAATGCATTTTGGCAACATGAGAAGGAATCCCAAAGAAGACAATGGAACATTAAAGTACTTGATAACAATCTATCCTAATCGTACAAAAGGGAGAAAAGAAAGAGCATGATAAAAAAAAAAACAAAAAACAAAAAACAACCCAGTCACATTGGAAAGTTTCCCCAGTTGAACAATTGCAGAAATAAAATCTCTATCAAATGACAAGAGTTGACAGAGAACAGATTTATCCTAGAGAGAATGAAACCAGGATGCTCTTCGGAGGCAAGGAATTTGAAGCCTTGTCTCACATATTTTGAAGCTCTGTTCCACATACTTTAAGTATGTAGCCAGGAGGGGCCAGTTCTTGGAGAAGGACATCATGCTTGGAAGGGTGTAGGGAAAGCACAGTAGAGGAGGACCCCAGATAAGATGAACTGACATTTACTGTAGTAATGAGGGCAGGTATGTCAGAGACAGTGACACTGACTTAAGATGGAACACAGTTAAGAACTATTGTACATAGGATCACTATAAGTCGCAGGTGTCTCAATGGCACCTAACAACAGTAACAGATCATGACTTTTGTGATCTAGGTAAGGTTTTTGACAAAGACTTTGGTTTCCTTTCATTTTTATTTGCTGTAAAATAGTCAGCAATGCTCTTTCCTTGCCAGCCTGACTTATTATTCTCTCATTAGAGAGTAGTAATAATACACAGGGAAAGTCCAAGGAATAGTCATAAATGGGAATGGCTAGTCTCAGCAAATAAATCATTCTTCTTCTTTGGTCTTCCTTATTCATAATCCAAGTTTAATTGATAGTTTTGAATTGTGACAGAAGCAAAAATACTAAATATATACTACAGATTGACAAAAGACCAAACGAATCTGTTTTAGAAGAAGTACAGCCAGAATGTCCTTATAATAGTAGATGAGGAGACTTTTTCTAGCTCACGTATTTTGGGCAAGTTATCAGAAGAGACCAATTGCTAGAGGAAGACATCATGCTTGGTTCAGTGCAGTATTAGCAAAAAGAGGGAGATTTTGTTCTATTGTCTATAAAGTTACCAGAGTTTGCATGATTCCTTCCTGATGGTCTAAAAAATTAACATTTTGGTAAGTATCTTTTCCAGTGCCATTTATCACTGCATTGGTTTGGAAACTACAGGGTTTCATCCCTGTTCTTATCAGTAGAGACATTTAGAAGCCTTTCTAAAGATTCTCCTTCAAGCATTCCAACCTGTTCTAGAAGCTCCAAATGTCACTATCCTAGGGAAGAAGATAGGTTTAAGGTAAATCAGTAACATAAGGTTAGTCACAAGAAATACAAAATTATGTTAAAGCTGCCAACTACCTCCCTTCAGTTTCTTCTCTTTAATTTATTTATTGATTTGCTTACAAAGTTTGTATACATTGTGTTTCACACTATTCTTCATTTGCATTGTTTCATACAATCACTCTCATGTATTATGTTTTATAAAATTAATCACCAGTGGACCTTGCCCACCACTGCCCTGTCTTTTCGTATGGATCCTTTTTGAAACTTTAAGGTGAGACACAAATTTGTCTTGAAGCCTTGGCTTCAAAACCTAATTTCAGTTAATCTTGTAAGATTCCTTTAAGCCCTAGCTTGAGATCTGAGATGGGTTAGACTTTCAGATTCCTTAAATGGTGGTGTGGTGAATGAAGGTAAATGAAGGGATGAAGGTGGGAGAGACTCTATTTTCAAATGATACATTCAAAGCTTGATTCCTTCTAGTTTAGGTGTTTAGAAGGACCATATATGGGCCAGTCCACCTGAAATGGCAAGTCCTAGTCACCAGACTGGAACACATGGGCATCAACCTCCGAGGGAAACCTCTGCTGGAGCCATACAGCATTCTGACGCCTAGACAGCACATTAGTTAAAGAAGCCACATACTTAGCTAGCAACACTTTATGAAACAATTTGTAATGCATGGGACCGCTAAGTAGTTCAAAACCAATTTTGTTGTTGTTGTTATGTGCCATCGAGCCTGCGCCAATTGCACCATCTCCGATACATCCATCCCGATTACCCCAGTCACTGAATCAATCCACCTCATAGGGGGCCTTCCCCTTCTGGGCTGTCCCTCCACCCTACCGAGCATGATGTCCCTCTCCAAGGACCTGTCTCTTCTTGCAACAAGTCCAAAGAATGTTAGACGGAGCCTTAGAATCCTTGCCTCCAAGGAGTAGCCCGGTTTGACCCTTTCCAGGATGAATCTGTTTGTTTTCCTAGCAGTCCATGGTACCCTCAATACTCTTCTCCAGCACCAAAGCTCAAAGGCATCAATTCTCCTTCTATCCTCCCTAGTCACTGTCCAACTCTCTGATGTATAACAAGTGATAGCAAAGACCATGACCCACCCATATCAGACGCACCTTAGTCTCCAGAGAGACACCATTGCTCTTCAGTACTTTGGAGAGGTCCCTAACAGCAGACTTTCCCATGGCAATGTATCTTCTCATTTCCTGGCTACTGGTGCTGAGAGTGTTGACTGTGGAGCCAAGCAAACTGAAGCTGTGAACAATCTCAATCTCTTCACCATCCATCCTGATGCTTCCAATTGGCCCAGTGGTGAGAATCTTTGTCTTCTTGACATTGAGCCTCAATCCACATTGGAGGCTGCAGTCCTTGACCCTCTGCAGCAAGCGCTTCAGGTCCTTCTCAGTGTCAGCAAGCAGGGTTGTGTCATCTGCATAATGCAGATTGTTGATAGATCTTCCACCAATCTTGACCCTACATTTCTCCTCATAGAGCCCAGCCTCCCGGATAATCTGTTCTGCATACAGGTTGAAAAGGTTTGGAGACAGGACACATCCCTGACATACGCCCTTCCCAATTTTGAACCATGCAGTGTTTCCTTGCTCTGTTCTGACGACTGCCTCTTGGTCCAAGTATAGGTTTCTCATTAGCACGATCAAGTGTTCTGGGATTCCCATTCTTCTCAGAGTCAGCCACAGTTTGTTATGATCCACACAGTCAAATGCCTTTGCATAGACAATGAAACACAGATAGGCATTCCTCTGGTATTCCCTGCTTTCAGCTAAGATCCATCTAACATCAGCTACAATATCCCTAGTACCACGACCCCTTCTAAGCCCAGCCTGGCAAAACCAATAGCCACTCTTACCCCCTTGCACAAAGATTTATGACCCTGATGGAGTGTTACTAGGTATAGCAACAGATTCCAGACAGTGGACTAGATCTTCATAGAGAAACCGATTCAGGAAGGATGGCCTTCTTTATATCATCTTGTTTAAAAAACTTGATTAATTTCAAGCTTTCCTCTGGTACTATATTAACTCAAAGCAAAACCAGTAGCATAATTTACTTTCTTGACACAGTTGACTCAGATGTGGATCTGTACTACTGGATGGAATTCTCCATACCACTTAATTGAAGCTTGTACCCTAATTCCATCTAAGATCCTGAAGACGTCCTGTACTGTTGTAGACACCAGATTGGAGCCATTGTCACTGCTGAAACTTCTAGACAAACCAAACCAGGCTGTTGCACAGCTTGTCAAAATGCTGTAAACCTCCAGTAGTTCAAATCCACCAGCTGCTCCAAAGTAAAAAAAAAAAAATAATAAATACATACATAAATACATAAAATTTAAAAAAATTAAAAATAGGATATCTCCTCTTGTTGTAATCTATAGTCTCAGAGACCCAGTGGAATGTCAGTATGCATTGGAACCAACTCAATGGCAGTGAATTTAAGGATTCTTTTGTTCTTTTCTGGTGAGTCTAGCAAAACATAATTGGCACCTGTGGGGATTTATGAACCTCTCTGAATGGTCTTTTCATCTCAGCTCCACACTTCATTGGGCAGGCAGTAGCAGTCCTCTCTTTATTTTCAGTATATGAACTTGGACAGCTTTGTTCATGGGAACAATGACATATCATATCCAGCACGCTATATCCTGTCACAGATAATACTACTTTGATGTGTGAACCACCCGCTGTCTGGCTTCTCTAGCAGGAGGTCGATAAGGTCTGCTCGGCTAGCACATATGGTATCAAGAACATCCAAGCAGCAGTTTTTCACCAGCTCCGATGGCTCAAGATGACGTAAGTATGCCAGGCTTGAGAGGGATGCCAAGAGGCGGTTAGGAAGCTAGAAATGAGCCACAGATTTCTTTTCTGTTGCAAAACCACTGTCACTGCATGCAGGATGAAAAGGAAGGTGGGATGTGTCAGAGTAAACTTGTTGACTTTATTCTGGACTATTCTACAAACTACTGCTGCTCTCTCAAGCAAGCAAGACAGTCTTTGGAAATTCAGTCCAAATTTTTCAAGAAATAGGCTACTGGCTGTTTTCACAGTAGCAGCTTCTGAGTGAGTAATGTCACTATTACACCTGCCTTTCATCCACATACAACTCAACCTGATGGAATGGCAGGGATGGTAAATGGTACTCTCTCAGCAAACTCCCTTCAATCAATCCCTTCCATCTCTTTTTGACCTTCAATGTGGAAAGGGTATTTAATCTGAGGGGCCACAATACTAGGTTAAGTTCACCCACAGCTATGGTTACTGCTCTTCCTGGCGTACCACTCATTCACACTCAGAGCCGGAGGATGCCTTGGGCCTCAAGGCTAACTAACATGAGCATTAGTAGTAACTGGATGAGTCTTCTACACCTGCTGGGTAGGACAGTTATAATCAGCTGCCAATTTTTCTCGAAGACATTTCAGTTTGTGGTTTGTATAAAAAGTATATTCAAGTAGTAGCACTGGACACTCAAGGTGTAGTAAAACTGATACTAAAAATTCATTATCTCCAAGTCAACATTCTATCAGTTGCAAGAACATTTGGACAATTTATTTCCCAGTAACCCCACTACTTGAGACTTTCTAAGGGATGCAGCCCCTATAGGAAGTAGATTCAAGATGAGCAGTCTCCTAATCTACTTAAAAGTCGATGATTTGTCTCGTAAAGTTTCTCTTGGTCTTTACCTGCATAGCCAGTTGAATCTTTATTTTAGGGTTCTCATTCTTCTAGTGCCCCTCCTCTCTACAGATGACATACTGGCACTTTTGGAATAAGGGCCCCTGCCTATTAGGGTCCTAAACTTTTTCGTTAGTCAAAGTGTTTGCCAACAATTACAGCTTTCTTACATCTTGTTCATTCTCTTTTCTTCTAGCTAATTCTCTTTCCTGGCCTCAATCTGTGCTGCAATTCTGAAGACTCACAGTTCAAATCCATCATTTTTCCTCCATGGGAGAAAGACTGGCAATCTCCTTCCATGAGACTTACTGCCTCTGAAAACCCACTAGAGGGTTATCTATGGATCAGTTCCAACTCAAAGCTAAACAATAACAATATCTCAACTAGGGGAGTCATGGAGAGTGCTCTTAAATTTCTCTCAATTTTACACAATTTTCTCTCAATTTTCTTTAAGAAATCATGTATACTCTGGTTAAGAAGACCGTATTAACCAGAAAGGTATATTACTCCCTCTCAGGATCTATATTTATGTTTGCATGGTAGGTTACTATTCACCTGTCAAGGGAGACTGATGGGCTTTAGATTGATGTCTGAACTAACTTTTAAACCTTACTTCACCAGTTGAACTGAGCCAGAACTCTTCGACACCTTGAATTGGAATTTGCTTAAAGGGCAATTCTTTCTGAGAAAGAAACTTGGTCAAATTGAACTCCATTTCAGATGTGTGTGCCTGAATAGTCATTCATACTCCAGTATCTCCCTTTTCCCCTTGCCTTTTGTCTTCCTCAGAAGGGATTTCAGAAGGATTTGGGTCTGGTATCAAGAGATCAGCATGTTGCTGCAGTTTGGGGCAGCACAAGTAGAATATTCACCCTCGGCCCCCTGCCCGGGGCGAGCCGTCACAGCCCTCTGCCCGGGGCGGGCTGCCCTTGGCCCTCTGCCCGGGGTGAGTTGTCATGGCCTGCTGCCCGGGGCAGGCTGCGCTTGGCCCCCGGCTCGGGGTGAGCCGTCACGGCCCTCAGGGTGAGCTCCTCAGTCCCCAGATTGTGCCATCTGACCCCTGGGTGGGGAAGGAGAAGAAAAAAAAAAAAAAAAAAACATAGGGTATCCAGAGAATGTTACCTGGGCCACCTTCTGCCACCCTCCCCCCCACCCAGTAAACCTGCAAGCAACACCCTCAAAGCCCTTCTACTTGTAACTCACAAGTTTGTTCTCTCTAGGTTTGCTCCCTTTCCTATAGGTAACCTTAACTCTGAGTTTTACTCCATAATTGACCCTGAACCCAGTGCCAGTGACAAAAAGGAAATACAACTGACAACTAAGGAAGCAAAGGAGGATGGAGTCTCTGGGTTCAACCAGCCATCCCCACTGGACCCACCTGGGAAAACACTTTGCAGTCCAGAGGGGAGCAAATGACAGGAAAATATCTTCTAACAGAGCAAGAAGGCAAGCAGCTGTAACCCAAGACCACCAGTAAGGTGATAAAGTGTCCTCCCTTCCCCCCTTTACATCTACGCCCCTGTTCAGCATGAAGAAGCCAGAGAGTCGGCATCCAATTCCCAAATCAATAAGACAGTTGGTTTAATTACTATTGGAAAATGCTTGTCATTCCTCTGTAGCATCTGGTCCCTACTGGACCCTCATCATTTCCTTCACCTGCTCCCCCCACCGACCAAACTGTGCAGCTCTGCAACTGCATCCTGGCCCATCCTCACCCTTCTGCCCCCAACCCTCACCTCCTTGTACCCCCAATATGTTTTTCCCAATAAAAAAAATATTTAAAAGAAAAAAAGAAGAAGAATATTCAATGGTCTTCTGTTCCTCTCTCCAGAATATTACTAATTATATTTATCTTGTCTCTAAGCAATGAGATATCATTTATTTCTCATGTTTATAATGCCACAACATCATAAAAAAAATTCTTCATATAACTTTCCATCTAACTTTGTTCTGTCACAAAGCAAGCTTAGCTATAAAATGGCATTAAAGTTACAAAGCTTTTTTTTTTTGCAAATGTCACTCCATCGTCTAACACATACTAATCTAACAAGTACTGAGGTTATACTTGGTTACATAAGTATTTAGTTTCTTTTTTAACCAATGGGTTTCCAACCTCCTAAAATAAAACAAAATCAGGGCTAAAATCAGTCTAAAGGAGCTCTCTGTGGGTCTCTTTTTAATTTCTTATATGTGATAGTTAACATAGGATGTCAACTTGGCTGCCTATGATTGTCTGGTCTGGAAGATGTTGAGCAGTCATACACTTGAGATTTAATGTAGTATATTCTATCTTTAATTAAATATTAATCAGTCTGAGTTGTGTGTCATTGAGGTAAAGCTTCATCAAGGATGTGGCCTTTATTCGTGCATAATGCAGTCTGGCATATCTGACTTGCTTTTTGCTAAACTTTGATCTTACATCTGACTTTTCACCTCTGATTTCTTTGAAAAATGGCCTTCCTTATCTGCTGACTTTGGGTTCTATGTATTGATTTGCTTCTCTAGAAAATCCAACCTAAGATATTTGGGATCAGAAGTGGTTCTAGAGAAGAAAAAAAAAGCATAAAGACAGATTTTCTAAATTGCTTGTCAAGTATGATTAGTCTTGAAGGCATTAGAAGCTCTGCTCCTGTTAGTAAAGAAATGCTACCTCCCTTAGTGAAGAAGGCTCTTCAGGTACATGGCATGAGGTGGCTATATTAACAAATATCATTATCAATAGACCAGGTACTAGTGAAAAGTGAGACTTTAAGTGATTGAGACTTTTCTACAATTCGGTCAGGATGACCGTTTTAAGAAAGCGATTGTGGTGAAAGAAAAGAGTTCAGGATCTCTGAGCCATATCTCAAGTGTCATATAGAATATTTCAAAATGTTAAATTTTGCCTTGATGGAAAACCTTTCATCTTGTAGTAGCAGAGCTGATATTTCTTTAAAAATAAATAGATGATAGATAGATAGATAGATAGATAGATAGATACATACATACATACATACATACATACATACATACATACATACATACATACCAAAAGTACAAAAAAGTCCAAAACACCATATTGCAATAGTGGTTGAACTACAAAATCAACTGAAATTCTAACCTCAAAGGATATGTGAATGAAGGCTTTTATTATGAAGACATGAGATCCTGACTTGAAATGAAGACATAATCAAGAAGCTGGGAATACTGAACCTCTAAATTCCATTGCAGCCTTCCAAGCATGATGTCCTTCTCCAAGGACTGATCTCTCCTGGCAACATGTCCAAAGTGCATGACATGGAGCCTCAAAATCCTTGCCTTCAAGGAGCAGCTTGGTTTCACCCTCTCGAGAACAGACATATTTGTTCTCTTGGCAGTCCATGGAATATTCAACACTCTTCTCCAGCACAATCCAGAGGAATATATCCTTCTTCTGTCATCCTTAGTCATTGTCCTGCTCTCTGGTGCATAGCAAGTAATTGAAAATATCATGGCCTTGATCAGACACACCTTAGTCTCCAGACTGACACCATTGCTCTTTAGCACACTGGAGAGGTTCCCAATAGCAGATTTTCCCCAATATGATTAGCCTCTACTTGTTGTTGTGTATCATTGAGTAAAAATCAATCCGTAGCTGATCCTCCAGCAGCTTTTCAGAGGCAGTTTAATCACATTGGAGTAAATTGCCTGTCCTCCATTGAATAGCTGGTAGACACAAACCACATGCCTTCCGTATTGCAGCTTAGCTTCTTGCCACTAGGCCACCAGAGCTCACCTCTGCTTAGGAAATAAATACAGAATAGATTCTTGGGGGAATAGCAGAGATTAGTGCTACCATCAAGGATTTGAAAAATGTGAAGATTCTGATTTATAATGCATTCCCATTTAGTCCATCTGTTTGGCTTATGTTAAAAAAAATGCATCTTGGAGAAGCAGTGTTGATTAACAGGTGATGACTCCAGTTATAGCTGCTGTTCAATATTTGGTTTCACTTTTTGAACAAACTAATACATTATCTGGTATCTAGTATGCAACTACTAATCTCATCAATTACTTCTCCTCCATTCTTATTTCAAAGGATTATCAGAAGCAGTTTGCTTTCCATTGGCAATGTCAGTAATATATTTTACCATCCTACCTCAGAAGCTATTCTTCAGAGGACATCATGCTTGCAAAGGTAGAAGGATGATAGAGGAGAGAAAGAACTTTAACCAGATAGATTGAGACAGTAATTGTAGCAATAGGCTTGAGTGTGTCAGAGATAGTGAGGATGGCACTGAAAAGGACAGAGTCCGTATGTGATGTTTGTATTATTCAGTTTGATAGTACCCAACAACAACAACCACCTTCTGAAGTATATGAACTCTCCAGTAAGATGGCATCATTGAGTCTGCTGGGAACTTAATGGCCTTTCTTTGTCATAAGACATCACACTAGTTCCATAAAATCTGGAAAGGAAGTAGTATCAATGACCCTATTCTTCCTGGTAGGGAAACTCTGGTGACCTAGTGTTAAGAAACTGTGCTCCAATCCCAAAAGCACACAGTTCAAAGTCACCAACTGCTCTGTAGGAGAAGGAAGGGCAATTTCTTCTTGTACAATTAACTGCCCCTGAAATCCCACTGGAAGGTGAGCTATGGTCCAGTTCCAACTTGACAGCACATTATGACAAGAACAACATGAGGGAGTTTTGGTGGCTTAGTGGTAAGAAGTTGGACTGGCAAGCCAAAAGAACAGGTTCAAATCCATCCACTGCTCTACAAGAGAAAGATGATTAATCTGTATGATTTACCACCTCTGAAAACATGCTGGAGGGTCAGTTATGAGTATCAACTCGATGATATCTACCAACAACAACATTCTTATGGATAAGTCATTTGTGTGCTAGAACATATAACATTAACTGAAGAAAAAGCCAGCTAGCCACCTTCCACCTGATTGAAATTTCTAGAGGTCCATGGATGTGGGCCATGTTGAGATATTCCCTCAATTTATGTTGAAAGATCAGTTATTGAATTTGACTTTTCTACAATTAAAAAGAAACACAAGGACTGATTGATCTCTATGGGGTTTAGAGGCATTACACTCCTTAATTGAGTCCACTAGCCATAATTTCCATGGATAAATATGGGGAATATCTTACTGTGCAATTTATAGTTTTGAAAAAGCTTTCAGAGGGTCATCTATTAGTGGATTACAGCTCAGCAGCAGTAAAACAGAGAGCAACTACAGCAACTAAAGAAATTCTGGTGGTGTGGCCTATGAGGAGTTGAACTGTTAACCAAAAATGGCTGCACATCTCCTTTGTTAAGAAACCACCAAAGGCTTCACAGGAGTAAGACAGGCAGTTTCTTCCTGTTGCTATTTATAGACTCAGAAACTATACAGAGAGTGATTATCATTCAAAACCAACTTGATGACAGTGAGATTTTGGGTTTTTACTATCTCTTATAGTTTAAATGACTAAAAAACCTGCTAGTTTTGAGTGGAGTCCTGAAAAAAAAAAAGACTCTATGACAGATTCAGGCTATTGTGTAAGCCTTTATGCCACTTGGGGCATGTGATCTTTCTGATCCAATAGTTGTTGACAAGTCAAGGGCAGGCAGAAATACTATTTGGAGACTTTGGAAAGCCCCTATTGGTAAGTCACAATAGCTTTAGGAATTTGGACCGAGAAAAAGCCTCTCTTTTTCTGTAACCTGACCTTCCCATGAACTGGAGAATCTTCAACCCACACAACCATAGAGTTGAACATGCACATCAGCACTCCATCATTAAATGGTAGTATAGGAGGTCAGTCTTGAACAGCACCTAAAGGCATACAAAAATTAAATGGAGAAATGACTGGAGTAACCATAATCTCTACTCCTTTTATATCAAACATCAGAGTCTATAGTCTTATAGGGAGCTCTTTATGATTAATAGATTGAAGAAGAGAAAAATAGTGCCTTGTTTACAGATAGTCTGCTCTGTATGCAGGCATCACTCAGCTACGTACAGCAGTAGCAATGCAGTCCCTCGACAGTGGTGAAGAGAAGTCCTTCTAAAGTACAGAGCTCTGAACATTGTATTTAATTATACATCTTCCTTGGAGAGAGAAATGGCAAGATATGTAATTGTATACTTATTCATGAACTATGATAAATTGTTTGGCTGGATGGCCAGAGATTTGTAAGGAACAAATTAGGAAAGTTGGTGGCAAGCCTTATAGGGAAGATGTATATGAATAGACATCTCTGAATAGGTAAAAGAAGTGAATATATTTCTGTCAAATGTGAAAGCTCATTAAAGGGTAATCTCAACAGAAAAGGATTTTAATATTAAGTGGATTGTTGTTATATGTTGTTGAGTCAAAACTAACTCATAGCTGACCCTTCATCAGGCTTTTCCAGGCTGTAAATTGCACAGGGGGAGATTGCCCGTATTTTTCACAGAGGAACATCTGACGGATTAGACTGCTAGCCTCTAAGTCGCCAAAGTTCCTAATCAAGAAGACAGAATGGCATTGTCTGTAAAATGACATCAAAGACATCACGCCTGAAGAAAACAAAAGATCACTAAAAGATGAAAAAAAAATAATAATGACCAAAACAGTTGTCAGAAAATTCCAAAACTTGTTCTTTCAGAGAGGGAAATTGAAGCTAATGGCAAAAATGATGAAATAAGAGAGCTGAAGACTTCAAAGGAAAGTGCAAGGAGATAAAGCACAATATTATAATGAAGTATGCAAAGACCTGGGATTAAAAAAATCAAAAGGGAAGAACACAGTTGGCATTTCACAAGCTGAAAAAAACTGAAAGAACAAATGCAAGCCTTGAATTAAAATACTGAAGGATTCTGTGGGTATAATATTGAATGACTCAGAAAACATTAAAAAAAAAAAGATGGACTGTTGTATGAAAGGAAAGAAGGTTAGCACTCCCCTTGACAACGATGGAAGAGGCCCTCGGGTCTTATAACACACAGTTTGCCATCTACTTTGTGACATCTAACAACTGTTTTTCACTGGCAATAAGAGAGATGCAAATCAAAACAGCATAAGATACCACCTCACCCCAGTTTCACTGGCAAAGTTTAGTAGGATAGCAAGCAGTAAATGTTGGAGAGAATGTGAAATGGTGGGAACTCTCATACACTGTTGGTGGAATTACAAAATGGTGCAACCCCTCTGGAAGATAGTCTGGCATTTCCTTAAAGAGTTGAACATAGAAACTCCATATAACCCAGCTATTCCACTACAGGCATATACCCCAAGGAAGTTAGAACTGAGACACAAATGGAGATTTGTACACCAATGTTCAAACCAGCATTATTCACTATTTTAAGAATATGGAAACAGTCCAGCTGTGCAACCACAACCAAATGGATTGTGGAATTGTGGTATATTCACAAAATGGGATACTGTGCAACACTCAGAAGCAAAGATTTTTAAAATACTACATAACTTGGGAGAGACTGAAGAGCATTTTGCTAAGTAAACTAACAGTCTCATAAGGACAAATACTGCATAAGACCATTATTGTACAAATAGAAGGAAAACTAGTAAAACAGGATAGGTATGGATGAAACCACAGGGCTGCAGTTTGGTGGGTCAAGGGGGCAGGGAGCAAATGGGAAGGATCTAAGGCAAAAACAGCAATGATGGGCAAGGTCTAATGGTGATCAATTTTATAAAACATAATACATGGGAATGACTATATGAAATACAATGTGAATGAAGAATAGTGTGAAACACAAAGTAAACTTTGCATGCAAACCAATTTAAAAAATAGTGTAAAAGAGAATGCATATGAGTGATTGTATTAAACACAACATAAATAAAAGATTATATAAAACACAATGTGTATGAATGAAACACAATGTAAAAGAATTGTTATATGAAAACCAATAAAAATATTTAAAAAAAAAAGATGAAAAGAATACTCATAGTCACTGTATCAAAAGAAGAGTTGACTCTGAAGCACTTCAAGAAATAAAACAATTGGTAGTAAAGGAAGAAGGGAAAGCTGCACAGAAGACATTGGAAACAATTAAGTTTCCAGGCCTTTATGAAACATCATTTGAGGAATTTCAGCAAACACGTACAGCACAGGCAGCAGTCAGTCTGATCACTGTTCATGCCAAGAGATTTGGAAGATAGTTATATCACCAACCAACAGGAAGAGATCCATGTTTCTTCCCATTTCAAAACAAACAAAAAAAAAGTGATCCAATAAAATGTAGATACTATTGAACACTATCATTAGTATCATACTCAAGTTAATTCTTGCTGAAAACTATTTTTAAATGGCTAGAATAATACATTCAGAGGGAACTTTCAGAAATTTAAGCTGGATTCAGGAGAGGGTGTAGAATGATGAGGAGAAATATGGAATGAATTAGAGGAAGATCTAGAATGAGATGGATTGACACAGCGACTGCTAACAGTGAGCTTAAGAACAACAGAGACTGTGAGGGAGGCTGGTGCAGAAGCAGACAAGACTTCTATCTGCTGTACATCTGAAGGTTGAGTAAGAATGATGAAATAATTGATGCCTTTCAGAGCTGGTATTAGAAGGAAGAATAAATTTGTCATGAAAGAAGTGTAAACAGGGTACTCCTTAAAAGTAAAAGCAGTGAGAATTAGTCTCACATACTTTGGGTATGTTATCAGACAGCCTTTGGATAAGAACTTAATACCTGCAAAAGTAGAGGGTCAGTAAATGAGAAAAATATCCATCATGAAATTTGTTGACACAGTGACTGTCAATAGTATTCTTAATAACAAGAGATATTGTGAAGCTGGTGAAGGAACAGCCAAAGTTTCTATCTGTTGTACATAGGGTCATTATTAGTGATTATTAGAGTGGATTGAATGACACCCAACAAAAGCATGAATGTTGTTAGGTGCCATCAAGTCATGCTTCACTCATAGCAACACTATGAACAAAAGATCTGAATCCAGTTCTATCCTGTACCATCCTCACACTTCCTAACACACAAGACCCCAGTGCATCAGTGATCGTATCAATCCACTTGCCGACCCTCCACCATTCCCAGCATCATGTCTTTCTGAGAGGAATAGCACCTCCTAGCAACATGCCCAAATATTTAAAGGGAAGCCTCATCATTCTTGCCTCCAAAAGCACTCTGCACACTTTCCAAGATATATCTGTTTGTTCTCTTTGCCACCCAGGGGATGTTCAATACTCTTTTCCAACACCACAGCTCAAAGGTGTCAATTCCTTTTCTGCCATCCTTATTCATTGTCCAGCTCTTGGGTGCATAGCTACTAATCTGAAAGACTATGGCCTGAATCAGATGTACCTTAATCCTCAAACTGACATCACTACTCCTCAATAATTTGGACAGGATCCTAACTGTAGATTTTCCCAGTGCCATATGTCTCCTTATTTCCTGACTGCTCATACGAAGGTGTTGATTATGGATCTAAACAAGATGAAGTTGTTGACAGTTTCAATCTCTTCTACATCCATCATGACACTGCCTATCAGTCCAGTGGTAAGAATCTTTGTTTTCCTGATATTGAGATGTAATCTATACTGAAGACTGCATTCCTTGATCTTTTGCAACAAGTACTTTAAGCCCTCCTCACGTTCAGCAAGCAAGGTTGTGTCATCTGCATAACACAGTTTATTGATGAGTCTCTCTCCACTCCTGATGCTATACTCCTCCTCACAGAGGCCAGCTTTTTTGAGAATTTGCTCAGCATACAGATTGAATAGGTATGGAGAAAGAATACAACCCTGGCACACTCCCTTCCCAATTCCAAACCATGCAGTGCTCCCCTGCTCTGTTCACTCAAAAGCCTCCTGATCTAGGTATAGGTTCCTCATGAGCATAATCATGGTACTCTGGGATTCCCATTCTTCTCAATGTTAGCCACAACTGTCATGATCCACACAAATGAATTTGTATAATCAATATAGCACAAATAAAATTCTTCTGATATTCCTTACTTTCAGCTAGGATCCATCTGACATCAGCAGTGATATCCCTGGTGCCACAACCTCTTCTAACTCTTGCTTGATCTTTTGGCAGTTTCTTATCTATGTACTGCTCCAGCCATTTACAAATGATCCTCAGCAGTATTTTGCTTGCACTTAATATCAATGATATTGTTCAATAATTTCCACATTCAGCTGGATCACCTTTCCTGGGAACAGGTACAAATTTGGACCTCTTCCAGTCCATTTCCCAAACAGTCATGCTCCAAATTTCCTGGCATAGGTTGGTGAGTGCATCCAAGGCTGCATCTGTTAATTGAAACAAGTCAATTAATATCACATCGATTCCTGAGGCCTTATTTTTTGCCAATGCCTTCAATGCAGCTTCTACTTCCTCCTTCATTATCATTGTCATCTGTTCATATGGTACTTCCTGAAATTTTTCAGTGTCAATCAATTGTTTCTGGTACAGTGACGCTATATTCCCTCCATCTTCTTTTGATGACTACTGGGTCATCCAATATATTGCCCATATTTTCTTTCAATATTGTGACAGGAGATTTAAATTTGTTTTTCAGTTCTTTCAGCTTGAGAAATACAGAGTGAGCTCTTCCCTTTATATTCTCCAATTCCAGCTCTCTGAACATTTCATTATAATACTTTGTTTTGACCTCTGGAGCTGCCCTTTGAAATTGTCTGTTCAGCTCTTTCACTTCAACATGTTTTCCTTTAGATTTGGCTTCTCAATGCTCAGTGCAAGTCTTCTGACATCCTATTTTTTTTTCCTCCTGTTTTTGTAATGACCTTTTGCTTTCTTCATGAATGATATCCTTGATATCATCCCACAACTCACCTACAAAATACCGATCCAGAAAAAGATAGAAAAGCCCTTCACAGATAGAATAATCTTCTCATTCCAAGAACTCTCTCACTTACAAGTATTCCCCAGGTACCAGCATTGCTTCTACTTACTTTCTTCACCATTACCTGGCATAAAGTAGAGATAAGGACCCAGAGTCCCATCTTACCAGGCAGAAAGCCAAGAAAAATGGTTCTTCACTGTATCTGATTTCTTTTATAATCAGTTGTGGGTGGGAAACCTCTTGTGTAGGAAAACAAGATCTGGTGGACAAAGCTTTGTATTTAAAAGTAGGAATGGTGAGCCTTTAGCTTGGCATAGTTGGATCCTGGAGGGTAAGTGTTTTTAATTTACTTGAAAGCTGGGGGTAAACTGTTTGGGCATTTCTGATTGTGTTAGAAATCATGTATAAGCTGATTAACTATATCTGATTTTGTTTAGAATTAGCTCTGTATGGGAAACTATTTAACTGTTTTTGATCTCCTTCACAATCAGCTGTGGGTGGGAAGCCTCTTCTATAGGCAAATAGGATCTGGTGGGAGATCCTTTGTACTTAAAAGTCAATTTGGCCCAAGGGCCACAGGGCCTGGTATTAATTGTATTTGGAGAGAACTGTTCTAAGTAGTTCAGCACTTATCTGTCAGTTTGCTGTACTGAGATAACTTGTGATTACTGTGATACTGAAATCTATGATTCTGGTGTGTCAAATACCATAAGGCTTTCCCATTGTGGACAGGTTTTGGTGAAGCTCTCTGATTAAGACAGACTAGGAAGCAGGATGGACCACCTACTTCCTAAATAATAGGCCTTTAAAAATCTTATGAACACTAAACAAAGAGGATAACTATAGTAATGTAGTGGTAGAGCCTAGATTGGGCACCAGCTGAAATGAGAAAAATTAATAACAAGCATTGTCTAACAATTGGAACATGGAATGTATGAAGCTTGAATGTTGGAAAACTGTAAATTGTTTAAATTAAATAGAACGCATGAATATTGACATACTAGGCATTAGTGAGATGCAATGGACGAGCTTTAGCCACTTTCAACTAGATAATCATATCATATAATATGATGTGAATAAAAAACAGAGGAAGAATGGTGTTGCATTCATAGTCAAAAAGTCAATTTCAAGTTCTATTCTGAAATACAAGGCTATGATTGATAATATCCATAGGCATACAAGGAAGACCTGTTAACATGACTATTTTTCAAATATATACTCCTACAGCTAGAGCCAAAGAGGAAGAAATTGAGAATTTTTCTCAAATTTTGCAGTCTGAAATTGACTGAACATGCAATCAGGATGTGTTAATGATAACTGGAGACTGGAATGCAGAAGTAGGAAACTGAAGAAGGAAAAGTAGTTTGAAAATATGGGCTTGGTGATAGAAATGAAGCTGGAAATAGAATGATTGAATTTTGCATTTACAATGTTCTATTCATTGCGAATACCTTTTCTAAAAAACACAAAGACAACTATACACATGGATTTCACCTGATGGGCTACATAGGAATCAGAATGACTACATTTGTGGAAGAAATTGTAGAAGATCAATATCTGCAGTCAAAACTAGGCCAGGGGAAGACTGTGGGTCAGACCATCAATTACTCATATGCAAGTTCAAATTGAGACTGAAAAAAATTAAAATAAGTCCACAGTAACCAAGATCTGATCTTGAATCAATTCCATCTGAATTTCATGATCATCTTAAGAATAGGTTTGAGTTATTGAACAGCATGAATAGGTTTAACTGAAATCTTTATTACATGATTAACTGGGATTTCAAACATCTAGAAACTTACCTTGGGGTCATTATATGGTTTAATCTCATTTAATCATGTCTAAATAAATAGAATTAATATCATTATTGTTGATTGCCCTCAAGTTGAGTATGACCCATAGCGACCCTGTGAACAAAAGCCTTGAAGCCCCTCTACAATTATCAACATTTATCACAGTTCATAGATTTTCTGCATTAATATGATAAGCAAGCAAAAACTTGCTGAAGATTACCTATAAATGACTAGAAGAGTACATCAACATAGAACTAGTAGAAGTATAAGCTGGGTCTAGAAGACGTTGTGGCACTAGAGATATCTATCACTGTTTATGTCAGATGGATCTGGTGAAAAGCATATTGTACCAGAAGGATGACAATCTGTGCTTTATTGAGTATGCAAAGGTATTTGACTGTGTAGATCACAAAAAAAGGAAAATTATTAACATTGAAAACAATTAGAATCTCAAAATACTTGATTATGCTTGTGCAAAACCTATTCCTAGATCAAGAAGTTGTTTTCCAAACACAGCAATGGAACACTGCATGGTTCAAATACAAATAAAGAAGAAAATGTATTAGGGATATATACCTTCTCCATATCTTTTCAACCTATATGCTGAAGTTTATTTGGGAGTCTAGACTTTACGAAGAAGAATGTGCCATGAGGATTGGAGGAAGATTCATCAACAACAACTTTCATTATGCAGATGAAAAAATTTTGTTCACTGAAACCTAGGAGAATTGAGGCATTTGCTGCAGAACATCAAGGACTGCAACTTCAATATGAATTGCATCTAAACATTAATAAAACAATGATCCTTACCACTGGACCAGTAGGCAGCATCGTGATAGGTGGAGAAAGATTAAGATTGTTAATGATTTCATATTGCTCAGATTCACAATCAACATCCTTGGCACCAGCAGTCAGGAAATCAAAAGACAAGTTGCATTGGGAAAATCTGCTGTCAAGGACCTCTGCAGAGTGCTAGAGAGCAATGATGTCAGTCTAAAGACTGAGGTGTGCTTGATCCAAGTGATCATCTTCTCAATTGCTTTCTATGCATCTGAGAACTGGACAATAATTAAGGATAATGGAAGAATAGATGCCTTTGACTGCGGCATTGGAAAAAAGTATTGAACATACCCTGGCCTGTCAAGAGAACAAAGAGGTCTTTCCTAGAGGGAGTGAAACTGGGTTCCCCCTAGAAGGCAAAGTTCTTGATAGAAGATCTTGGTAGAAGGTCAGAACATGAGAAGACCCTGGATAAGATGGATTGACACAATGACTATGGCAATCAAGTCACAAATTGTAAGATTGGCTCAGTCACCCACTGTTTGTAGGCTCACTATGAGTAAAGGCTGACTTGATGGCACATAACAACAATAAGAAGAAGCAGTGCTTAAAACTAATGGGGGAAAAATGGTATCTATCAGCTGCAGTGACTGATTAAAGGAAACACCCCTGGCTAAACTGCAGCCCAACTTTACCTAGAAATCTTGGAAGGTTACATGACTCAGACAGATGTAGTCGGCGTGAGATTACAGGCCAAGAGGAAAGGGCCGGGTCTGTGGGCAGTATATTTAACAGGCTCACACACTGCAAGCCTTGTTCCTCGTCCTTTACAAAGCACCTCTTTAGGAGGAAAACAAGATGTTCTTTGTAAATAAAAAGTTCATGCATTTGAGTAATGAAGTCATTTTCCAGAGCTACAGTGAAAGATACTCTTCTCTCAAGCCCTCTGGGTGAGGACTGTCAGCAGGAAGAGGGGTGCTCAGTGAGTTTCCAGAGAAGATATCCATAAAGAGTGCAGCTGGATCTCTAGAAAGTCAGAAACTTCAACAAAAGGACCATGCTGCCCTTTTGCTTGCTGAGGTTTCCTACCTCTAGCTCCTGCCTGAGGAAGCCCTTGTCCACCCTCTTTCCTATAAAGAGAAGGGTGCACACAAAAGACCTACATGAATACAGTTGGCACATTCACATCTACTACATCAGCAGATTCAACTAGCTTGAAAATCGGAAATATTCAAAAGAGAAAAAAGGTAATTCAGTGGTCAAAGCAACCCTCAAAGGCTGGGGGGAAAAACAGCCCAAATGTTATTTACAAAGCACTTGCATTCTATTAAGCAGCCTTAGTGATTTAGTACATAATGTATGCAGCTGCTGTCTGAGAAGTTGGCAGTTTGGATCGATCTGGTTCTCCCTGAGAGGAAGGTAGGAAAATTTAGGCAATCTTTTCCTATAAAGATTTCCAGCCTTGGACATTAATGAAGGGTCCCTATGGATCAGAATCTACTAGATCACATTAGCTTTGGTTTTGCTTTGGTACTTCATATTATTGTTGTTAGGTACCATAGCAAAGAGGCTATGACCATAGCAACCCTCTGAACAACACATCTGGACTTCGCCTTCTCCTGCAACATCCTCAAGATCTCTGATATGCTAAAGCCCTTTGTCAAAGCCCATTCTGTGAATCTATCCTAGTGAGGCTTTTCCTCTCTTTCTCTGACCCTCCACCATTGCCAACATGATATCTCTGTCTAAAGACTTGCCCCTCTCTTGACATATGCCCATAATATATGAGATTAAGTTTCACCATCTTTTCCTGTAGGATCACTTCAGCTGCACTTTCTTCAAGGCAGACTTGTTTGTTTTTGGCAGTCCATGGTATTCAGTGCTCTTCTACAGCACCACAATCCAAAGGTGTTGATTCTTCTTTTGTCATCCTTTTTCATTGTCCAACTTTCAGATGCATAGGAAGTAATTGAAAATACCACAGCTTGGTTCACGCACTCCTTAATTTTTAAAACTGGCATCCTTTTCTCATTAGCCCAGCACAACACATCTTTTGAGTTTTTTGATTGTCCTTACCCTGGTTATTAATTATGGATCCAAGTAAAATGAAATCATTGACAACTTCAATATTTCTCCAATCCATCATGATGTTGCCTATTGGTCCAGTGGTGAGGATTTTGTTTATGTTATTTTCTTTAATTGTTGTTGATGCTGTTGTGTGCTGTGAGTTGGAACTGATACAGCAGACCCTCAAGTGGGATTTCAGAGGCTGTAATTGCATAGGAAGAGATTGTTTATTTTCCTCCCACTTTGTTATGTTGTTGTTATGTGTCCTTAGGTAGGAATTGAGTCATAGCTGACCATTCAGCAAGTTTTCAGAAGCTATAAATCACACAGGAGATGGATCATCTTTCTCCCATGGAGCAGCAGGTCGATTTAAACTTATTGCCTCTGGGGTGGTTTCTTATATTAGTTATTATAAAGAATGTAGGTTAAAATTAATATAAGTAATATAGACTATAAATAATGTAATACATAGAAGAAGGTATGCATAGTTCATATTCATATTCTACAGACATTTTAGGTAAAGGTCTTGAGCATCTGTGCATTTTGTTATCTTCACCAAGGTGGGGCGGAAAGAGATAATCCTGGAACCAACCCTATCAGTGGTTATCAAGGGAAGGTTGTATAGATAAGTCATCAAATACCTAGAATAGTTAACTTAGAGATTTGAGTAACAGTGACAAAAGCTGAATATTCATTTGAAATATCACTGGGAAATGGCTCCAAAGTGAGAGAGAAGGGAGGGGGAGAGGGAAAGGGAAGGCTCAGCCTTGGTGTTAGAAAGGCCAGCTCGAAAGGGGAGGGCGTGGGGGGAAGGTACACTGGGAGTGGTGAGAATGAGTGTGGGAAGGGAGCCAGGCAGCCCGCGCAGTGCTGCGTCCAGCGGGCGCGAGGAGGCGGCTGAGTGATCACTGATTCTCTGCCTTGCTTTTGCTTGTGACACTGTGTAAACTCCCTCCAGCTGCACACTCTTCTGCCAGAACCTCTAGGGAGCAGAACTGGGAGAGTGCGAAAGTGAGAGAAACAAACTCAGGGAGAGAAAGGGGCTGGAAGGGAGTGCGTGTATGTGTGTGTGTAAGAGTGTGTGAAAGAGAGGGAACGCGCTTACTGTTTTTTTAATAAGGAGCTGCTTGGACTGCTGAGTTGTCACATCTGGAGCCAGCAAGCAGAGGGAAGGTAAAATAATCGTGAAACGTCAGCACCACGGGAGGGAATCGAAGAAGAGGATCCGCTTAGGAGTCCCTAAAGAGCCCGCTTGGATGTAAGGAGAGATGGCTTTGCGCTCTGCTTGGTGCTCTGTGCTGCCCCTCTGGCTCCTCTGGGGCGCTGTTTGCTCCAGCCTAGTAGCCAGTGAGGACAACGCTCTGACTTTTGACATCGAAGGGAGCTCAGCGGTTGGCAACCAAGACCTGCCTGAGAGGAGCGTGGCGTTTGGACAGCAGCCTTCTACTACCCAGGTACAGTGACCCTGCCATTCTCACCCTGCTGGGCATCTGTGCCTCATGGGCTGCCTCTTCCCCTTTCTATTTTGATCCCCTCTCTCCCCTCCCTTATCTCCTTTGAGAGTTACACCTGGAGACAGGTCGGTTCAGAAACTTAAAAGTTTTGCTTTCAAAGTTGCATCGGGCTATTGAGGCTTTGAAACATGCCACTGTTGAAAGTGGCCAAAGTGCATGTGTTCTAGCTTGCTCTGAGTAAAACTGCTAAACTCTGACCTAGAACTGAAGAGGCTCAGTGAAGAGGTCTTTCTGCCAGGTATTGACAAAGTGGGTGTTTCCCACTAAAATAATTTTGGCTAAGCTATGAATTTAATACGCTCTGCGAGTGTAGTGGAAAGGAACTGCTCTGTCAACCCAAAGGCATGCAGTTCTAATCCAACAGTTGCTATGCACGGAAAAGATGGGCAGTCTTTTCTGGTGGGATTTACAGCCTCTGAAAACCCACTGGAAGGTCAGCTATGAGTACCCATAACAATGAGTGGGCTTTGGCTTGATGGCATGTATCAACAACAGCAACTCCATGTGTGAGCCCTGCCACTTCTCTGCAATGTTAAGTCGATGGGAACAATACAGCCAGATCTGTCCTTTTATAACAAATTCAAGTGAAGTTCCCTGCAACAGGGGTGTGTGATGAAAGAAACTGATAGGGAAAGGCCCCTGTAGGTACTTTAAATAAAAAGCAAATCAATATCCTTCAGAAACAAGACACTACCATTATAATCAAACTCATTCCAAAAGTAAAAACCATCAGCGTAAGCATGTGTTTTATTCAAAGAGCTGCTATTGGAGTACATTGTAAAAAGTTGTAGGCTGAAACTGTAATTAAGGTGATAAACTTTGGTGAAGGAAGATGGATCCAGTATAAGTGATTTAAGAGTCCCTTGAGCGCAGACAGACAACAGTAAGTCCAGTGCGTGGGAGATGCTAAGCAGGAGGAAACTGAAGTCACCTAAGTTCATGGGAAAGGAAAAAGCTATCGACCAAAACACACACACACACACACACACACACACACACACTCCCCCATATAGCTGTGGTTACAGCACCCATACAACCAAAACAGACACCATTTTTAACAGCATTGAAGTTAAAATTATTGTTACTAATTGTTAGTATATGCCTCTGGAACCTCTATGAACTTTGATAAATGTCGATGTTATAGAAAGGCTTCAGGCCTTTTGTTCATAGGGTCACTATGAGTCATGCTCAACTCGAAGGCAATCAATAACAACAACATCAATTGGTAGTATAACTGGAATTATTATTACCAATAAAAAGAAGGTGCATGGAGATGGTCCTTTTCTTAGGAAGGAATTATTATCAGATCAAAAAAGAGTAGGTCTAGAGTAGGGCACACCAACCTCCCTTCTCTTTTTAAAAGAGACTATACCTTCCATACAAAGTATGTATAGTGTAGTCTGCTCAACTTCACCCCCAAACACTGGGTGAGTCTGGACCAGGAGAGACCCAGGCAAGGGCATCACTTTTCCTTATGCTTGGAATTATTCTCCTGGATGCATCATCTCCACCTGTTGCTTTGGGCATGGGAGGCCTCTGAATGAAACGTTTGACTTCCTAATTAGGATTTCCAGAAAACAAAATAGAAAAACAGGATGCCCAATTACAACTAACATATCAGATAAATAAAATTGTAGCACAAGTATGTCCTAAATATTGCATGGATATATTTATACTTTAAAACAAAAATAGTTGTTTACACAAAACTCAAATGTATTTTCGAGTCCTGTATTTTATCTGTTCTATCTGGTAATCTTATTTAAATGACAAGCACATAGAACCATTTATCTATTCCTGTTATTGCACAGAAATTAAGAAAATAATCATGGACCTTTTAGGAGTCATTATTTTTATTATATGCTTATGTATTTAATGAAATTATGGGACAGTGTTACAGCAGAGTATCTTTCTTTAAACTATAGCCTTTGCATTCCCATGGTATCAAAGTAAAATTTCAATGTACTGATTCCTTAATGTTGGACAAGTTATAGATGCTAAAACTGCAGCAAAAGAAGAGAGTGCTTAGAGAAGTTATTAATGTCTACATCTTAAATTATTGTGCACATATAAATCTTATTTGGGGATATTTCTCAACACCTTATTTTTATGGTGCTATTTTAGTTAATATGTCTATATCTCTGTTTGCTTTATTTCCTTCCAACCAGAAAGAATGTTCCGTAGTGAAGTTCTTAATACTGTTAGTGTAATAGTTTCGCCAGTTCAAGACTTTGGTTTTTGAAAACAGAAAGAAGCTATTAGTCATTCCAGGAGGGTCAAAGTATATGGTGTAGAAAGGGTGGGATTGAGGTAATTATGTTCCCACAGCATAGTTTCACATAATGTTGCCAGTTAGACTGTGGTCCCACGGCGATCCCAAAGCCCCACCGATGGGTTTCCCATGCTCTTTATAGCCAGAAAGCAAACCTTAAGCCAAATACATTCTGGGGATTTAATAATATGGTATGTCATGCTACTGAATTGGTTCAGGAGATTGTATACATATATACATACAGAGAGAGAGAGAGATACAAAGAGATGGAAAAGGTTGAAATGTGGATGGGAGGATAGTATAAAAATACATTTACTTTATTTGAACTAGATTTATATGAATGGCTGTTCCTCAATTCCCCTAGGATTTTATTGCCACAAGAACTTCAAAGAGAAGGAAGAAAAACACTAAACCAAGCGTGGAGCAATGGGAGGCTGACGGAAGGCCTTCCTAAGGCTATTCTGAGCTCCTCGTGGGCAGGGCCTGTGTCTCCTTCACCCCGCACTTTCAGCCCCAGAGGGACCCAGGCACATTGCAGCGTTCAGTATGTGCAGAAGGAAGGATATGTAAAATATGTGCAAAACAGAAGGACAGAGGGTACTGGCTGGCCAAGAAGAAAGGCCTCTCCTTTGCTTCTAAAGCAAGCCCATGATTCCCCCAGGATGCAAAGAATTTGAAAAGATGACCGTCTTTTCAAATAGCTGTGTGGAGGATTTTTGAACTCTTTTGAAGAATAATTTGCCAGATCTGCTATTTCTGGGTTTCGGATTAGTGATTCTCAGTAGGTGGTAGTGAACAGAGAGAAGGCTGGTTAGTTTCAAAAATGATATTCAACACATTTAAGAAAAGAAAGTGATTTTGTTTCATTATACACACTACTGAGAATAAAGCCAGGCTGTCTTTTTAATTAATGAAGATAGGCAGGAAAATTGGAAGGAGTGCAGGGATAGAAACAGAATCATACACCAGGGAGAGGATGTCAGAGTATCCTTTGAAGAAGTGAAATTCTCATCAATGAACAAAAAAGAAGTTGTTAAACAAAGTCAAGGAACACTATATATTGGCCTTTGACTTTAGTGGCTATGGGGGAAAGCCGTACAGAAAGAGAAACATACAGAGCTGTAATGTAAAGAATAAAAAAAAAAAAAAAAAAAAAGAATCAATTGGAGGGGGAACCAATGGGGGAATTACTGGCTTTTATAGATAACTGAGATACTAATTGGCAAGATTGAGCAAACTCCCCTAAAAGAATATAAATAGAGTTATTTTTCTCATCACCTTACTGGCTTTTCCTGTTGTTATTATTACTGTTGTTAATGCCTCCAAGAAAGTCAATGCTTCAGAGCCATGTGTAACACTTGTATCCCACACTGGACAAACTTAGTTGCTAAAATAGGACTATGAACTAGACTATTTCTGACGTTATTTTCCTCTAGTTCTCCTCTTTGTTGATATGTGATCCCACACCCCAATACATAGTTAGGCTCTCTACCATTAAAGGATTGCAGAATGTTTATTAAGAGATGTTTTAGATATTTTTCATTCTCTGGTTTCTATTTTCTTATCTTGGTCCCTTACTTTGGAAAACGCCTAAAGGACCCACTGGCTTGGGTCTGCCTTCTCTACTTCTGTTCTCACTGTACAGTGGAGATTTAATCCCCTCCATACAATCATGTCAGTTATGTACTTATTTATTCAATAGGCACCTTGAGAGCCTTAACATGACAGAGTAGGAAACAAGAGGTGTAGAAAGAAGGTCGAGTCTTATCCTCAAGAAATAGGAAATCTGAGAGAGAAAAGATGTACACAGTCACTATAAAAAGCCAAATGAATTTATGTAGATATTCTAAGGTTATTCTTAGTGTATAATGAAGAGGAAAAAAGATTATTCCAAGGTACAATCATGTATTTGTCAAATTCAAAAGAAAGTTCTTTAAAGATAAAACAATTTTAGAACACCTGATATAGTAGTAGTGGTGATAATAATAGCTGCATAGTTTAAAACTAACCCTTAGTGAGTACTTACTCATGCAAGGAACTGAGCTAAGCAATTTATAGGTGTTATTTTTTATAATTGTCATGACCATTCATTGAGTTTGTCACAGGTACTATCATAGTTACAGACATGGAAACAGAGACGTAGAGAATTTAGCTTGGCTTCCTACCTGATAAATGGCACGGCTGGGCAGTCATCAAAAAGCAATTCAACTCTACAGAAATATCAAAGAAAGGAGCTTGAAAAAATAAATTGGTAATTTGGTAAAATTCTGTGAAACACTTAAAATGAAGAAATAGAAAATGAAATAAAAAGAGCATTTATTTCAGACTCATTGGATGAGCAGGGTAAATTATATAAAATTTTATGTTTTCCAAAGAATTAAAAAAGTAAATTCCCTTCCCCTTCCAATCCAATAACTATTTTTTAAACTACTATGTAAGGAAGGAGGGACCACAACAAAACAGTATGTATGTGCTTAATTTCTCTCTTTTTTTGTGCTATGATTTCTACATTATTGTTGTGTGTTGTGGAGTTGGAACTGGCTCACTGCTGACCTGCCAGTGGGTTTTCAGAGATAGTATATTCCACTGGAGGAGATTGGCCATCCTGTATACATATTTTTATTTCATCCTTAGTGGTTAAAATGATACCCATTTTAGATATAAATAAATGGAGGTGAGGAAATGATAAGTATCTTCCCAAGGTTTTCAAATCACATTCTCTTTTCCTAGCCTACCACTGAGTCTCCTTGCTAGAGATTTTTTTCCACTGGTTTTCTTGTATCCTATTTTTCTATAAAAATTTTTTTTACTATGATTCCATCACTTAACAAATGTTGATTGAAGAGTTCATATTAGAAGGTCCTGATTTTGGTTAATAGGAATGGAATTAAAAACAGCTCCTTGATTTAGGAATACATGAATATATGAATTTATCTATATATATATTTCTCTCTCTCTGTGTGT
>NW_006399752.1:23809937-23814487 GCF_000299155.1 Elephantulus edwardii
TATATATATAATATCCTAGTGGCAAGAACTGTGCTACAACCCTAAAGGCATGTTGTTCAAATCCCACGAGCTACTTAGTGGGAGAAGGATGGGCAATCTCCTTCCATACAATTACCTCCCTCTGAAAACCCACTGAAAGGTCATCTATGGGTCAGTTCTGACTCAACTGTACAATAACAATGTGTGTGAGTGTGTGTGTGTGTGTGTGTGTGTGTGTGTGCGCGCGCGTGTGTGGTGGAGCTTGTGTGCTGTCATGTCAGAACCAACCCATAGCTGACCCTCCAGCAAGGTTTCAGAAGCAGTTAATAGCATGGGAGGAGATTGCTAAGGAGCAGATAGTGGATTCAAAGCGCTTGCCTTTGAGATTGCAGCACAGCTTCTTACCACTAGGCCATCAGAGCTCCACATAGACAGGAGAAGAATGGCCTGTCTTCTACTATGGGGCTAACTGCCTTTGAAAACCTGCTGAAGGGCCAACTATGAGTTGGTTCTGACTCGACAATACACAACAAAAACGCATATATAGAATGGCTTCATGGTAAGGAACTGTGCTTCCACCTCAAAGTTACACAGTTTGAATCCACCCTGAAGGAGAAAGATAGGTAGTCTCTGTCTCTTCCCATTAGATGTATAACCTCTGGAGAGTCAGCTATAGGTTGCTTCTGACTTGACTGTTGTTTTTCTTGTTTTTATGTGCCATCGTATTGCCTGTGGCTCATAGTGGCCCTATGTACAACAGCTCTTGAATCCTGGCCTAACCTGAGCCAGTCTCACTGACCCTGACACACCTAATCCCATTACCCCAATTATCATGTCAATCCATCTCATCTGGAGTCTTCTATGCTGTTCCTCCACCTTTCCAAGCATGATGTCTTTCTCTGAGGACTATTCCTTCCTGGCCATGTGCCCACAATATGTGAGGTACACCCTCAAAATCCTTACCTCCAAAGAGAAACTTTGGTTTAACCCCTCCAAGACAGACCTATTTATTCTGCTGTTGGTCTATGGTTATGTTCAGTACTCTACCAGCACCACAACTCAAATGCATCAATTCTTTTTTTGTCATCCTTAGTCATTGTCCAGCTCTCTGATGCATAGCATGTAATTGCAAAGACTTTGGCCTGGATCAGGTGCATTTAGTATCTAGACTGACATAATTGCTTCTCAGGACTCTGGAGAGATCCATGACAGCAGACTTCCCCAATGCAATTAATCTTTTGGTTTCTGACTGCAAGCTAAAATTTCAAACAAGCTGTGAATGTTAGCTACCTAAATCTCTTCTCCATCTATGATGGTGCTGCCAATTGGCCCAGTGGTATGAATCTGTCTTCTTGATGTTAGATACACATGGATAGGTGGATGGATGGATGGATAGATGGAGAGGGAGAAGGAAAGGGAAAGAGGGAGAGAAAGAAAGAGAGAGAAAACACAAAGAGAGAGGGAAAGAGGGAGGGGGGCGAAGGGGAAAGAGAGAGAGAGAGAACACACAAAGTAACGGAACGGAGCTCTAGTGGCCTAGTTGTAAGGAGCTATACTGCAAACACAAAAGCACATGGTTCAAATCCACCATCTGCTGCAAGGGAAAAAGATGGGCAATCTCCTTTGAAACTTGCTTAAAGGTCAGTTATGAGTTGGTTCAATGATAATAACACAGATGCAGCTCACAGTGCTCTCTTTCCTCCTGCTCCCTTTTTCTTCCGTTTCTTCTGTTAACAATTCCTATCTTAGTGCAGAAAAAGATTTACAGTGTTAGTTCATTTTTGTTTTCTAAAACTTTACTTATCCTTTAAACCTGACAACATTCAGATTGAACTTAAAAATATCCTGGTTATCCAACTTTGGAGAACAAAATCATGTAACTTCTAGAGTCTTTGTTTCCTTCTAAAGCTCTCTAAAGCAAAGCCTTTCCCCAGCAATAGGTTGATGCAACCAGTCAAAGGAAATAAATGGGTTTTTCTAGATCTAAGAAAAGTTGAATGAAAAATCTAATACCTTTAATAAGGCAAATTCATAAGTATTAACCTCAAAATTAAATTTTAAAATCTGTCTCATCCCTATTTCTTGAATAACATTATTATTATCCTCCTCTGAAGTTTTTTCACTGTTTAAAACAGTCATATAATAATAATACAGATATAATTTTTATTTATTTTGTTGGTTAGGGAACTGATTTCTTGTGTTCCAAATTTTAGCATTTTTTGACCAATTATTTTCTAAAATAAGTAAATCTACTTGTTCTCAATGAATATAGGAGTATATTTAACTATCTGCTTTTGAATTTGCAAAACAGCACTAATTTTTTTTTCAACTGTTTTCTTTTGCTCTTGGTGTGGTAAAGTTAAATTCTGGGAAACGGTTTACTAAGGGGAAGTTTAACCACAGATGTTTGTAATTCCAACTTAAGTTTCCCATCAAAAGCGTAATGAAATTCAGCTGCCAGCAGTTCAGATCTGAATCTAAGTCTTTTTTATCATGAGAGACTTGAGGGAACAGCATTCCAAGGCTGAATAGTAGTGAAAAAATGTCCATATTCAAACCCAAATCGTCTATGTAAAGGAAAAAAAAAAAGAAGTGGATCAATAAAATAGATTCTGTGTTTTTAAAAGCAAGGAAGGATGGACATACTTGTCTCTTTGAACTCTCGGATTTTTTTAAGAACATTGTGTTTTGTTGAAGCTAGAGATCTTGTGTTTATCTCACTGTTATTGTGTGCCATCAAGCTGATTCAGATGCATAGACACCCCAACAGAAAGAATAAAACTTCCCCTAGGGTTTTCTAAGATGCACTTTTTAAATTTTATTTTATATCTCACCACTGGACCAATTGGCAGCATCAGGATGGATGAAGAGATTGAGATTGTTCACAGCTTCAGATTGCTCGGTTCCACAGTCAACATTCTTGGCACCAGCAGCCAGGAAATTAAAAGATGTATTGCGATGGGAAAGTCTGCTGTTAGGGACCGCTCTAAAGTACTGAAGAGCAACAGTGTGTCTCTGGAGACTAAGGTGTGTCTGATACAGGCCATGGTCTTTGCAGTCACTTGTTATGCATCAGAGAACTGGACAATGACCAGGGAGGATAGAAGGAGAATTGATGCCTTTGAGCTTTGGTGTTGCAGAAGAGTGTTGAGGGTACCATGGACTGCTAAGAAAACAAACAGATTCATCCTTAAGAGGGTTAAACCGAGCTCCTCCTTGGAGGCAAGGATTCTGACATACTTTGGTCATGTTGTTAGGAGGGACCGGTCCATGCAGAAGGACATCATGCTTGGGAAGGTGGAGGGCAGGTGCAGGAGGAGAAGGCCCTCTGGGGGGTGGATTGATTCGGTGACTGGGACAATCGAGATGAGTGTGTCGGAGACAATGAGTTTGGCACAGGACAGAGCAGAGTTTAGAGCTGTTATACATAGGGTCGCTATGAGTTGCAAGTGACTCGATGGCACATAACAACAACAACAACAACAACATATTGGTTTGCATACAGTTTGTATACATTGTGTTTCACACTTTTCTTCATTCACACTGTGTTTTATACAATCATTCCCATTCATTATGTTTTCTAAAATTAACCATCATTGGATTATGCCAACCATTACTCTTTTCAGGTCCCTGCCAGATCTTTCCCATTACCTTTACCCCCTCTCTCCACCTACCAAATTGTGTAACTCTGCAATTGTCCGTACCCATCCTCCCCACTTTGCACCCACCCTTCTCTCTTTGGGTCTCCATACTTGTTTTATTAATTATCCTATTTTTACAATATTGGTCTTATGCAATATCTGTCCTCATAAGACTGAGCTTACTCAGCATAATGCTTTCTCCAGTCTTTCCCAAGTTATGTACTTTTCTTTTTTTAAGTTGTTGCTACTGAATGCTACATAATATTCCACTGTATGAATGTTCTACAATTTCTCAATCCATTCAGTTGTATTTGGATATTTGGGCTATTTCCATTTTCTTGAAATGGTGAATAACACTGCTGTGAACATTGGTGTACAAATCTCAATTTGTGTGTCAGTTCTAATTTCCTCTGGGTATATTCCTAGTAGTGGAATAGCTGGGGCAGTTTCTATGTTCAGCTTTTTGAGGAAATGCCAAGGTGCCTTTAAGAGTGATTGTACTATTTTACAATCTCACCAAGGGTGTATGAGAGTTCCCATCTCTCCACATCCTCTCCAACATTTATTGCTTGCTAAACTTTGTCACTGATACTGGCATGGGATAATATCTCATTGTGTTTTTTATTTGCATCTCTTTTATTGCTAGTTATTGTGTGCATTTCTTCATGTGTCTATTGTCCATCCAAATTTCCTCTGTGAAAGGTCTTTCTATATATTTTGCCCATTTTGTAAATGGGTTGTTGTTGTTGTTATCAATCTTTTTTTTTCTTTCTCCACCTCTTTTTTTTATTATTAAATTTTATTAGTTTTAATGAACCTTTACAGAGATTTTGGGTTTTCATTCATTCATTGTTGCACTGTTTTCTCCACCCTCATCCCCAGTTCGTTCTTCTTTCCGCCCCCCCATATCTGTTTTAATTGTCCAATTGC
>NW_006399752.1:23814587-23816330 GCF_000299155.1 Elephantulus edwardii
AACAGAGTGTGGAAATTATCAAACAATGTCATTGATATCACATGCAAGCAAGATTCTGCTGAAAATTATCCAAAAACGTTTGGAACAATATGTCAACAGAGAACTGCCAGATGTGCAGGTTGGATTTAGAAGAGGTCATGGTACTAGGGATATTATAGCTAATATTAGATGGATCTTAGCAGAAAACAGAGAATACCAGAAGAATGTCTATCTGTGCTTCATTGACTATGCAAAGGCTTTTGACTGTGTGGCTAACTCTGAGAAGAATGAGAATCCCAGAACATTTGATTGTGCTAATGCGAAACCTATGCTTGGACCAAGAGGCAGTCGTCAGAACAGAGCAGGGAGACACTGGATGGTTCAAAATCAAGAAGGGGGTCCATCAAGGATGTATTTTGTCTCCATACCTTTTCAATTTGTATGCAGAACAGATCATCTGAGACGCTGGGCTGTATGAGGAGGAATGTGGCATCAGGATTGGTGGAAGAATCATCAACAACCTGCGTTATGAGGATGACACAACCCTGCTTGCTGAAACTAAGGAGGACCTGAAGCGCTTGCTGCAGAAAGTCAAGGACTGCAGTCTTCAAAATGGATTGAAGCTCAACATTAAGAAAACAAAGATTCTCACCACTGGACCAATTGGCAGCATCAGTATGGATGGTGAAGAGATTGAGGTAGTTAACATTTTAGTTTACTTGGTTCCACAGTCAACACTCTTGGTAACAGCAGCCAGGAAATCAGGAGACAAATTACACTGGGAAAGTCAGCTGTGAGAGACCTGTCAAGAGTACTGAAGAGCAACGATGTCAGCCTGGAGACAAAGGTGCACCTGATCCAGGCTATAGTCTTTGCAATTACTTGCTATGCATCAGAGAGTTGGACAGTGAATAGGGATGACAGAAAGAGAATTGATGTCTTTGAGCTGTGGTGCTGGAGAAGAGTGTTGACTATACCATGGACTGCTAGAACAAACAGGTTTGTTCTGGAGAAGGTGAAGCCAGAATGCTCTTGGAGTCAAGGATTCTGAAGCTTCGTCTGACACTGGGCATGTTGCAAGGAGGGCCTGGTCCTTGGAGAGGGACATCATGTTTGGGAGAGTGGAGGGACAGCGCAGGAGAGGAAGACCTTTGATGAGATGGATCTATTTTGTGAGTGGAATGGTGGGAATGAGTGTATTTGAGATGGCAAGGTTGGCACAGGATAGAACGGTGTTTAGGGCTCTTGTACATAGGGTTGCTATAGGTCAAGAAAGCGATTCGATGGCACACAACAACAACATATATATGTATATATGTAGTTGTATTGTTGTTAAGTGTTGACAAGTTGCCTGCAACTCATAGCGACTCTATGTACGGCAGCTCTGAAGCCTACTCTGTTCTGAGTCAGCCTCACCGATTCCAACACACCTACAGCCATTGCCCTAGTAACTGTATCAATCCATCTCATCCGAGGTCTTCCTCTCCTGCTCTGTTCCTCCACCCTTCAGAGCATTACATCCTTCTCCAAGGATTGGTCCCTCCTCGTCATATGCCTGAAGCTATGTGAGACGAAGCTTCAAAATCCTAGCCTCCAAGGAAAAACTTAGTTTCACCCTCTCCAAGACAGATTTATTTATTCTCTTGGTACTTCATGGAATGTTCAAGACCCTTCTGGAGAACAACCACTTGGCCAACTGACTGGAAGAGATCTATATTTGTTCCCATTCCAAAGAAAGGTGACCCAACTGAGTGTGGAAACTAC
>NW_006399752.1:23817813-23821318 GCF_000299155.1 Elephantulus edwardii
ATCAGAGACTTAGGGGTAAAGCCCCAAACCATAAAGTTCATAAGAGACAAACGAGGATCAAGCTTAGAAGGTCTACTCTATGATATATAAAGAGGCTGCCAATTACAGCCAGAAATGCACAATCTGGACAGGATAAAATTGATGAATGGGACCTTCTAAAGACTAAATCCCAGTGCACATCAAAATCATTTTCCAATAGAATGAAAAGAAATCCTACTTTGGGGGGGAAAAAACATTTGGCAATAACATCTCAGACAAGGGTCTTATAACAGCTTAAGGTGCATTTTTTAATGAAAGCAAATCACTAGTTCTTTCTGAAGAGCAGCTGGTGCTTTTCAATAGTAGACTTTTCAAGTTGGTCAGCAATCAAGTGCGTAAGCATGATGGCACCAGAAGTCCTGTGTGGTCTGACTCGCTGTCAAGCCAATTCTGACTTAGATGACCCTATATTTTTATAGATAGGTGCCACTGAGTTGACTACAACTCCTAGTGACCCTGTGGACAACAGATGGGAACCTTGCTGTATCCCGCATCATCCTACAGTCTCTGATATGTGTGAGCCTATTGTTACAGTCACTCTGTCCCTATGGGCAGAGTAAAACTGCCCCATGGGGCTTCCAAGGCTGTAATCTTTAGGAAAACAGAGTGGTACATCTTCTGTAGAGTAGCTGGTGTATGAAGCCTTTCATCTTCTGGCTAACAGCAGAATGCTGCACTACACCACCACGGCTCCTATGTTAACCTCAACGCAACAAGCTACCTACATTTATGACTCCTCGATAACTGGTTAGTTGGGAAAAATCTCCTAACACTAAAACTACATTAGCGTGAATCTCTTGCAGACTAAACCACTAATTCATTATAGCTTTTAGGGCCTTGAGTATTGGTATTTCTTTTTAATAATGCCTCTCATTGGTTGGAGTGGCATAATTGCTTTAAAGAGAGTCAGGGAATCTAGAGATCAAAGATGCCTTCATTAAATTTGCCTGAAACATGACTGTTCACTGTTTGTGTGCAAAGGAAATTGCAACATGTCTTAGTGAACGATACAGCACTATAATGCCAAATGTCAGCCCTGAGGAATTTGGATTTGCAATAAAGACATCCAAAGAAGGCAAGTCATGTCTGGAGTCATGGAGTTGAGGAAAAAAAAAATAAATCTAGGATTACAGCAAAGAGCCAGAACACAAATTTAGGTCCTCAAGATGGAAATTTGAGCAAGTTTCTTTATCCAGAGAGGCGCTATTTCACTGTGTCTTCTCAGCTTTACAGCCATGGAGTACGTGATTAACAAGGGCACTTTTTTTTTTCTCAGGCACAACCTAGTCTTTTTGGATTTTTCCACATTTTTTGTGTTTTTATTTTATTTTTTAAAAATAAAATTTTAATTTTATACTGGTTTACTTACAAAGTTTTTCACACCAGATCTTTCCCATTTCCTTCCCTTCTCCCCCACCAAATTGTGCGACCCTATGATTACCACCCACCCAATACTCACCCCTTGATAGCTAAGCACACCCCATGTGTCACCTCTCTTCCTGCTGAGCTGCCATGAGTCCTGGGACCATCAGGGTGGTTCCCCCTCTGTAGTTTTGTCTATGTCCAAGGCACAGATAAAATACTAAATGCCTGTTTAAGATTGAACAGAATGAATGTCTGGAGACAGGCTAGTATTTCATTGTAACTCATGAATAATAGCCTCATTCTATATTGTTTTCCTGAAATTGCTATCTGTGATAATCAATGCCCACAGGCTCCTGAGATTCCATTCATCAGAGACAAGCCCTGAAGCCTATACCACAGCATAGAATTCAACATAAAGGGGACCTTTTGAATGCAGACTCAGTGGGTGGTTGTTATTGGATGCATAACTCTCCTATGCCTTATAGCAGTAACTGTAAAATCAAAGGAAGTACTGATGGTAGACGTAGAAAGGAAGTTTAGAAATTTAAGCTGATTTTTGTATTTCACTTAAGGAAACAAAACTCTTGAGCAATAGGAACTGGTTCTTTTTAATGCTAAACTTATATTTTTTCCTATTGGTTCAATAGACTTGATCAGCTATAGCTTTCAAACTAGACATTATTAAGTGAACAAATCTATATACTTTTATAGGAAAATAACTAAAAAAAAAAATCCGTCACTGCTGTGAAGTCGAGATGGACTCATAACTGACCTTGTAGCGGGTAAATCCCACAGGAGGAGGTTACTCATTTTTCTCGCTTCGAGTAGTTGGTGGATTTGAGCCAACAGAGTTGTGACCTTGGGCTGCAGTACAACTCCCTACAGACCAGCCTAGCAGAGCTGCCTTTAGTCTTCATATACCATTTACTCACTTTTAATTGAGAAACATGGGCAAGTCCCTTTACTTCCTGGGGCCTCCGTTTCTACAGCTGAGAAAATAGAGGGGGCTTTTAAATTATTACCGTAATTACTTATAGCAACAGAATTATGCAGTTATACCATATGTACTAATCAAAGGGAACCTGCTTAGAAATAGAACCACACAGAGTCATATCTGCTGACCTATTCAGAGCTCCCTGCCCCTAAAAGAGACCCCTGTTGCCAGTTTATGGCAACCTTTTGTGTATCAGACTGTGCTCCATACGGTAGCTGATTTTTCAGAAATAGATCATCATAACCCCTTACTACTGACTTGCCTGGCATGGACTTGAGTCACTCACCTTTCAGTTAGGACTCGCTCTCATTAACCATTTGCATTATGTATGCAGGGACCTCACAGGAGCCCAGTGCCTGAGGGAAACAAGGCCCTGATCTGGGGTTGCCATTGCCAGCAGGTTAGTTTTGACTCATTGTCACCCTGTGGAAAGGTCCCAGAGTTTTCAAGGTTGTAGTCTTTATGAAGGCCAGTTGCTACCTCTTTCTCCCACAAATTGGGCAAATTGGCCCTTCCCTGTTAACAGCTGAGTGTTGAACTACTGTGCTATCAGAGCTCCTCATGTGGCCTTGTGTAGGGGTCATTTTTGCCGCTGGGGAGCTTGGTAGAAGAGCACCTTTTCCTAGTTCAACTCCAGGCTCAGAACTGGGAATGCTTTTCATGACTAAGGAAGTACTAGTTTACTCATAGATAGGAGATTCCCCAGGATGACACAGAAAGGAAGCTTCCCAGAGAGAATGTGCTGTAGACATCTAAGTGTGCACTGGTTTTGTGCTGGTGTGGTTTCCCTCATTTCTGTTCTGAGGTGCTGCAACTCACCCTGTCCAGACACACCAGGGAGGCCCTAAGCATGATATTCCACTACAGAAAAACAGGAAAGTATGATAATAGAAGAGGTCAGGGATATGAAGAACTGCTGAGGGGGCTCGAAAAATTAAATGTCATGTGGTTAAGGGGCTAGAGAAAGGTTGTTGTTGTTGTTATGTGCCATTGAGTCATTTGCGACTCACACCGACCCTATGCACAACAGCCCTAAACCCTGCTCTATCCTGCGCCAACCACACTGCCTCTGACACACCCATCCCGATTACCCCAGTCACCAAATCA
>NW_006399752.1:23824361-23834420 GCF_000299155.1 Elephantulus edwardii
GCTGGAGATAGAATGATTGAATTTTGTAAAATCAATGACTTATTCATTGCAAATATATTTTATAAGAGACACAAACATAGGTTATACACATGGACTTCACCTGATGGTATGCATAGGAATCAGATCGATTAGAGAAAGAAATGAATTTTTATTCAGTGCAAAAGGAAGAAAAGTGCTGATTAGTGATTGATTATAAACAATCAGCTGCATATATTATGTACAGTAAGACAGTCAGCTAACTCTTAATGAGAAGGCAAAAAGAAAGTCCAGTTTTAAAACCTCTTGACTGAGAAGGCATCATTTGGAAGAAAATATTTTTCGGCAAGTGTAAATTGTCAGTGTGTTGGGAGCTTGCCTTGAAGAGTGAAATCCATGATCACTGCATGTATATGAGGACGAAGACTCCAGGTTGTCCTGGGTCAAAGTATGGTCCAGACTGCATCAGCATCACCTGGATCCAACTTAGCAGCGTAGAATCTCAAACCCCACTTCAGCATCAGTCTAGATTTAAACCAGATCCCCAGGTTGTTCATGTGCCCATTAATGTAAAACATGTGCTAGACACAGGTAGGCTTAAGCAGAGCCCACCCACTGCTATCCAGTGGATTCCAACTCGTGGCCACCCTCCAGCAGATTTCTGACACTAAATCTTTTGCTTGTTTATTTACTTTTAGTTGTGATTTGAGTGAAAGTTTACAGAGCAAGTTGGTTTTCTTCTTAGCCATTCTTATGTGTTTTATTTTATAACGTTAATCACAATACCCACAGTTTAATTACACTTTCCACATTTCCTCCTTGTATTTTGGATTTCTATTAATTCATCTAGGCTACACTCTCCTGGGTTTTAGTCCTAAAGAAAATGCTGCTCTTCTGACTTTGGTTGATTATCCTAAGGAGTGAATGTCTCCTTATGTTATTGGTTACTTAAAAGTCTGTCTATTGTTTGGCTGAAAGTTGAGCCACAAGGGTGGATTCTGTTTCATGTTTGAAGGGCAACATTTTCAATGTTCCACCAGCCTCTATCAGACCAGTTAGCCTGGCTTTTCACCTTTTTTTTTTTGTTAAATCTTTCTGAGTTGTATTCCACCCCTACCCCCCTCATCTGAATCTTCTGTGATCTCTTTTAGAGTGGTCAGCAGTTTTATCCAGACACCATCTAGATCTGTTGATCTCAGAGTCATGAAAATGTAGATTCACATGGTCTTCAGTTCTTTGAACTATGTGTTATCATCTTTGCTTTTCTTCTCTCTTATTTATTCTGGACAGAGAGAGACCAATAGCTGAGAAAATAGCACCACTTTCTGAGACCCTTCCCTACGCATATTGCATGCTCAAGGGAGAGATTTTTGAGAAAAGGTATGAAATGTTAGGAAGATTTCCTTTTCTAGCCTAGCTTTTCACTGCACCTTAGAGGCAAGATATTAAAACAGTTTTGTTTTGTTTCTTTCCAGAGACTCTGTGTCCTTCAGGAAAGGGGAAGGGAGGTGAGGAAAGAATTTACTTGTGGAATCTGCTTGGAAGTAGGGTGTTGCTCAGACACTTCAGGGAACAGTTGGATTGTAATGTTTTCCTTGATAACTAAAGAGTCTTTCTGACTTAAGATAATGGGTCTTAGGGGAGTGGGGAGTGTAATCTAGCAGGAGGAGAAAGATAATGTCAAGAGCTATGGAAGGACTGTTTACCCAAAATAAGAAGTTATGAACTTTTCAAGGTTATTTCTCAAGATTTTACTTTTCTAGAACAGTTTGGATGCAACAGTAAAGTGCTCTTGAGTCAAGATCTGCATCTCCTGCTAACAGAAGTCATCCTTGACTTTCTTCCCAGTCATCTTTCGTTAATTTGGTTCTTTTGATGTACCCCAGCTCTGATAGGGCCCCTTGCTATTTACAAAAGCCTTCATGCACTGTTATCTCTGCACCTACTCAGGAAAGCTAACTAATTGATTACGAAGATCCTTTCATTCTAATTATGAAATGGTTGACTAGCACTTAGTCTGTTCTAGGCACTCTTCAAAACGTTTTATGCCTGTTTACAAATGTGTTCTTCAAGCAAGCCTATTATTGTTTTTAGGAGGGTCCTAAACATGTCAACTATAACTCATAGCAATGCACAGTTGAACAAAACATTGCCGGATCCTGTGCCATCCTCACAATTTCTGCTGATCTTGAGACCCCAGTTGCAACCACTGTGTGTGTCAGTCCATCTCATTGAGGGAATTTCTCTTTTTCATTGACTCTACTAAGTTACTAAGTTGGTGTTGAGCTTTGGTGTTGGAGAAGAATATTGAGAATACCATGGACTGCTAAGAAAACAAACAGGTTCATCTTGGAGAGAGTTAAACTGGGCTGCTCCTTGGAGGCAAGGATTCTGAGGCTTCGTCTGACATACTTTGGTCATGTTGTAAGGAGAGACCGGTCCTTGGAAAGGGACATCATGCTTGGGACGGTGGAGGGCAGACACAGGTGGGGAAAGCCCTCTAGGAGATGGATTGATTCGGTGACTGGGGTAATTGGGATGAGTGTGTCAGAGACAGTGTGATTGGCACAGGACGGAGCAGAGTTTAGGGCTGTTGTACATAGGGTCTCTATGAGTCGCAAGCAACTCGTCGGCACATCAACAACAACTACTTTACTAAACACAATGTCCTCCACAGTGACTAGGCCTCCTAATAGCATGCCTAAAATATTTATAATCAAGTCTCACCATTCTTGCTTCTATGTAGCTTTCTGGTTGCACTTCTTCAAAGGCATATTTGGTCTAGTGGCAAGAACCTGTGTGCTGCTATCTTAGAGACACACAGTTCAAATCCACTAGCTGCTCTGCAGGAGAAAGATGGGCATCTTCCTCCCATGCTACTAACTGCCTCTGAAAACCCACTAGAGTGTCAACTATGGGTCATTTCCTACTTGATGGTACACAACAACCACCCTATTAG
Organism: Elephantulus edwardii; assembly: GCF_000299155.1. Taxonomy (NCBI): domain Eukaryota; kingdom Metazoa; phylum Chordata; class Mammalia; order Macroscelidea; family Macroscelididae; genus Elephantulus; species Elephantulus edwardii. The sequence goes on from NW_006399752.1 coordinate 23,827,297, forward strand.
GACATCATTACTATTAGCCTCATACTACAAATGAGGAAACTGAGTCATATTAAGTCACTGAATAATTTACCAAAGGATATAGCTAAGACATCTGGCTCCATGATCTAAACAGCTATACTAAAAATGATTCTAAATGATTCATCTTTCTAAGTTTCAGAGTGTCTTAGTAATAACTTAGCTAACAAGAGTCCTCAGGACCATGACGAATGCCACAGCGGCCTTTGCAGTTCACAAGTTTGTAAAGAACATATAAATTAATGGTATGTTTATGCTTTAGCTTTTTAAAAAATTAATCATGTTGTTATGTGCTCTCAAGTCAGAACTGACTGATGACCTGACCTTTCAGTGGGTTTTTAGAGGCAATAATTGTGTGGAAAGAGATTGCCCATCCTTCTGGGCTCCTGTGGAGCAGCTGGTAGATTATAGACCATCTGTATCTAAGGTCTAGTGTTGTAGTCTGTAGGGCTTGTACTACTACCCCAAAGGCCAGGACTCTCTCATGGTTTGAACCCACTAGCCATTCCACAGGAAAATTAGGCAATATTCACCCGGTTTTGAGAAACCTTATGGAGGTTCAACTATGATTCAGTGTCCACTGAACAGTAGTGAGTTTGCATTTGAGAGCATTAATGTTTCAAGGGAACAATTTATCCAATAAATTCAGTAGGCATGCGAATTAAGGTAGTTTCTGAGTGTACATGTGTATGCATTTTCTTCCACTAGGATAAGTAATAGTCATTTCAATAGAGTCCTTTGTGTCTACTTGGGGAACTAAGAGAAACTTAATAGAAGGATAAAGAAAGAGTTTGATATACTGTAAAAACAGAAGTTCAAGTTAAGTGATAAGCAAAAAAGAATATTTCCCACAGGAAAACTGAGTGACAGTTTAGAAATAGTCTATCTTTTAAAACTTTTCTCTCTAAAGAACAGTATGAAAAGAAAATGAGTTTAGTAACAGAAAAGCCTAAGAGGAAGAGGCTACTCTATCTTTTCCTAGAATTTTTCAAGCGTTATGTAACAGACTATCTGAAATCAGTGAATTATTTATTCAGCAAGCAAGGATTAAGAGTCTAGTGCTTGGAGTCACCATCTAAAGCACTGCGGATTCTATTTTGAAATCTTTTTTCTATCAAGAGAAGGTCATTAAGCAATAACTCATTTTTTATGAGACAGTGCAATTTCTAAGTGCAGATGAGAGCTTCTGATAAAAAAGATGACCAATGTTATCATTCTGTGTTAACTTCAGCCAAAAGCAAAAGCAAAACTTTAGCTTTGTTTTTTAGTTTTAACATGTGTATAAGTATGTCCTAAATTAAAATGAAATATAAGAAATAGTATGTGGGGTCTTGCTGTGGGCACGTCCACTGTCAAGGACCTCTCCAAAATACTGAAGAGCAATAATATCATTTGAAAGACTAAAGTGAGCCTGATTCAGGTCATGGTCTTGTCAATCAATTACTCTGCAGCTGAGAGCTGGACAATGAATAAAGACGACAGAAGAATTGATGTCTTTGAGTTGTGATGTTGGAGTATTGAATATCCCATGGACTGACAAAGAACAAACAGTTATGTCTTGTGCAGCAAGAGTGCCCCTTGGAGGCAAGGATAGCAAAGCTTCATCTCAAATACTGTGGGCCTGTTGCTAGGAGAGGCTATTCCTTGTAAAGTGACATAATGCTTGCAAAGGTGGAGGGTCAGCCAAAGAGTGGAAGACCCCCAACGAGATGGATTGAAACAGTGACTGTAACAATGGGCTCAAGTGTATCAGAGATGTTAAAGATAGCACAGAATAGGATACCGTTAAGGTCTGTTGTTCATAGGGTCGTTACGAGTTTTATTTGATTTGACAGCACCTAACAACAAAAACATATTATTACCTTTGGTGTAATAACAGATGAAGTGCCACTCATCAAGTAGCATATATAGTACAAAAATTAAGAAAACATTTTCAAAGAAATAACTCTTGTGCATCAATAATGTAATACAACTTAGTAAGCATGTTATAAGAATTCTTAGAAAATTTAGAAAGGAAATTCATTCCCAATGTGAAGCTCACATGTGACTTAATGGGAAAGATTTGAGTTAAGTTACTGCATTGGAATAGAGGAAGGGAAGAACCGTTTAAAAGGAATATAGGATTCGGCATTAGCTGTGTGACAATCATCCAGAAAAAGAGGTGGATAGCAAAGTGGACTCTGGGAGGGGAAAGGAGGAGGTTGTGCAACAATGAATGAATGGAAATCCAACTTTTCTGAAAACTTTTATTAAAATCACAATTTAAAAAAAAAAAAGGAAAATAATTCTGAGATGAAGGGAAAGGATAAGTAAAAAGGAAGGGATTTTTCCTTCTAGGAAGGGAAATAATCTTCAATGTTCTGTCCATCAAGGAGTCATTAAAGATTTCAAAGTAGACTATTAAGACAAGTAAAATAGTGCTTTGCCACTATTAATCTGGAAATAAACTATAGGGTAGGTTGTACAGCAGACAGTAGAGCGCTTCTTCAAACATCATTGCCTTGGAATTGAAGTCAACTCAGAGCTGGGTTGTCAACTCTCCATTGGGTTTCTGAGGCTATAAATTGTAAGGATGGAGATTACGCCTTTTTCTCTCTTGAAAAGGCTGATGTGTCTGTGTGAATCACAAGAAAGATACAACCCTTGGGTTAAGAGAGCAACTCACTACAGACTACACCAACAGCTTCCAAAGTAGAGAGCAAAGAATTGGGAAATCTAAGGATGACAGAAGAAGAATTGATGCCTTTGAATCATGGTGATGGAGAACAGTATGAATACACCATGGTCTGCCAAGAGAATGAATAGGCTTGTCCTGGAGAGTGGGAAACTAAGTTGGTCCTTGGAGACAAAGATTTAGAAGCTCCATCTCATGTACTTCAGGCATATTGTCAGGACAGACCAATCCTTGGAGAAGGACATCATGCTTGGAATGATGGAAGAACAGCCCCAAAGAAGAAGCCCCTGGATGAGATGAATTGACACAGTAACTGGGGTAATGGGGCAAGGATTGACTCAGGCTAGAACAGGCTTCAGAGCTGTGTACACAGAGAGAGTTGTAAGCAACTTGACAGCACATAACAACAGTATGTCCCGCATTGCTAGTGAATGAGGAAAGAGTGAGAAGAGTCTGGATTTGGGTGGTAGCAGTGGGATGGAAGGGAAAGAATGAGTGTTGAGGTCATTGTAAATGTTCAGTCCGGATGACTAGTCACATGAGGGAGAAGGCAATGGTGCTGCTCGTATTTGTAGGAATGTATTAAATCACAAGCAAATATCTCCTTGTGTGCCTTTGTATCTACTGGATCAATGGCTTGTAATCAGGTGCTCCATGGAAATGCTTCTGGTATAGCTTGAGGTTTAAGAAAGCTGAACAGTAGGAACTTGGAATCCTGCCTCTTACAGTCAGAACATCTTTTTTTTTTTTTTTGCATCTGTTTTATAAATTAATTCCATGTGAAAAGTCACTTGTAAAAAAAGGTGGGGGGGGAGGGTGGGATGGTTTATGCTTTAAAATGTTTTTAGGTTCATAATTGTGGACTTTCTGAATTGATAGTCTAAATCATAACAGGTCTCCAAAATGGTAATAAAAATCTTACAGAAATCAGTGCCTCCTAGGTAAATTCCCATTGGTACACACACCTATCTCAGAGCTAGTGCAAGGAGCTGACCTAGAGGAACTGCTGTAGCTCTGAGCACCTCTGCGTCAGGTTCAAGCACCAACTAGAAATCCGTTAACAATTGCTACTCTCTTGAGAGATATATGTATGCTTCTTATTTCCTGTCTGGTGATATTTTGGGTCTTTCCTAGGAAGTTAGGAAATTCTACTTGTGTCTCTGTCATTACCTACTTGTGCTAGGAAAATAACAGAGGAGCTCTGGAGAGAGAGTGAAAAAGAGAGAAAGGAAAGAGAGAGAGAGAATTAACAGTAGACCAGGTTGTTGTTGCTGTTGTTAGGTCCCACCAAGTTGAGTACAACTCGTGAACAACAGCTCTGAATCCTGTCCTATGCTGTGCCATCCTCTTCATCTTTGACACACTTGAGCCCATTTCTGCAGTCACTCTGTCAGTCTATCTCATTGGGAGTCTTCCTTTCTTTTGCTGATGCTCAACCCTTACGAGAATATTACTTTCCAAGGAATAGCCTCTCCTAGCAACATATCAAAAGTATGAAAAATGAAGCCTTACCATTCTTGCCTCCAAAGAACACTCCAGCTGCACCTTGGCCAAAATATACTGTTCATTCTCTTGACAGCCCAAAGGATATTCAGCACTCCTCTCCAAAACCACAACTCAAAGGCATCATTTTTTCTTCTATTGTCCTTATTCATTGTCCAACTCTTAGATACATAGCAAGTAATGAAATAACCATGGTTTGGATAAGATGCACCTTAGTCTTCAGACCAGCAGCATTGCTTCTCAGTATTTTGGAGAGATTACTGACAGCAGACCTACCCAAAGCAATATGTCTTCTTGTAGACCATATAGATATCTTATTTTAGCTCCTCATAGGAATAACCAGATCTTTGCTAGGTTTTTTTTTTCTTTTCTAGACTAATTATTCCTTTCAATACAGCAAACGTAATTTTATTCCAGAACCTAAATAGGGTTTCTTACCTGTGCTTTGAGTAAGAAAGAAAGTTTTAAGACTTACTGTTCCTTGTCCCAACATACAGTTCCTTACCCCTAACTATAGTCCAGAACCTATCTTTCTATCCTCTCCAAAGGCCAAAATGCTTCCATCTATGTTTTTATGTCTAGGAAAGAAAGAAAATGAATATTACACGCTGTACTTTGACTTTAAGTTTTCATTTAAATAAAAAATGTCTTGAGCATGGCTTAGGATAGGGCAAGGTTCAGATCTGTTGTTCACAGGATCTCTGTGAATGATAAGTGACTCAATGGCACCTGACAACAGTAACATAGCTGTATTGCTTTAACATAGCTTGTATTATTTTATTTCATCACATATATGCAGGCTAATCAATACTTCCCAATGGTTTAAAATTGGGAAGGCTGTATGCCAGGGCTGTGTCCTATCTCCATACCTTTTCAACCTATATACAGAACAGATTATGCAGGAGGCTGGGCTGTATGAGGAGAAGTGTGACATCAGGATTGGAGGAAGATTCATCAACAATCTGTGTTATGCAGATGATACAACCCTGCTTGCCAAAACTGAGGAGGACCTGAAGCACTTGCTGCAGAAGGCCAAAGACTGTAGCTTTCTATATGGATTGAAGCACAACATCAAGAAAACAAGGATTCTTACCATTGGGCCAATTGGCAGCATCATGATAGATGGTGAAGAGATCGAAATTGTTGATAGCTTTAGTTTGCTTGGCTCCACAATCAATACTCTTGGTACCAGCAACCAGGAAATTAAAAGACAAATTGCATTGGGAAAGTCTGCTGTCAGAGACCTCTCCAAGAGACTGAGGAGCAACAATTCCAGTCTGGAGACTAAAATGCACCTGATGCTGGCCATGGTCTTTGCCATTACTTGCTATGCTTCAGAGAGCTGGACAATGACTAGGATGATAGAAGGAGAGTTGATGCCTTTGAGCTATAGTGCTAGAGAATATTATTGAATATGCCATGAACTGCTAAGAGAACAAACAGGTTCATCCTGGAGAGGGTGAAACCAGGTTGCTCCTTGGAGGTAAGGATTCTGAAGCTTTGTCTGACATGCTTCGGACATGTTGCAAGGAGGCACCAGTCCTTGGATAGGGAAGTCATGCTTGGGAGGATGGAGGGGCAGCGCAAGAGAGGAATACCCTCAATGAGATGTATTGATTTAGTGACTGGGGAAATGGGGGTAACTGTGTCAGAAACTTTAAGATTGACACTGGATAGAGCAGGGTTTAGGGCTATTGTACACAGGGTTGCGATGAATCTCAGGCAATTCAATGACACGTAATAACAAAAACAGCAACAACATGCAGGCTAACTAAGCACCATGGTAGATAGAAAAGAGATTGAGATTGTTAACAATTTCAGCTTGCTCAGCTCCACAATCAACACTCATGGTAATAGCTATCAGAAAAATAAAAAAGTGAATTGCACTGGGAAAATTTGCTGTCAGGGACCTCTCCAGAGTACTGAGAAGCAACAATGTCAGTTTAGAGTCTAAGGTGCACTTGATCCAGGCCATGGTCTTCACAATTACTTGTTATAAATCAGATAGTTGGACAATATAACTAAGGATGACAGAAGAAGAGTCAATGCCTTCGAGTTGTGGTGCTGGAGAAGAGTATTGAACATACCATGAACTGCTAAGGAAACAAATAGGTATGCTTGGAGAGGGTGAAATCAAGTTTCTCTTTGGAGGCTAGCATTTTGAATCTCCGTCTCACATATTTTGGGCAAATGGCCAGGAGGGACCAGTCTTTGCAGAAAGAATCATGGTTGGAAGGGTGGAGGGACAGCTTGGGAGAGAAAGATCCTACCCCGGATGAGATGGGTTGACACAGTAACTGGGGTAATGGGAGTAAGTGTGTCAGAGTCAGTGAGACTGGCTCAGGACAGGGCAGGCTTCAGAGCTGTTATACTGAGGGTCACTATGAGTCGCAGGTGAATTGATGGCACATAACAACAACAAAAAGAAGTAGCATTAGTTTTCTGATAGACTTGAAACTTCTCATATCCTTTTCTCCCAATATCTTGGAATGTTCAACTTTTAGAAATATGAATATGTTGCCTTTGAGCCTGTATTCATTGTGATCACAACTGTAAAATTATTAGAATTCCCAACTCCATGCAGAGCACAATTATAAAACTCATTTGGCTTACAACATATTTTCCTACGTATTTCCACATTTACCTCACACAATCTTCTTTATCATTATTAATTCATTAAAATAATTCATAAAATGTATGTTGTTGTTGTTGTTATGTGCCGTCGAGTCTCTTGGGACTCATAGCGACCCTATGTACAACAGCCCTAAACCCTGCTCTATCCTGTGCCAATCTCATTGCCTCCGACACACCCATCCCGATTACCCCAGTTACTGAATCAATCCACCTCATAGAGGATCTTCCCCTCCTGTGCTGTCCCTCCACTCTGCCCAGCATGATGTCCCTCTCTAAAGACCTGTCTCTCCTTACAACA
>NW_006399752.1:23838637-23840618 GCF_000299155.1 Elephantulus edwardii
CCTTCAGAATTAATGTCCCATTGTCTGACCCATGACTTGACAGCTTTTCAGAGAGATTTCTTTTTCCCTGTGTCCAGTGTCTCTTAAGTTTACTTGTACTGTCTCCAAAGGGAAGGTGATGTGTCCTGTAGAACTCCTGTATAGATTGTGTTTTTCTTCTTGGCCTGAGGGCCGCAGGCCCGACAGCTTCTGACATGCCTCCAGGTAACAAGCCCCAAGGTGGAGCCTAAACCGGTTGAGGAGGAACTATCAGGAGACAGAGGGAAGCGGCTAAGACCAGGCACCACAGAGGTCCTCCACAACAGCTTCCAACCTAAACCTAATAAAATTTATAGATATCAAATTATTTGACCAAAGTTTAGAGTGTTAAATCTGATTGAGATGGCAGGACGTTTCACAGAATTTTAAATTCACAGGGAGGATGAGGCCTAGACAGTATCAAGTATTAGTTGTCACTAAAAGAAGAGAAAACTAGTCCAGAGGACCAAATACTTCTTCATGATCCTACAGCATAGTTTATAGAACTAAAACAAGGACATTTCTTGGCTTTCAGATTGGCCCATTTGCTTTACTGTGTCACAGACAGAATGTATGTCATTCAACAGAACAAAGAATAGGGGATAAGAGACAGCTAGAGATCTGATATGTGTAAAGATTGTAAGTAAATAATAACAGATAGTAACATATCCACTGTTGCCTTCTTGTTATATCTTATGCTGTATCTGTGCCTTGGTCCTAAAATATTTAATTACTAAAATGTTAAATGTTCTCATGGGTTTTTTGGTCATTGTATTCGTCTCAATTTTGAATTTCATTTATAATCACATAATTCATCCTTTTTCTTTCATGAGGATTCCAGTAAAATTCCCCCTTTTGACCCATACAGCTACCTACCCATTTAAGGATGCTTTCAACACCTAACGGTATCAGTTACTTAAAAAGAAAGCATTCAAGTGCAATAAATTTTCGTTATTTCCAGCTAGAGTTTCTGGCTGGCATGGAAAAATAAACAGTGCATCCTGAACCAAAATAAAAAAGAAAAGAAGGGAAGGACAGAAAGAATTTTCAGAGAACAATAGCCCTTTAGCCCTTTGTTTTAAAACAAATGAAAATCTGGTTTCCGTATTTCTTAGATCTGATGGCATATGGTATTTCCCAGGCACATGGTCATCATTCAAGTTTCCATACGATCTTAAATATTTTCTCTATTAGATAGCCGCATAATTTATGCATGTGAAATTAATAATGAAACTTTATGGTGAACCAAAATGGTCTAATCTGGCAATCATGTCTCACTGTGACTTTCCAACCCTGGTTCCCGGCTTTGTGATAATTCAGCTGGGTCTCCAGTGAAAGAAACTACATTTTTTCCCCCCACTATTCACATCTAAACTAGCTCCTTTAGTGTTCTGACAGTAAGAAGATAGTAAGAGCTGCAGGTGACTCAATGGCACATAACAACAACATGACCTCATGCTCATCTAGAAAATGTGCCTCCTCACAGTCGTAAAATTAGCATGGATTTACTTGACCTTTTGTTAAAATCATCTAAGAAATTTACAGATTTCAAACAAGAATAAAAACTGAAATGTACTCCAAGCTTTAAATAGCAGCATGTTTTTTGCTGTATTTCAGCTGCTCAGTGACTGGACTATTAACAACAGAACAATTGAAAACTACCAAATCAGTGGGTCCTTGTTGTAATTCTTAATAGATTGTTGTTGTTGTTATGTGCCATCAAGTCACTTGTGACTCATAGCAATCCTATGTACAACAGCCCTAAATTCTGCTCTATCCCTTGCCAATCTTATTGTTTCCAACACACCTAACCCCATTACCCCAGTGATGGAATCAGTCCATCTCTCCTGCACTGTCCCTCCACCCTTCCAAGCATGATGTCCCTCTCCAAGGACTGGTCCCTCCTTGCAACATGTCCAAAGTATGTCAGATGAAGCTTCAGAATCCTTGCCTCCAAGGAGCA
>NW_006399752.1:23841323-23866573 GCF_000299155.1 Elephantulus edwardii
CCTTTTTTCCCACTTTGTAATCTTCAATTCCTACCATCCTTGCCTCACCCACAAAAAAACACAACTCCTGCACAAATGCTACCTCCTCCAAAGAGCCTTTCTTGATCTCCTACTCCTCCTGGGATAGTAGTCTCTCTTTCTGCTTCACTCTCTCAGCATTTCTGCTTCTCTTAAATTTGATCCTCAGTACTTTCTTCCATATGTTGCATATACACCTTGGATGTCTCAACTGAATTCTTTGAGGTTGGATATATTATCCATCTTTTGATGTTTCAGGTTCCCTGGCCAATTAACTTAATTTGATAGAGCAAGTACCCTGCCCAAAAAGAAAGTAATTGTATGTCTAATGCCTCTATGTTTTGGCCAGGTCCTGAATGAATAGTGCTATATAAAGCAGATAGATGGAAGGACTGAATAAACAGCCACACAAAAGATTAAAAGCAAAACAGAAATTTGTTCTCTGCAGCAAGTGCACACACTGGATGTACAAATCAACACCGGGCTCGACATCAATGGTGAACTGAGGTGTCCCTGGTCTGCTTGCATTCGAGGAGCTCTGTGGGAGAGAATGCCTTTTAAGCTAAAAGCTTTGTCTTTCCCACTGTATATGGAAAAATTGACTATGCACTTTCATGGAGAAGGTCTAGCTAGAAATGTTTATATTGGAACAAGCCCCATCTCTAAATCTGGGCTTGTTGCTGTATGGTATTTTGTTTCCTTGGATCAGGGAAGGGGTCTGGAAACATCTGTAACTAAAGTATTGTTTTAAAGTCAACACATTTTCCCCCCATCAAATGACAGATAACAGAATTGCTTTAAATCAAACACTGTCAGCCTTTCCCATCCATTTCCTTTCAAAAATGTGTATTATTTTGTTGTCATTAAATTGGCAGTGCTTAGAAGAGATCTGTACCTCTCCAGGCATTACAGTCTCTGTGCATTTTCTTTTTTTCAGCTTGTATGGGTTACTCCATTTCTAGAAACCTGCTTTTAGAGAACTGCTGTCTGGATCACATGAGTTATTTTGGCATTAAAATGTAAGATCTATCACCAGATGTCAGGTTGTTGTGTGATTCTGAAACTATTGTACTAAGGTGTTTATAGTTTACTTATGCCATTTATAAATAAGAACTTGAAAGATAATTAAGATTTAAATTAGGTCCTATGTGCACAAGAAACTCTAAATCTTCAGGGTAAAAAAAAAAGAGACATTGTAGAAAATACACTCAAATAATATGAAAACATGGGAACTTCCGCACCACTTCGGAATAGAATTCATGCTCAAAAAAAAAAAAAGAAAAGAAAAAGGGAGTTTATCAATTTGATAAAATTTTATTGGTACAGGTTGTCCAACTTTTGGTGGGCAATTTTGGGGTTTAACTAGCCACACATTTTCAAGAGGGCAAATCATTTGCCTCTCTCTCAGTGAATAGTTGTTCTTGGTATATTGCTTTGAACAGCTTAAAAACATCTCTCTCCTCGAACAGACATCCACTCTGACAATCTTGGCTCTCAGTGTCACTACATTGGAATAGGAGAGGGGAGGGATTTCAGAAGGGAATGGATGGTTGGGCAATGGCAATATGTATATGTCAATTGACAATAAGGGACAAGACCTGCATTACAAAGTGAATTGGGGAAGGAGGAAAGGGAGGAAAATGTGTATCAATGAATGAATGAAAACCCAGCCTTTCTGGAAACATTCACTAAAATCACAATTTTTAAAAAAGAGGCATTGCTCCAAACCTAAAACAGTGCTTATCACATAATGGAGATGTAAAGTATTTATTGAGTGAATCTTACCACTCAATATTTACAAATTAGGATGCTCAGGTGAAGTCTTCTATTTATCTCATAAAATTGACCTCATAAAATGCATCAGTGAGAGAGTAGGCATTGTATTAAACCAGTCACAAGACTTCAATGTGATTCCGTGCCCTTAGTGCAGAAAATTCGTCCATTGGTAGCATGCAACTGCCAAAATTGCAGAGTTGGGCTTTTAATAGTACAGTTTATGAGCCATAGTTTTCTTAGTTGGGGGTCTGGTACGTGTCCAGCTGCCATACTTTCTACCTGACCAGACATCTGTTTCTGATTCATAAAGGAAATACCTGCAATCACACTGGTGTACATTACACAAAGGGACATCTTTTCTTAGGGCCTCTCGTCACATCCTTCAAGTGGAACAAGGGAGGTGTCAGGGATGCAGCTGGATGCATTATAGCTAGCTTATAACAAGGATCAACTCCTCCAATTAATAATCCACAGTATTTGCTTTGCAGTCTGTATCTGTCTACAGTATATAAAAACTGTTAAAATCTATAGCACCAGCTATAAATTATTATATTTAAAATAAGAATAGCAACCAGATGCCAGACTGAATAATTACAGAGGACCAATGGGCAGTGTTGCCTACCTTCACTTAAGCACACACTAAGCAAATCGAGGGAAGGCTTAGGAATGTTCTACAAATCCTGGTGCCTGGGTCCATGTAATTAAGACCATTTGAAAATAATGGCACTCACCTGCGAAATGAAGGAGTTGGTCTCTGTGGGATATCTTCAATGTGAGTGTTATAAACATGAGTTGGGTTTTCCCCCCCAGATATTAGTTTTCACAGTTAATTACATGTTATACATCAGAAAGCTGGACAATGACTAGGGATGAGAGAGAATTAATGCCTATGAGCTGTGGTGTTGAGAAAAGCATTGACTATACCAGGTTTGTCCTAGAAAGGGTGAGAACAGGCTGCTCCTTGAAGCCAAAAAGTCTGAAACTTTGACATACTTTGGGCATGTTGCAAGGAGGAACCAGTCCTTGGAGAGCAACATCATGCTTGGGAGGGTGGGGCAACAGCACAAGAAAGGAAGACTCTAGATGAGATGGACTGACTCAGTGACTGGGGTTATGGGGATAGGTGTGTCTAAAACAATCAGACTGCCTCAGGATAGAGCAGGGTTCAGAGCTGTTGTGCACAGGCAACTTGACTGCACATAACAACATTCATTCCTAGGGAAAGATAGATCTCACAGACTTTGAGCATATTATCAGGAGGTGTCAGTCCCTGGAAAAGGACATCATGCTGGGAAAAGGAGAGGGTCAGAGAAATAGAGGAAGACCCCCCACAAGATGGACTGACACAGTAACTGTAACAACAGGCTAACGCATATCAGAGATTATGAGGATAGTGCAGGGCAGGGCAAAGGTCAGATCTGTTGCACATAGGGTTGCAGTGAGTCCTAATCAGCTCACCTGTGCCTAACAACCACACAACAATGGAAATGCCTTTTAATATTCTTCTTACTTCACTAGTCCTCAGGTTTCCCAGATTAAAAAGGAGTGGTTATGCAAGGGGACCATTAAGACTTCAGTCCATTTTGGCATTCGGAGATTCCATACTGCCAGATTTATTAACACATTTATTAAGCGCTTGCTCTATACAAGGCACTTGAGATAAAGATAAAACTAATTTCTGTTTTCAGGCAGTTAAATTTTATGGGAGAAGAAAGATAATGAATTGTAGCTGATAAGCATCTTTTCAGAGACATGAGCCATAAAAAAAGAGATGGAGATTCAGTTTGATGAGAAGCTACTAGTAACAACAGATAACCCTGCAGATTAACCCTGGAAGATTAACCTAGCACAGACAGGTTAAAAAGGGAGAGAGGAAGCTAAAAGGTATTGAACCCCCTCTATGTTCCATGGCTATTAAGTGCACAATACTAGATGACCCTCACAATCACCCAAGGAGATCATAGGATATTTGCTTCTATTTTCTCAGAAAGGGAAATTGAGGCCTAGAATCTGAGCAAGTTTACCCAGTGGTAGAGCTGCAGCTACGATTTAGGCTGCCTCATGCTTTCCACTGTGCCATGATGTCTCCAAAGGGAATAAATATAAGGCATTCTGTGCAGCATGAGTAATAACTTGCATACATCATGTAAGTGCACATGGAAGACAAATTTGTAAGACTGAAAAGTTGAGGATATTTTAAAATGCAAACATGTTTGGAGAATTCCCTCAGTAAGTGCATACTAAATGGCTACCATGTGTTAAAAACATGGGAGACAAATAAGAGCTTGACACGGACACGTGCATATATCGAAAAATGCCAAAGCATAGATTTTATCACACTCTAGAAATTGTGCAAATTCTGAAGTAGCACATAAATATGCATGGTACTGGATGGGGTGGGAGAAATTTATAGAGCTGTTATAAGAAAAAAGGATAAAATGATTTGAAAGGAAAATTTTCCACATTCTTATGAAGTATCTTTTAATTTCTTTAATTTAATACTTGATTATCTACAATTATACAGAGAAGCTTACCAAAAATAGTTGAAAGGAATCAGACCTTCTAATACAAAACTTATCTATTTTGATTCTCTGAAAATATGATCCATCAACTAACTAAAGAGAGAGAGAGAAAAGACACTTACTTATCAGATTGTCATAAATTATGATAAAACCAAACAATTGTTGCCCAAATTATTAAGGAGCAGTGCTGTCAGTTTGAAGACTAAGGTGTTCTTGATTCAGGCCATGGTTTTTTCAATCACTTGTTATGCTGCTGAGAACTGGACAATGAATAAGGATGACAGGAAAAGAATTGATGCCCCTAAGTTTTGGTGTTGGAGAAAAGTATGGAATATATCATCTACTGCCAAAAGAACAAATAGATATGTCTGGGAGAAGATGCAACCAGAATGCCCCTTGGACGCAAGAATGGAGAAGTTTCATCTTACTAACTTTGAGCATGTTGTTAGGAGAGATTATTTTTCGGAAAAGGACATCATACTTGGAAATGTGGAGAATCAATGAAAGAAAGGAAGACCTTTAGTGGGATGGATTGGCATAGGGACTGCAACAATGGGCTCAAATATGTCAGAAACAATGAGAATGGCACAGGATAAAATAAGGTTCAGATCTGTTTTTCATAGGGCCACTATGAGTCATATATAACTCAACTAGACATAGCAACAATAGCAATAACATTGCTGCCCAACCATCTCAGCTCACTAATGCCTTAAATATCTATTTTTCTGTATTCCATTTCATTTTTAACAACCTTCAGTTTGCCTAGACCCATACTTTCTACATTCCATGTTCCAATTATTAATGGATATTTGCAACTGTTTCTCCTTATTTTGAGTAACTTCTTTTAGAAGCCACCTCCAGTACTATATCTAACAGTGTTTTTCTATTGTTGATAGAGTTCAGAAGTGGGTGGCCAATCCTGCTTCCTAGTCTGTCTTAGAAGTCAAGTCACCCCGGTACAGCAAACTGACAGACAAGTGCTATACTTCTAAAAGCTAATAATAAACAAGCAAGCATATACTTACCTAAATTATAAAGTCATTCCCCTAGAATTACAAACTGACAGATAGTGATGGACACCTAAGAGTAAACCATAAAACAAGCAAGCATATATATATCAGAATACAGGAAGGTCCTCTGTGGCTCCAGTGGGGGATGAGAAGAGCAGTCTGTTGTAGGAAACAGACACAGGACTTCTTCCACAGAACTTCTGATGGAGTCAAGTCAGCTCTACAACAATATGTAGTGGTTGGGTACTGACCCACTGAATCTTCTCTATATGAGGAGCTTCTGGTCAATACTCCCTATTGCTGCTAAAGAAACTTTTCCTGCCATTCCCCTTAGAATGAGGGAGTGTATTTCTCTGCACCTGCCTCTCTAGAACAGGATCTGCCTTCTGGAAACTGAGTCTACAGACTGTAGCCCTTGGGCTTTCCTTCCAAGAATGGATACTCTTCCCTCTCTCCTTCACCACTGTCTTTGCGTCCTTCCAACGACTACCACCAAGTATCCCTTACCTTAGATTAGTGTAACATGATTTCTTCCCTCTAGCATATGTTGGTAGCTCAGTAGTAGAGTGCTCATCTTCTAAGATGGAGACTAGATTGTCATGGACTATTATGAGTCAGACCGTATCAAAAGCAGACCTTAGAGGTGGTTGTTCTTGTTCTTGTTCATTGCTGTTGAGTTGAAACCGATTCATATCTGATCCTCCAGTGGGTTATCAGATGCTGAAAATCACACAAGTGGAGTTTTCTGGACCCACTGGAAGATTCGAAACACCTACCTTTGGGTTGGCAATGCAACTCTCTATCCACTAGGCCTCCAGATCTCCTGATTAGAGATAGTATCATAATTTTTCCATTTTTTCCTGATTCCCATTGTCCATACTTCTGTAAAATATCCACCCATTCAAGTCTTCCTATGAATCATCTGAGGTGAGTTATTTCTGCTGGGTCACTGACTGTGTGATAATCACTGACTGACATTGTCAATCAGGCAATGATAAGTCTACCTCACCCCCACCACTCAAATTCATGGTCTTCCCATTTCCTTTCTCTTAGAAATCACTTTCCGAAAACATCTATAACAATCTACTGTTTTAGCTTACAAATTATTCTACTTTAGTGTAAGAGGATATTAGAGAAGATATTATATAAAAATGTAAAAAAAAAATCACACTCATTACCTACAAGTGGAATCAACTCATACCTTACCCTCTACTGGGTTTCCAAAACTGTAAAGGAGGAAATAGCTTATATTTCCCCTGAGGAGCTTCTGGTAGATAGATTCAAATCTCCAAAGAGATTTGGCCTTTGAATTAGCAAGGCAACTCCCTCAAGATTAGGTTACCAGAGATCCCCTATAAATATTTTTAGTTAACTATAAATAGAATGTAATCTTGAATTACACAAATTTCACTTCATTTGTTTGTATTTTTGTGTAGTATTTTCCTGACACTACCATTCTTTTTTTTTAAATTACTTTTTTTAAAATTTTATTTTATTTTATTATTTTTGTGTGAGGGTACCATCAAATCAGATCTGACTGGTACAGGAGGAGAGTGTCCCTCCTTCCCCAGCAGAGCATCTGGTGGATTCGAACCATGCACCTCTGGGATTGTAGTTGCAGCTCCTTGCCACTAGGCCACCAGAGCTCCCCGACACTACCATTCTTACTCTAGGCCATCTGGTGGGGCAAAATTTAGTCTGAGCTAGTGGGCCATTCCAACATGATCTGGCAAACTAAAATCAGAGCTAAAGGGGCTTCCATTAACAATGGTCCCTGAGAAAGCAAGACTTTCTGAACTTGGGCCTCCAACTGCCTCCTTTTGGACAGAAAATTTGACTATAAAGATTATAAACCTTTGCATTTAGATTGCAACAATCTAGTTTTTCAGTCAATTGGAAATGGGAGTACTGTGCATTTCTTTGAGTATTTTTTAACTTTGCCTAAATTACTTAGGGTAAACTAAAATAACCAAGGACTCTGAAAGTCATCCATGTTGTGCAAGTAGCCTAGGCCATGCTCATTCTGTTGCTGTTGTGAATTAATCAGTCAAACGACAATTAAGCCATTTTGAAACACTTGGAAAGAACCTAAATCCTAAACATATGTTTTAACTGATATATATATATAAAGACTTCCCAATGGGATGAGGCAGCTGCTAACATTAAGATGAAAAAATAAAGGAAGAACAAATTAAGCAAGGAATGTTCTTATGTGTATTTTTAACTGTATATAGTAATAATGGTAAATAATGAATAACAAGGAAGTTAGGGAAATTATAAATAGTAGTTGGATCTATTGTCAAGACCACCATTAGTCACTTCCTAGAGATGATGTTGTAGAGACCTCACCATGTCTAGACATGGAGATCTGACACACAGCCAACAAACACAGATTTTTTTTTCCTTAAAAAAAAAAAATTATCTTGTCCTTTTTAGAATTTCTTTCTACCTTTCCCCCTTTTTCTCTTTACTTCTTTCTTTATTTACTCCCTTCCTTATTTTTTATAGCCATCTGTCTGGCTATCTGCTCTTTGTTCTTATTGAACATTTATGTGCTCAAAACCTATTTCCAAAAACTATTGCCAGTGCGGTTAACTCCATATATTCTTCTTCTGTTTCATTTCCTTCTACCCCCAGAAGTAACACCTGACCTGAAATTTTAACTTCTTGTTAGTTTTATTATACATTTACTTTACATGGATTAACAACGTATTGTAGACTGTTATTTTGCAAGTTTTAATGCAACATAAATGATAGTACGTGGTCTCTAATAGGCATACAACAGGCTTCTTTGAGGGAGTCGTTCACGATTGGTGAGGTTCTTTGTGAGATCTGTCAGATTTCTCTCCAAAGTGGTTATACAGCCTGTTCTCTTTGAGTTAATGCCTTACAGAATCAGATGTGCAAGGATTTTGAGGTTCCACGTCACATATTTGGGACATGTTGCCAGGAAGACAAGTTCTTGGAGAAGGAAATCATGCTTAGAAAGGTGGAGGGACAGTGCAGGAGAGGAAGACCCGACTGAGACGGATTGACACAGTAACTGGAGTAATAAGGTGTGATAGAGGCAGAGAGATTGGCTCAGCCCAGAGCAGAATTCAAAGCTGTTGTGCATAGGGTCACTATGAGTCATAGTCAACTCTGTCACTTTAACAACAAAACCAACATGACAGGGAGCTCTGGTGGCCTACCAGTAAGAAACTGCACTGCAAAGGCACACAATTCGAATCTGCTGGCAGCATTTTGGGAGAAGGATGGGCAGTCTCCTTTCATGTGCCTCTGAAAAACCCACTGGAAGGTCTGCTATGGGTCTGTTCCAACTTGAAGGTACACACCCACAGCAATAACAATGACAGGTAAGAGGAGCTCTGGTGATGTAGTGTGTTACTTGCTACACTGCTAACCAAATGCCAGTACTTCAAATTGCCAGGTTCTCTGTGGGAGAAAAATCCACCAGCTCCTCCTATAAAGATTTATAATCCTGGAAATCTGAAAGAAGGCAACCAAGTCTGAATTGCTTGGAATTAAGTGTTTTTTTGTGGTTTGCGATAAATGGTGATGATACAGAGATGGAAAAAAACTTGTTCTTCAATGCGTGGTAACTTGTTCTTAATGCAGATAACACAAATGTGCTTGCAGAAAGTGAAAAAGACTTGAAGTACTTACTGCAAAGATCAAAGATCACAACCTTCAGTGTAGGTTACTTCTCAATGTCAAGAAAACAAAACTCCTCACCACTAGACTAAGCAACGTCCTGATAGGGGGAGAAGAGATTGAAGTTCCCAACCATTTCATTTTACTTGGATTCACAATCAACATCTGTGGTAACAGCAGTCAAGAAATCAAAAGATATGTTACGGTGGGGAACTCTGTTGTCAAGGACCTCTCCAGAATGCTAACGAACAAAGAGGGCGTTAAAAGACCAATGTGTGCCTGATACAAGGGATGGTCTATTCCGTTGCTGCCCATGCATCTGAAAGCTGGAGAATGAATAAATAAGTCTGTAGAAAAATTGATGTCTTTGAATTGCTGTGTTGGAGAAGAGTATTGAATGGACTGATAAAAGCCCCTTAGAGGCAAGGATGGTGAGTCCTAGCCTCACACATATATAGTATATGTATATAGTCATGAGGAACCAGTCCTAGAAAAACACATCATGCTAGAAAAGGTACAAGGAGAAGGGCTCACACAGTGATCCCAACTCTCAGGTTTTAGCTTGATAGAGATTGTGAGGATGGATAGGGCAGGATTCAGATCGATTGTTCATAAAGTTGCTATGAGTCATAATAGACCTGATACCACATAACAACACTATCACCATTTTTGTTCATTTGCCCAAACAGATCTGCTTTGAAAACAGTACATCCAGAAACAGAAGAGGGAGAAAACTGTTTAAAAGGGATATGTGATTAGGTATTTTTGTCATGACAGGAGTCAAGAGTGAAGACTGAATAGTGGAGTGGACCTGGGGGAGGGTTTGTAAAACAATGAAAGAAGTTTTCTTTTCCTTTTCCAAGAGGGTAGTGTACTACGGAGGAGGGTTTGGAGGGGAGAAAAGTGCAACAATGAATGAATGGAAATCCAAAGTCTCTGTAAATTTTCACTAAAATTAATAATGAATTTTAAAAAGAAGCTATATCGTGAGTCAACCCCATGGATTTGGACACATTATCAAGAAGCAGCAGTCTCTGGAGTCTCTTGGTCAGTGTCCAGTTCTTATGCATACCAGGTAATTGTGAAAACCATGCCCTGGAGCAGGCACATCTTAGTCTCTAGATTGAAATCACTGCTCTTTAACATTCTGAAAAGATCCCTGACAGCAGATTTTCCTAATGCAATTCATCTTTTGCTTTCCTGACTGCTGGTGCCAAGAGTGCTAATTGTGGGACCAAAAAAGCTGAAATTGTTAACAATCTCAATCTCTTCTCCATCAATGAGGATGTTTCCAATTGGCCAAGTGGTGATAATCTTTGTTTTCTTGATGTTTCGTTTCAATCCATATTGAAGACTATGGTCCTTGACCTTCTGCAGCAAATGCTTCAGATTCTATTTAGGTTTGGCAAGCGAGGCTGTGTTATCAGCATAATGCAGGTTGTTTTGTGTCTTCTTCCAATCCTCATGCCACATTCTGCCTCATAAATTCAGTCCCCACTCCACCCCGAATGATGTTATACATATAGATTGGCAGGGTATGGAGACTGCACACATCCCTGAGATGCTCCTTTCCTGACTTTGAACTATGCAGTGTTCCCTTGCTCTGTTCTATTGACTGCCTCCTGGTCCAAGTATATATTTCACATGAGTACAATCCAGTACTCTGAAATTCCCACTCTTCTTCAGGTTAGTCACCTTTTGTTGTGATCCACATAATCAAATGCCTTTTCAGAGTCAATGAAACAAAGATAGGTATTTCTCTGGTTCTGTCTGCTTTCAGCCACAATCCATTTGACATTTGTGATGATATTCCTAGTGTCATGACCTCATCTAAACCTAGATTGTATTTCTGGTAGTTTACTGTCAATGTACTGTTCTGATCACTTTTGGATGGTCTTCAGCAGGATTTTGCTTGTATGTGGTTTGATAGAGAAGGGCAAATCAGCAATTGGCTATCTAAAAGGGGAATATTAGGCCATGAGGCATGAAATAACTAACTGACTTATACTCTTTCACAAAAGTAGTTGTTGGTGGAAAAAAATTCCTACATTATAAATGAATGAAATATAATGTAAATGAAGAACTGTCTGGAACACAATGTGCGTGCATGAAACATATGTATATGAATGATAAAATATTAATTTTTAAAAAAACTTGTTTTCAGGGAGTTCATAGGAATTTCAATGAGAAAATTAGTTGTTATTATGTCAGCTCCAACTCTGGTGACCCTTTGTGCATTCGC
This sequence comes from Elephantulus edwardii, assembly GCF_000299155.1. Taxonomy (NCBI): domain Eukaryota; kingdom Metazoa; phylum Chordata; class Mammalia; order Macroscelidea; family Macroscelididae; genus Elephantulus; species Elephantulus edwardii. The sequence continues at coordinate 23,852,546 of NW_006399752.1, forward strand.
GCAGAACTGTGCTCTACAGAGCTTTCAACAGCTGATTTTTCAAACATAGATTGCCAGGTCTTTCTTCCAAAGAACCTCTTGGTGTGCTCAAACCACCAATCTTTTAATTAGTACTCAAGTGCTTAACCATTTGTGCCACTGCAGACATAAATTAAAAATTACAATATCAAGTTTTATGTGCTCTACTAACATATGTACTGTGTCATGTGAATATCAAGGACAAAAACCTGGGTCTGGCAGACTGATTAAGGGATTGACAGGAGGTGGAAGGGAGAAAAGACAGTCATCCTAGGACTACATGGCGCTATAGGAAAAGGCCTGGAGTGGGTAAGGATATGGTGCTTGTAGTTATGAGTTGGAACCAACTCATTACTGACCATCCAGCAGGTTTCAGAGGCAATAAATCATTTGGGAGGTGATTGCTCAACTTCCACCCAAGGAACATTTGGTAAATTTGAACAATGTGCCTTTGGCTTGCCATCACAGGGAGGAAGAGGCTGGAGTTGGATTATAAAATAGCCATTTATGTCATACTCAGTAATTTCACCATCACGTTTATGTCATACTCAGTAATTTCACTATCACATTTATGTCATACTCAGTAATTTCACTATCACGTTTATGTCATACTCAGTAATTTCACTATCACATTTATGTCATACTCAGTAATTTCACTATCACGTTTATGTCATACTCAGTAATTTCACTATCACATGTCTATCAGTTTGTCCTCTTATGCAGACGTGCCTATGATATCATACTATAAACGTATAGTATAGCAGTGTTTCAAACACCAATAGGATCACCCATGGTGAACACATTTCAGCATGGCTTGCAGACTAAGATGTACTAGAAAGGAAAGTTTGGTGATCTACTTGAGAAACGTAGCCAATAAAGATCTTAAAGATCACAACAGAACACTGTCACAATCAATTACTTTAAAAAACCAATCAGCAGGGGCCAGTGATAAAAGGAGAACATCATATTTGATGTCCACTAAGGTAAGGGAGACTCTCAGAGAAATGTAGTTGCTATGTGCCATCAAGTCGACTATGACTCTCAATGACCTTATGAACAACTAGGAAATTGTCTTATCCTAAGCTGACCTGACCATTTCTGACACACTTGACCCTATTGCCACAGTTACTGTGTCAATACATCTCATTAAGGGTCTTCCTCTCTTGTACTGACTTTCTAACTTTCTAAGCTTGCTGTCATTCTCTAAGGACTGACCTCTCCTGATAATATAACCAAAGTATGTGAGATGGAGTTTCACCATCTCTGCTTCCAGGGACCCTGGTTTCACTTTCTCCACTACAGATCCGTTTGTTCTCTTGGCAGTTCATCAGATGTTCAACACTCTTCACCATTACCACACACAAATGCATCAATTCTTCTATCATCTTTAGTCATTGTTCAGCTTTCTGATGCACAGCAAGCAACTGAGAAGACTATAGTTTGGCTCGGGTGTCCCTTCCTCTTTAGGCTGACATCATTGCTCTTTAGCATAGGTCCTTAACAGCAGATTTCCCAATGCAACTTGTCTTTTGATATTCTGACTATTGGTGCTAAGAGTGTTGATTCTGGATTTGAACAAGATGAAATCATTAACAACCTCAATCTCTTCTCCACCGATCATTATGCTGCCTATTGATCCAATGATAAGGATATCTATTTTCTTGATCCTGAGATGCAATATATATTGATGTTTGCAGTCCTTAATCTTCTGCAGCAAACACGTCAAATTCTCCTCACTTTTGGGGAGCAAAAGTTGTGTCATCTGCATAATATAGATTGTTGATATGTCTTCCTCCAATTCTGATGCCACAGTCTTTTCATAATATCTAATGTTTCAAATGATCTCATCAGCATATAAATCGAAAATGTATAGAGAAAGAATACAACTCTGACACATCCTTTCTTAGTTTTAACCATGCAGTGTTGCCTTGCTCTGTTTGGACAATAGCTTCTTGGTCTAGGTATAGGTTTAGCATGAGCACAATTAAGTATTCTGGGATTCCCATTCTTCTCAAGGTTAGTTATAAATTGTTGTGTTCCACATAGTCAACTGTCTTTGCATAGTCAATAAAACACTGATACTTTCTGTTTTCAGTCAAGGTCCATTTGACATCAGCTTTGTTGTTGCTAGTGCCATAACCTCTCCTAAACCAATGATTTGGCAGTTCTTTGTTGATGCACTGTTCTAATTATTTTTTGGGAGATCTTAAAAAATATTTTGCTTGTATGAAATAATAACTAATATTCTTTGATTATTTTTACATTCTGTTGAATTACCTTCTTCTGGAAATGGAGATAAATATGGATATCTCCCAGTAACTTGCCCAGGTGACTGTCCTCCAGATATCTTGGCATACCCTGGTTACCATATACAGGGTTACACCTGTTTGCTGAAACATGTAAATGAGTAGATTGGCACAACAGCTGAAACCATGGACACGAGCATCCAGGCTGTTCTGAATATGTTGCCGGACCAGGCAGCGTTTCATTCTGTCGTACATAAAATAACCACAAGGCATAGTCGACTCACCAACAGCTACCAGAACAAGGCATAGCATTTACTTGTATTGAGGTGAAAGAAGAGCCACTGGGATAATCAGAAAAGTGATAGAAGATTTTTTTTCAAATGCATGATAGAAATAAAAATGTGGAGTGTAACGGAGAAAGTTCGTGAAAAGGAACACAAAGTAGAGGTAATTAAATAAGCCAGGAAAGAAACGCCAAGGTCTTCAACTAGACAGTGGTTTTGAGAACAAAGAAGAATTAAGTTGATAAATGTTTCAGAGACAGAATGTAAACTGTATGGCAAAGACATGCAAAAGATAGTGGGAGGTGGGGACAGGCTAACCTAGGAGGAGATAATATGAACATGCAGTCTGTGGAGATTTTTAAAACAATAATAAAACTCACTACAACCAAGTATGCTTTTAATTATCACCATGGGCCCACAATTATAAACAATGTCAAAGACAAAATTCTCCTTCCTGAAAAATCTTTTGTTGCCGAAGTTCTAAACAGTTGCTGTGGATATCAATAAGTCTTAATAACAGAATATGTAAGCTGCAAATTAGCACGTTTTGATTGCTTAACCTTTCATAAACATTGTATTCTAGATAGAAGTCAATTCAGAGAACCAGTCATACAGTAAATACTCAGACAGTTAGAGGCGTTTGTCTGTAGAGTAAGTCATATCTCAGTTCAGCAGTGTGAAAAGTTACTTCTGGCTTAAAACTCTAACTTTTGTGGTCCTTCATATAAAATTATTCATCATTAAGTCAGTCCCCAAGTGCAGCAGAGTAGAATGTAGCTCCACAGAGTTTTCAACCAGACTGATTTAGGGGATGCAGATCACCAGGCCTTTCTTCTGAGGCATGTTTAGATAGACTCTAGCCTCCAAACTTGTGGTGTTTATCAGCCAATTGCCTTAACCATTTGCACAAAAGACCTTATTATTTCATATTTCTATGTTTAAATTGTAGGCATGAAATAATGGTAACAACCAGATTTTCAAAAAGGATGAAACAAAATCTGAGTACTTCAACTGTGATATTTATGATGTGAACCATTTTCTTTACAGAGTCCAAACCTTAGGAAGCATTGCCAACAATTGTTGCTGTTATTGTTATATGCTATTGAGTCGCCTGCAACTCATAGTGACCCTATGTACAACAGCCCTAAACCCTGTGCTATCCTGTGCCAATCTCACTGTCTCTGACACACCTATCCCCATTACCCCAGTGACAGAATCAATCCATCTCATCAAGGGTATTTCTCTCCTGTGCTGTCCCTCCAACCTCCGAAGGATGACATCCCTCTCTAAGAACTGGTCCCTTCTTGCAACATGTCCAAAGTATGTCAGACAAATCTTCAGAATCCTTGCTTCTAAGGAGCAGCCTGGCTTCATCCTCTCCAGGACAAAGCTGTTTGTTCTCTTTTAACAGTTCATATTATATTCAATACTCTTCTCCAATACCACAGCTCAAAGGCATCAATTCTCCTTCTATTGTCCCTAGTCATTGTCCAGGTCTCTGATGCATAACAAGTGATTGCAAAGACCATGGCATGTATCAGGCGCACCTTAGTCTCCAGACTGACATTGTTGCTCTTCAGTACTTTTCCATCACAATACATCTTTTCATTTCCTGGCTGCTAGTGCTAAGAGTGTAGATTGTGGAGCCAAGCTAACTAAAGCTGCGAATGATCTCAATCTTCACCATCCATCATAATGCTGCCAACTGGCCCAGTGGTGAGAATCTTTGTTTTCTTGATATTGAGCGTCAAACCAATTATACTGAGGTAAATTTGTAGTGTTGTTGTTGTTGTTGTTGTTGTTATTATTGTTGAGTACCATAGAGTCGGAACCAACTCATAGTTGACCCTCCAGCATGTTTTCAGAGGCAGTAAATCACACCAGAGGAGATTGTACATCTTTCCCTCAGAGCTGCTGATTGATTTAAACCATGTACCTTTGAAGAGATTGAGATTGTTCACAGCTTCAGTTTGCTCGGCTCCAGGGTCAACACTCTTGGCACCAGCAGCCAGAAAATCAAAAAACGTATTGCAATGGGAAAGTCTGCTGTTAGGGACCTCTCTAAAGTACTCAAGAGCAATGTTGTCTTTCTGGAGACTAAGGTGCGTCTGATACAGGCCATGGTTTTTGCAATCATTTGTTATGCCTCAGACAGTTGGACAATGACTAGGGAGGATAGAAGGAGAATTGATGCCTTTGAGCTGTGGTGCTGGAGAAGAGTATTGAATGTACCATGGACTGCCAAGAAAACAGATTCATCCTAGAGAGGGTTAAACCAGGCTGCTCCTTGGAGGCAAGGATTCTGGGGCTTCGTCTGACATACTTTGGACATGGTGTAAGGAAAGACAGGTCCTTGGAGAGGGACATCATGCTTGGTAGAGTAGAGGGGTAGTGCAGGAGGGGAAGACCCTCTATGAGGTGGATTGATTCAGTGACTGGGGTAATCGGGATGGGTGTGTCAGAGGCAGTGCGATTGGCACAGGATAGAGCAGGGTTTAGGGCTCTTGTACATAGGGTCGCTATGAGTCGCAAATAACTCGACGGCACATAACAACAACAACAAACAACCTTTGGTTGGCAGTGCAATTCCTTACCATTAAGCATGCCTTCTCAGTAGTTTGGAGAGGTCCCTAACTGCAGATTTTCCCAGTGAATCTTGTCTCTTTGTTTCCATTATTCATAGGGTCCCTATTATTCACAGTTGACTTGACAGCATATAAAAATATGCTGGGAAAGGTGGGAGGTCAGAGAAAGAGAAGACGACCTTCAACAAAATGGACTGACTCAACTTTATTAATAAGCCAGGCATGCGGAAGGTCGTGAGGACGGTGCAGGAGAGGACAAGGTTCAGACCTGCTGTTCATAGGGTCAGTTTGAGTCATACTCAACTCAACGGAACACAGCAGCAACAGGATTGGAGATCATCTTACCTCAAAGGCATTTGGCAAATAACAACTTGATATAAAAGACTGAGATTAGGGATGTGTAGAGGTAGAGAACACAGATGAAGGAGGAAACTGTGGGAAGCTTACTATCACCCAGGGGGGTAAAAATCATCTATCTAGAAAAGAGGGGCAAAGTAACTAACAAGAAAAACAGATCAACAATTTAGGGGAAGCAGCAGAAAAGAACACTGGAAACAAAACACAACACTGGGGATGAAGGCGAGGAAAGACAGGAAAAAAAACCAGAAGAGATAGTTGTCTTGGAAGCCAGGAGAAGAAAGAACTGCAAAGAGAAAATTCCAACAATGTTAAGCGCTGGAGAGAGATCAAGTAAGATAGGACAAGCAAAGCCACAGGGTATCTCTGGACATCCTTGGCAGGGCAGTTTGTGTGTGTTGGAGATAGAAGCCAGGCAATTGATGAAAGCATGCATTGGCATGAAGAGAGCACAGTCAATGAGACTGTTCTAATTCAATAGAAGAGGGAAATGATAGCAAGTCAAAAGAGAGGGAAGGTATTTATCTGCAGGATCCAAAACTAGGAGAAGTCTAAGCACATCCAATTTAGAATTCAGCATTTGAAGGGCTGTGGCCTTTAAATTGTAATAATCAAATTGGAACATCTTTGAAAAGCACATAACTCAATGCCTGGTGTCTAATAAGTTCCCCGTGGATATTAACTGCTATTATTTATCAAAATGAAGATAGGGATGACAGATATATCTATCCTGGCAATGCTGATGCCTTCACATGTTGTTATGTGCCATCTCATCAAGTTGCTTCTAACTCATAGTGACCCTATGCACCACACCTCTGAACCTTGCCATATCTTGAGCCAGTCTCACTATCTCTGACACACATACCCTCATTATTCCAGTTACTGTGTCAATCCATCTCATCTTGAGTCTTCATCTCTTGCACTTTCCCTCCATCCTCCCAAGCATGATGTCCTTCCCCAAGGACTGCCCGTCCTGGAAACATGCCCAAAGTATGTAAGATGGAACTTTAACATCCTTACTTCTAAGGAGCAACCTGGATTTTCCCTCTCGGAGACAGATCTGTTTGTCCTTTCGGCAATCCATGCTATGTTCAGTACTCTTCTTCAGCACCACAACTCACAGACAACTCTTCTTCTGTCTTCTTTATTCACTGTCCATATTTCTGATGCATAGCAAGTAATTGTGAAGACCATGGCCTTGATCAGGTGAACCTTATTCTCTTGATTTACATCATTGCTCCTTAATACTCTGGGAAAGTCCCTGACAGCAGACTTTCCAAATGCAATTCATCTCTTTGATAGCCTGGCTGCAGGTGCTAAGAACCAGGTAAGCTGACATTGTTAATAATTTCAATCTCTCTTCATCTCCCATGGTGCTGCCAATTGGCCTAGTGGCAAGAATCATTGTTTTCTTTATGTTAAGCTTCAATCCATATTGCAGACTACAGTCCTTGACCTTCTGCAGGGAATGCTTCAAATACTTCTCAGTTTTGGCAAGCAAGGTGCGTCATCTGCATAGCGCAGGTTGTTGGTGAGTCTTCCTCCAATTCTGATGCCACATTCCTCCTCATAAAATCCAGCCTCACAAATTATCTCTTCCACATATATATTAAAAAGTTATGGAGACAGGACACATTCTTGATGTAATCCTTTCTTGATTTTGAGCTTTGCAGTGTTTCCTTACTGTTTTCCGACAACTACTTCATATGCATTCTCATCTTAAAATCGCCTAAATACTTATAAGTCTGAAATCATTTCTCTCTGCTGGTTCTTACAGTTAGACCTTGTGGTTCACATCTCTTCCTTTCTTGGAAATCTTTCCATGGCATTTGTCCCAGTAAATTAAATAAAACTGAGTCAGTTTTCAAATATAAAAAAAAATCTGGCAATGGCTCTGTTGTGTAACCAGAACTTGGAAGGTGAAAAGTGAAAAGAACAAACCACTTGCATGAAGTGATGTAAGGAGGGCCCAGCACAGAGACTTAGATGTTAGATTTGTTTCAAGAGAAGCCAAAGAAGTAAAAGGCAGCACTCAAACCTCAATTTGCTAGATAAGTGGCTATCCTTACAATAAATGTTGTTGTTGTGATGTGCTGTCTAGCTGCCTAAGACCCATAGTAACCCTATGTACAACAGCCCTAAACCCTGCTCTATCCTGTGACAATCTCATTAACTCCAACACACCTACCCCCATTACCCCAGTCACTGAATCAATCCACCTTATAGAAGGTCTTCCTCTCCTGCCCACCCTTGCAAGAATGATGTCCTTCTCCAAGGACTAGTCCCTCCTTGCAACATGTCCAAAGTATGTCAAATGAAGCTTTAGAATGTTTGCCTCAAAAGAGCAGCCTGGTTTAACCCTCTCCAAGATTAACCTGTTTGTTTTCTTAGCAGTCCATGGTATATTCAATACTCTTCTCTAACACCATAGATCAAAGCATCAATTCTCCTTCTATCATCCCTAGTCATTGTCCAGCTCTCTGACTCAGCAAGTGATCGCAAAGACCATAGACTGTATCAGGTGCATCTTAGTCACCAGAATGACACTATTACTCAGTACTATTCAGTACTTTGGAGAGGTCCCTAACAGCAGACTTTCCCATCACAATACACCCTTTAATTTCCTGGCTGCTGGTGCCAAGAGTGTTGACTTAAAATATATTGTAAATACTTTCTCAAGAACAACATTAAAGATATTTCCATCAGTACTTATGGGCATCTCACTGCTACAAAGTCAATTCTGACCCATAGCAACTGTCGTTTGGGTTTCTAAGGCTGAACATCTTAATGGAAGAAGACTACTTATCTTTTTCCTGTGGAGCTGCTGATAGATTCAAGTTGTCAACCGTTTTGTTTAGCAGTGCTGCATGTTATGCACTACCCCACCAGAGCTCATTTGTGAAACTAATCTATTCCCAGATCCAATGCTCCAAAAGAAAATTCTTCATGGCTGTAGGGGTTGGGAAAATTTAGGTTTTATGCTTTTACTTGTACAACTGAAGAGATCTATTTATTAGTAATTACAGCAAGTAATTGAACACAGTGACATTCCCAACGGCATGCAAGTGACACAGACCATACCAGGTAACACTGCTGCAAGGGGTGATACTAAAATAACTGTCAATGGTTTTTTTTCCTAATCCCAGTTTATATGTATCTCCTGTAGGACTAATATTTTTATGCTGATTTACTTTTTGAAACTTCCAATGTGCTCTGCAGAGCTGTAATTATAACCCAATTAAAATAGAGCTTGGAATCATGGATGGGCCTCCTCTGTTGTTTTCTTTGCTGCTGTTATTTTTAGAGTCACTGATTTTGGCATATTTTCCAGTGTTTTAGCAATAATAATGTGGTAAATTTGTAATCTGTAGCAATGACTTTTAAAGAATGAAGTAATAACTAAGGGAAAAAAGAAAAACATAAAAAGACTTTTCTGTTCAGTTATATTATATAATATATAAAGAACTCGAGTCCTAGTGGACAGGGGGCTTAAGCTGCCAACCCAAAGGAGGGTAGCTTGAAGCTACAAGCTGTTCCTTGTGAGAAAAATGGGTCATCTCCTCCTGTGTGATTTACAGCCTCTGAAAACCCCCTGGAGGATCATCTATGAGACAGTTCCAACTTCACAGCAATGAGAGAATGAGTGAATAAATAGAAAAATATAGTTCAATGTAGAAAGATTTTGCAAAATAATTTTGTTGTTAGCTGTAAGAATGGCTTGCTTAAGGCATCTGACTTCTAACTTCACAAGGACAAAGCAGAATCAAGATGAACAACCCAAGGCTCATTCCTATGAAGCATAAATCAGATGTACTAATACCCTCCAATTCTGACAGTAATTATCCATCCTACTGCTCTCTCTACTCCTCTGCCAGGTTTGTTGCAATGGTTGCACAGACCTCACAGGCAATGCGCATGATTATGAGGTTTATTAGAGAAGTAACAAATTACAGTTCAGGTTCAGAAATGCTCAGGATGTAGTTCTTTAATCAGAAGAGTCTTTTCTGACTTTACCCAGGCCCATATTCTCTCAGGTCAGCCTTCCACTTGGGAAAATGTTACAAAACTCTCATAGGTGATAAGGTGCCTAGAGGCACTCCACTCCATAGTGAGCTCTAACTCAAAGGTAATCAGCTCTAGTTTCATAGCTTGCAACCTTCATACCACTAAATGACTACCTAGTCCACTAGCAAGCCTTCTACCCTAAAATGCTCAGCTTTCTTGCTGTATAAGGCTCTAAGCTTTCTGCATTGTGGCCTGGGAAATTCACCGCTGCATCTCTGGTTCAGCTGCCACCATTTCTCTGCCAATATTTCTCACTGTCTCTCATATTTTATCTGTCTTTCTCTCTCCTCATTCTTTCTCCTAGATCTAGGAGATTCTTAGCATAGGGGTCTCCAAAGAACACTGTCTACTCCCAGCTCTTTTTTTCTCGGTAATAGTGAAATCCACTCCCCCGCTCCGAGATTGGCTTTTTTTTTTTTTAGTTAATTAACTATTTTTTTCTAAAATTAATTTTTTTCTACTAGTTTATTTACAAAATTTGGATACATTGTTTTTAAAAACAAATTCTTTGCATTTCCCTCACCCCACTCCCATCAAATTGTACAATCCCGTGATTAAGGGCCCCCCAACCCCTGCACATCCTCATCCCTCTCCTTCACCTTCTCCCACCCTCCTGAATTCTTATACTAATTCTACAATAACGGTTTTATACAATATTTATCCTTGTGGGACTAAGTTAGTTCGTTCAGCATAATGTTCTCCAGTGCCTCCCAAGTTAGGTAATAATTGACAAAATCAATGCTCCTGCATGCTGCATAGTATTCCATTGTGTGAATGTACCATAATTTATCAATCCATTCATTTGTGGTTGGACATTTGGGCTATTTATATATTCTTGCTATGGTAAATAATGCTGCTATGAACATTGGTTTACAAAGCTCTGAGCCTCAGTTCTCATTTTCTCAGGATATAATTCCAAGTAGTGGAATAGCTGGGTCATATGGAATTTCTATGTTCAACTTTTTAAGGAGGCGCCAAACTGCCTTCCAGAATGGTTGTACCATTTTACAATCCCACCAACAATGTATAAGAGTTCCTATCTCGCCACATCCTCTTCAACACTTATTATCTGCTGCCCTTTTAAACTTTACCACTGTTACTAGAGTGAGATGGTAATTCATTGTAGTTTTGATTTGTATCCTCTTATTGCCAGCGATTTAGAGCATTTCATCATATGTGTGCTTGTCATTCACATACCTTCCTCTGTGAAAATTCTTTCCATGTCTTTTGCCCATTTTAAAATTGAGTTATCAGGTTGTTTTTTGTGGGGTTTTTTTTTTTGTTTGCTTTTGTTTTTGTTTTTTTTTTATTGTGGAGGCCCAGGAGTATTCTATGAATTGTTGTTCTAAAACTCTTGTCTGAGATGTTATTACCAAATGTATGTTCCCAGTTGGTGGGTTTTCTTTTCACCCTGTTGGGAAAAGTTTTTGATGCACACATGGATTTCATTTTTAGAAGGTCCTATGCATCAATTTTATCCTCTTTAGATTGTATATTTCTGGTTGTATTTAGCAGTCTTTTTATACCTTGGACTAGCACTTCTAAGCTTGATCCCAGTTTCTCTCACATGAACCTTATGATTTGGGGCTTTACTCTCAGGTCTCTGATGCACCATGAGTTGATTTTTGTGTATGGTGTGAGATGTGGATCCGGTTTCAGCTTTTTGTAGGTGGAAGTCCAGTTTCGCCAGCAACGTTGGCTGAAGAGGTTATTATTTCCCCATTTGATAGCTTTGATTTCCTTGTCGAATATCAATTGACCATAGATAGCTAGGTCTATTTCTGTGTTCTCAGTTCTGTTCCATTGATTTATGTGCCTGTCATTGTACCAGTACCAAGCTGTTTTGGTTACTGCTGTGTCATAGATTTTGAGGTCAGGGAGTGCTATGCCTCCAAACTCTTTTTTGTTTCTCAGAAGTGTTTTGCTTATTTGGGGTCTCTTGCCTCTCCAAATAAATTTGATAATTTTCCTTTCAATCTCCTTGAAAAATAAATTTGGTATTTGGATTGGAATTGCAATGAACATGTAATTTGCTTTTGGTAGGATTGTCATTTTCACAATATTGACTCTTGCTATCCATGAACGGGGCACATTTTCCTATTTCTTTAGGTCTTTTATTGTGTCTTGCAGAAATACTCTGTAGTTTTCTTTGTATAGGTCTTTTGTATCTCTACTTAGGTTATTCCAAAGTATCTCTATTTGTGGTTGGCTATTGTCGATGGTATTGCTTTCTTGGTTTCATTCTCTGAGTTCTCTTTGTTACTGTAGAGGAATCCTATTGATTTTTTAATATTGATCTTATATCCTGCCATTCTGCTAAATTGGCCTATTAACTGTAACAGTTTTTTGTTGAGTCTTTGGGGTTTTCTGCATACACTATCGTATCATCTGCATATAGTGACAGTTTCACCATCTCTTGTCACTTATTACTCTATGATTAAAGTTTATAATTAAACATTTCTTTGCCAACCTGGATGCCTTTTGTTGGCTTTCTTTTATGTCTAGTTGCATGACAAAATTGTCCAATCCCCTTGTTATGGTTCCAGACATCTTATTTTCATGGTTCTAGCACTACAAGGGGGATCTCTGGTAGTCTGAAGTGTAAAGGAGTTGCACTGCCACCTGAAAGACACATGATGCTGTGTGCCTTATTTGCATTGGTTAGGAAGTTTTCCAATCCCCCTACTAAGGCATAAGAACTTCATTTGCTTAATACCACTCAATATTTTGGTGGTAGTTGTAAAACAATGTCTAGAAAGTCCATATAAAAGTGATCTGTCATACTGCAATATTATTCATATCTCATATACGTTGGGTGTATTATCAGGAGTACCCAGTCCCTAGGAAAAGACATTATGATAAGTAGAGGATCGGTAACAAAGAAGAAGACCTTCCACAAGATGGGCTGGAATAGTGGCTCTCACAATTAGCTCAAACAGGGCAACAGTTGTGAGGTTGGTGCAGAACTAGATGGTGCTTCATACTGTTTGTAAATAAGGTCACTATGAATCCATCCCAAAACTGACGCCATGATATCTAACAACAAGAACAAGAAATATTGTTCTTAGGAAATTCATCACTGTACTTGTCACTTATTACTCTATGATTAAAATTGATAATTAAATATTTCTAAGGATTATGTAAGGGAGGTATGATGACTTAGTGGTAAAGAATTATACTCTCAACCCAAAGCTATGCAGTTCAGATCTACCAGCTACTCTGTGAGAGAAAGATGGATAATCTCCTGTGTGACTACCTCTAAAAAACCCACTGGAGTGTCAGATAGAGTTTTTTCTGACTCTACAGTTCACAACAACAATAGGAAGGATCATGTATGATTTAACATGGGAGGAGCTCCATTACACGATAAGGAACTGCACACAGTGACCCCAATTCTGAAGATCCACTACTTCTTCAACACGTTTATTGGTCTCTTCAGTACAAAAAACAATTTTATCAACAACAGGATTTGGATAGAGCTATTTTGGATCTGTTCTTCAGAAGGTCTCTATGAGACAGAATCAATAAACTCAACACCACCTAACAGCACAGCAAATTTCAGATCTTTGAGTTACATTTTAGTTTCTACAAACATGATACCAATGAGAACCATGAAAGCTACTATAGAACAGCCACATAAATGCTACATTAATTTCCTGATAAAAAGATCCCTACCTTCTAAAACATTAAAGAATTTAGCTTAACAATGTCAAGTCCATTCTGTACAACTCAGAATTCCTCCAGACTTAGAGTGATTATCTCTGTTTCATTGGGAGAAAGAGTGTTTTGCACGCTGATAAAAGCATGGCAAACAAGGGATCTATATACCAAGAGCAAAGTTAATTCTGAGAGCCAACTAGGAGAAACAAGCATTATGGGTTGTATGTAGCTGATGTTCCAGCTTTATTGTTCCAATCAAAAGAATAAATACCTCTGACCTGAATAAACCCCTTGGGAATGTTGAAAACACTTTCCTAATCAAGCTATGGTGAAATAACTGTCAAAAATCTAAAAAAAAATAAAAAATTAACATTGCCTTTTGAAATGTGGGGAATTTCAATTACACAAGCAAAAGCTAGAGAAATCCAAGGGAGGTGATTCTCCCCAGATTCCAGTAAAGTCAATCAAGAAACAAAATTGGTTATTAAGTATAACATCACATAAAGCGCTTCACTTGTTTATTACTCCCTTTGATTATTGGTTTGAATATGAAAAGTCAGAACGTGTTAAACCTTACAAGAAAACATGTAGAGCCAAAAGTGATCTCTAGTTTAATTTTAGAACAGTTGTTGGAACTGTTTTTCAGATATTTTGTGTTATTTTTTATAGACATAGAAGAAAAATGGCCTGTGATATGCCTATTTACGTAATAAACTCAGATGTTCTCAGAAATCACCATCCTTTCTAAAGCTAAATAAATACATCTTTAATAGATAAAAAAACTGTTGGACTCTCTAAGAAAATCCCTGAGAT
>NW_006399752.1:23868373-23872151 GCF_000299155.1 Elephantulus edwardii
CTTTGAATCTGTTCTTCAGTTCCTTGAGCTTAAGAAATGCTGAGTGAGTTTGGCCCTTTTGATTTTCTGACTCCAACTCCTTGTACATTTCATTGTAATATTTTACGTTATCATGTACATGCAAAAATCTCAGCAGGATACAATATAGAGTATTAAAATTTTAGTAATATTCACTTTTGAGGTAGCAATGACTCTGGACATTCGAAAATTAACTTAGAGGTTTCAGTTTTGATGTGATCTCCCTTGAGCCTCAGTAAATTAAAGCAAAAGTTAATAAATCAAAGTTAATAAATCTTAATTTAGAAAAAAAGGAGAGTTATAAATCTTTGATTGAACCAACATTGCAAATATCTGTTCCAATTACAGGCAATTCTTTGGTTAGGGATGTCTGCTTACACAGACCAATCCCCAAACCCATATAGCTGATTATATTAACAATCAAGATTCGTGCAATGGTTTTTAATAACAAAAAGGCATACTTTTCTACACACATCAAAACTTTAGTAGTAGTAGTAGTAGTAGTAGTAGTAGTAGTAGTAGTAGTAGTAGTAGTAGTATTACTGTATTAGTAGTATATCTTGAAACATTTAATTTTTTCATGTATACATATAGTGGAGTATAGTATGCATGTATACATATAGTATATATATTCTTTATACTAAGACAAAGATCTGACTGACTTTAGATGAAAAATGTACTGATTTATACACAGATTCAATTAGATAGATAGAATACATTTTCAATGGAATTACTTTATGATCCAGGAATTACTTGTATAGTTAATTACTTGTGTAGGGATTACTTGCTTAGATTCGATTAGATAGATAAAATAGATTAGGAATGGAATTTTTCTATGATCCAGGGATTAGTTGTATAGGTCAAATTATATTAGAATATCCATAATGGTTACAGAGTTTGCTCTTTGTAATGGAATTTTATTGCAATTCCCTCATTACAGTTTTTTGGAGTTGGCTTGTCTTTGGGACATAAGTATTTACTCAGACACCTCCGAATATATTTCACACTTTCTACTAAAACTTCAGGCTTATTCTGTTGTTGCAATGTGCCATTGAGTCAGAATTGACTCATACTGACCTTCCAGTGGGTTTTCAGAGGTTGTAAATCACATATAAGGAGCTTGCTTATCTGTCCCCAGAGGAGCAGCTGGTGTGTTTGAATCTTCTGACTTTGGGATGGTCCAGCTCCTTACCCACTAAGCCACCAGAGCTCCCTCAAATTCATCCTAAATCCCATCATTTTTCCCCCTTCTTTATCCCATGGTGGTTATTGCTGTTGTGTACCCTCAATTTGGAACCAACTTATTGCTGACCCTCCAGTGAGTTTTCACATTCAGTACATTGCATGGAAAGAGTCCATCTTTCTCCAATTGTGGATTCAAACTGCATGCCTTTGGGTTAGCAGTGCAACTCCTTGCCCACTAGGCCACCAGAGCTCCCCAAGACTTCTCCTAAGTCGTGGTCCTGTCAAATTTTTCTTTGTTTTTCTATGGTGGTTGTTGTTGTTATGTGCCATCAAGTTTCTATGGTTAGTTTGTTTTAATGGGTGAATTGGGACCTTGAGTAAATTTTCTAGAGGATATTATTAGGGTTTTTAAAAATCTTAGTCAATTAGATTTTTCAATAGAAATTCTGAAACTTAAAAAAAAAGTTCACCCAATTAAAAAATTATTTGCTACCAAAAAAATAAATTCTGAATCTATATTATATTCAGAATATGTGCAAAAGTGGTTTTCATAGCCATCCTAATTAATTAATTACTCTAATTCATTAATTAATTGGCTTTTCTGTGATAATATTTGGACAGCACAGTGAGTTTTCAACCTAAAGCAGTATTTCCTGACTTGGTATTACTTTATGTAATAACTCAAATATCTTTTAAAAGTTTGCCACACCCAAAAGATACTTCAAAACAAGATGTTTCAAATTTTTAAGAAAATTTTTTAAATGTTCTATACAATGTCTAGTTTTGGCATAACATGGTACTCTCAAGTGGATGTATTTTAATGAGGACAAGAAATTATCCATCAGCTATATAAATGTTGATAACAATGTTAAATAGCAATTTTACTCAATTATGGTATTTTAGGTAATAATGATTCCACAATGGACCTCTAGAACTAAAGCCCGGGGCAGATGTCAGTTATACTATGGTTACTATTTCAGCACAGGTCTAGGTCTTACATTAATTTCCTCCTAAGATTCTGTCTAGTTGTAATTATCTATCTATCTATCTCATCTGTATCTATCTCTATCTATATCATCTATCTAATCTATATCTATATATAATATGTAATACTAGTCAAGTGTGTGCAATTGATTCTTTTATTCCAGGATGGACTGCACACTAATCATAATGAAGTAAACAAGTCGAGATTTTACTCTTATTCTTCAAGGCAGAGAAGTAGACGGTATTGTTTAACCAAATTTTACTGTGAGTGTAGAAGGCTAGTTGTAATAAAACCCAACTTTGTAATTGAGAGCTATAAAAGGACTACACATCATGTGTTGTTGTTGTTGAGTGCCATCAAGTTGGTTATGACTCAGCAACAACAGATTCAACTCATAGCAACCTTACTAAGAACTGATCCATACCTAGTCCTTTTCTGCAGCATCCTCACAATTACCACAAAGCTCAAGCCTGTTGTTGCATTCACTGTGTCAATCATCTTGTTTAGTGTCTTCTCTCTTTGGCTGACCCACCATCTTTCTCGGTATGATATCCTTCTCTTCTAAACATGCCAGAAGTGAGTGAGATGAAGTTTCACCATACTTCCCTCTAAAGTGCACCCTGGCAGCACTTACTCCAACATGTATTTGCTTGTTCTTTTGGCAGTTCATGAGATAGAAGATATTCTTTGCCAGCACACAATTTAAAGCCATTGACTGGTCTTTCGTCTCCCTTATTCATTGCCCACTTTCATATTTATACAAAACAATTGAAAATGTCAAGGCTTGTATTAGGTACAACTTGGTTTTTAATCTGGCAGTATTGCTCTTTTGCACATTAAAGAGATCACAACTAGCAGATTTTCCCAGTGAACACATCTTTTGATTTCTTGACTGCTGACACTATTGTGGATCCAAATAAAATGAAATTGTTGACCGCAGTCTTTTCTCCATTAATCATGATGTTGCCTATTAGTCCAATGGGAAGGTTTTGTGGTGGTTTGTTTTGGTCTTTTATTTTTTTATATTAGATATAATTCATATTAGAAGTCTTTGATCTTCAGTGCTTTAAATTTTCAAGTATTGCAAGTAAAGTTGTGTCACCTGCATAAGATAGGTAATTGTGCCAATCCTAATGTACCATTTTTCTTCATACGATTCAGCTTTTCATTTTGTTCAGATGACATATTGAATAGGTATGGAAAAAGGCCTCCACCGTGATGCAGACTTTTCTTGATCTTATACCACGAAGTGCTCCTCTGTTCTCTTCAAAAGATTGCTTCTTAGTCTCTGTACTCCTGATTTTGTATGAGTACAATTAAGTATTCTTAAATTTCCATTCTTCTGAATGTCATCTATAATTTATTATGACCTACACAGTTGAATGTCTTTGCATAGTAAATAAAATCCTAGTCTACATGTTTCTTGATTACAGCAACTCTAGGTTTGAATCTGTTCTTCAGTTCCTTGAGCTTAAGAAATGCTGAGCGAGTCCGGCCCTTTTGATTTTCTGACTCTAGCTCCTCGCACATTTCATTGTAGTATTTTGCTTTGTCATTCCAAGCAGCCTTTTGGAATCTTCTGTTCAGCTC
>NW_006399752.1:23873881-23894430 GCF_000299155.1 Elephantulus edwardii
ATGCAGGAGGGGAAGACCCTCTATGAGATGGATTGATTCAGTGACTGGGGTCATTGGGATGGGTGTGTCAGAGGCAGTGCGGTTGGTGCAGGATAGAGCAGGGTTTAGGGCTGTTGTGCATAGGGTCGCTATGAGTCGGAAAGGACTCGACGGCACATAACAACAACAACACAACATGTTTCTGGTATTTTCTACTTTCAGTTAAGATTTATCTGAAAACAGCCTTGATATCCCTTTTTTAAGAGTTCCTTCTGAATCCAGCTTGAATCTCTGCCAGTACCAGTTGATGTACCAGTCCTCCTCCTTTGTTTACAATGTTTGCATTCCAGTCACCAATAATTGTTAATGCATCTTAGGTGCATGTTTGATCAATTTCAGGCTTCCAGATTTGCTAGAATTCCTCACTCTATGATAATTGTCACCTTAGTTATTAGTATTTACTGTTTAATGGCAGTGGTATCAACCCAGAAAGCTACAAATCCTCTGAACACTCTTAAATAATTTTCATGCATTTGTTAATACAGTAGTCTCCTGTGGGAAGATCTTTGCATGTGAAAAACAGGGTTTTGTGTGGCTTCTGGACACCAGTTAGAAGGCCTCTCTTGCTTACATACATCCAAACAAAACTTAATCTTCTTGTAAATTAGTGGATCCAACTAATAATCACTCTATGAGACAGAGTAGCACCACCTTATAGGGTTTCCAAAGTTGTTATTTTTAACGAAAGAGACTCATATTTCTCTTACAAAGCAGATGGTGAGTTTGAACCACTAACCTTTCAGGCAGAAATAGAACAATTAACCACTTCGCCACACACACAAACATGCAAAACACTCTTTGTGATTAGTAAATTCTAGTAATCTTCAGTGGTTGACGCTATTTCCTTTGTGGAAGGACTGCTCCACTTTTGCAGATCTCTAAATAGCATTAAGTTACTAAAGAAAAAGATTATTAATGAGGAATGAAACCAAAAAACTAATTGTTCTTTCATTTTTCACATTAGTTACCTTTTAATAGTATAACAGAGCTCAATTTTACCAATACCAGCAGAATTTCAAAAAGAGGTTTGTTAAAAAAGAAAATAAAATAGCAGGACTCTACAAAATCACAATGAAATGTTTACACAGAAAAGAAACAGCAACCTTAAATAGCTCTTCCTTGAGGATATTCTAACTTCCCTTGAATTATGCAGCAAATCCATTCCAGAGAACACTTCAAAAATCTACAACATAAACACCAAAGTATGAGCTCTGGTAGTGGCTTCATAAGGTCTCCACACCCAGAACTTCCCTTTGCCTATCTGGCACCTTTATGTGAATTTAAAAACAGCACTTCCTCCATGACTAGATGATTTGGAAACTAGGATTCTTTTGAGTGGATGAAGCCTTGCATGCAAAGACTAGGCCAGATGTCCACACTCACTGGCCCTGCCCTCTTAGCAGGGTGCCAAGTGCCTACTTAACACAAAATTACCCTCTCCTCCCTTTCTCTTTCTACTCCCACAATCTAAGAGATTGTAGCCAAGTTATCCTTTACCCAAGGTCACAGCCCTAGTCTAGGGAGTGGGTAAGATAATGACAGACTATCAGAGTGAAGTGTCTTTCTAAACTTGATAGAGCAGGAAGATTCTATCTTGCCTAGACTGTGCTGGGAAAGATTTGGTACTAAATCCAGTCATAGCTGGGAGAGTTGTGAATGGATTAAATATATATTCCATTGGTTTCCTACAGCATATATGCCTCAGATTTACATTGTTGTTGTTGTTGTTATGTGCCATCAAGTCGCTTGTGACTCATAGCGACCGTAAGTACAACAGCCCTAAACTCTGGTCTGTCCTGTGCCAATTGCACTGTCTCTGATACACCCATTCCAATTACCACAGGTACTGAATCAATCCACCTCATATAGGGTCTTCCTTCCACCCTAGCAAGCATGATGTCCCTCTCCAAGGACCGGTCTCTCCTTACAACATGTCCAAAGTATTTTAGATGAAGCCTCAGAATCTTTGCCTCCAAGGAGCCAGCTGGTATAACCCTCTCAAGGATGAATCTGTTTGTTTTCCTAGGAGTCCATGGTACCTTCAATACTCTTCTCCAGCACCACAGCTCAAAGGCATCAATTCTCCTTCTATCCTCCCTAGTCATTGTCCAACTCTCTGATGCATAACAAGTGATTGCAAAGACCACAGCCTATATCAGACACACCTTAGTCTCCAGAGAGACACCGTTGCTCCTGAGGACTTTGGAAATGTCCCTAACAGCAGACTTTCCCATCGCAATACGCTTTTTGATTTCCTGACTGCTGGTGCCAAGAGTGTTGACTGTGGAGCCAAGCAAACTAAAGCTGTGAACAATCTCAATCTCTTCACCATCTATCCTGATGCTACCAATTGGTCCAGAAGTGAGAATCTTTGTCTTCTTGGCATTGAGCCTCAATTTATATTGAAGGCTGCAGTCCTTGGCCCTCTGCAGCAAGTGCTTCAGGTCCTCCTCAGTTTCAGCAAGCAGGGTTGTGTCATCTGCATAACACAGATTGTTGATAGATCTTCCACCAATCTTGACCCCACATTTCCCCTCATAGAGCACAGCCTTCAGGATAATCTGTTCTGCATACAGGTTGAAAAGGTATGGAAACAGGACACATCCCTGGCGTACGCCCTTCCCAATTTTGAACCAAGCAGTGCAAGTGTTTCCTTGCTCTGTTCTGATGACTGCCTCTTGGTCCAAGTATGGGTTTCACATTAGCACAATTAAGTGTTCTGGGATTCCCATTTTTCTCAGAGTCAACTGAAGTTTGTTATAGACGTGCCTAATTCATTCCATTAACCTCCTACTCATTAAACCATTGTCATATGTAGACCCTGTGAGAC
Organism: Elephantulus edwardii; assembly: GCF_000299155.1. Classification (NCBI taxonomy): domain Eukaryota; kingdom Metazoa; phylum Chordata; class Mammalia; order Macroscelidea; family Macroscelididae; genus Elephantulus; species Elephantulus edwardii. The sequence goes on from NW_006399752.1 coordinate 23,876,751, forward strand.
ATCTTTTGAAGCAGTCCTTTCATTCATGTTGCTGTTCCTGCTGTTACATTCCATCAAGTCAGAGGCAACACATAGCTGACCCTCCCCAGTGGGTTTTCAGAAGCAGTTAATGCATGGGAAAAGACTGCCCATCCTCCTGAAGCAGAACATCCAGTGGATTCAAACCATATGTCTTCAGAATTGCAGTACAGCTTCTTACCACTAGGCCACCTGAGCTTTTTTCTACACAGCAGCTGGTGGATTCTAAGCATGTGCCTTTGGGTTTGCAAGGTGGCTTCTTATCACTAGGCCACCAGAACTCCCTTTTAGACTCATTTTTTTTCCCTTGAGCTACTGACCTCTAATAGACTCACTTTTTAAAAATGGACATCCTTCACAAATTTTAAATTTCCAAAATATATTATTTTTGAAATTGCAGTTCTCTTAACTGCACACCCAGAATTGTCAAGTCAAAAGCTCCTTCTTGTTTTATCTTTAGGTGCCATCAAGCCAACTGCTTACTCACAGAAACTCTATCAATAAGAGATTGAGACTCTCCCTATCCTGTGTCATCCTCACAGGCTCAGCCATGCAGAACCCTATTGTTACAGCTACTCCAATCCATCTGAATAAGGGTATTTCTCTTTTTTTTATGACCCTCTACTTTTCCCAAGGAACTCTGTTAGAGTAGTGGATAAGGAGTTGCACTGCCAGCTCAAAAACAGGTTGTTCGAATCCATTAGCTTCTCCTCAAAAGAAAGAAGGGCAGTGCCCTCCAGTGGGATGAACTGCAATTCCTTATGTACTAGGCCGCGAGAGCTTCCAAGAAGTTCCTTATTGTTGTGTACCATCCAACCAGAATCCACTCATAGCTGACCCTCCAGTGGATATTCAGAGGCAGTAAATTGCTTGGAAGAAGGCTGCCCATCTTTTTCTCACAGAGCATCTCATGGATTCAAACTGCATCCCTTTGGGATGACAGCAGAGATCCTTCCTTCTAGGACACCAGAGCTCCCTAAAAGTTCCCTCATGTTGCTTTGTGCTGTTGAGTCAATCACGACCTGTAGTGATCCCATGAACAATGGCACAGAACTTGCCCTATCCTGAGCTAACTTCACCATCCTCAACACACTTGATTCCATTCACACAGTCATTCTGTCAGTCCTTCTCATCTAGGGTCTGTCTTACATTGACCTTCTACCCTTCCAAGCATGATGTCCTTCACCAAGGACTGGTCCAAGAATGATCCTTAGAGAGGGAAGGATGACAAAATTTCATCTCACATACTTTGGGCATATTGCTAAGAGATGCTATTCCTTGGAGATGCCCAAAGTATGTCAGACAGAGTTTCAAAATCCTTGCCTCCAAGCAGTAACCAGGTTTCACTCTCTCTAGGGAAGACATATTTGTTCTCTTGGCAGTCTATAGTATGTTCAGTACTCTTCTCTAGCACCAGAACTCAAAGGCATCAGTTCTTCTGTCATCTTTAGTCATTATTCAGTTCTAAGATGCATAGCAAGCAATTGAGAAGACCATGACTTAAGAAGACCATGGAGCACCTTACTCCTAGATGACCCTAATATGATCAGTTATTGAGTTCATAAACTACTGTTTGGAAGGCTATCAAGATAACAGAAACTAAATCCTTTATATACCTGCTCCTCACTTATCTCACTAACAGGAATTTTTAACTTCTGACAGAAAACTCAGTAACAAAAGAATGTTCTGTTATCAATCTGGATTTCCCTTCTATATTCCATTCTCATCTTGCAGAGACCTTCATAACTGTCAGGCTTACTGCTCTCTAGAAGGCCTCTTGCTTGTCCTGTCCCCACAACCAGAGTCATCATTGTAACTCCTCATACGTACATAAAACTGAGATTTTAAGGGAGCCTTTCTGAGATGGATCCGAGCATGGACAGAGAGGCACTGAAGAAGGCAGAGGTGACGGGAGTTGCGGCTGCTACTCTCTTTTACTCACATGCCCTAGAGGGTAAGTCCTATAGAAGGAAGGATGCTGAGGGTAATTCGGGGGGGTGGGAGCTCCAGCAGAAGCGTAACTACTCCTCCTCCATCATGGATCTCTCATATGTTCTGTCAGCTATCAGGCTCTCTGCCTTGGATTCTAAACGTTCAATGCACAGCAATGCCTAATTTGTTTATCTGGATTCCTCCACAGCCCACAAGGAGGCGGCAGTCAGTTGACACTGCCATGGAGAAGACTGTGGGAGGGAGAGTCATGGGACAGGCAGCTATCTCCACTGCCTGCCTTGATCCTTAACTTTGCCAATTGCCAGAATCCCAGAGCCACCAACTGTACCTCTAGTCTAGCCACCAGGCCCTATGTCTGCGCCAGCACCAGCCCTGATGGCAGGGTCTTGGGTCGAGAGCATCGTAGTGAGGAGATATAACACTTCTAAGGGTCTAGCCTCTCCCTGCTATGTTCTCCTTCTTCTTGCATAAAGCCCCTTTGTACAACAACTTGGTCTTTGGAAGCTTACCATGCTTGTTTGGTGAAACCAACTTCTGATATGTACATATCTGTACACTGCATGACAATGAAAGCATGAATTATTTCGGGAGAAGAGGCAACAATATTTGGAATTAAAAGATCTTAAGTAAATGTTTTATACTATCATTTTAACAATTTTCTCTCTCGTGTTCCCTGCTATAAACTAAGAAAAAGGCTTACTACTATCAATCACAAATCTGTATTGTAAATTACAGATCAAATCCTCCTTAGCCTTACTTAGCAGTCAGATCAGGAGACATTACATTGGACAAGTCTGCTGTCAGGGGCTTCTCCAAATTACTGAGTAGCAATGATATACACTTGAAGACTCAGGTGCATCTGATACGGCCATGATCTTTTAATCACTTGCTATGTTGGGCCAGTCTTTCATTGTTTTTGTTCAGATATTCCTCTAGGTCATATAGCCCTGGTGTAAAAGTTGCTGTACAGTGGTAACTTGTGGTTGCTGTGAGGCTGAACACTGTGACACTGATGTGTCAAATGTGTTAATGGTGGGTCACCCAATGCTGACAGAGAGCAGGGTAGAGCTCCCCGATTAAAACAAGTTTAGGAGGAGGAGTGGCATCCACTTCTGTAATAGCTTGCTTCCAGAAACCCTATGAACCTGGAGAGAGGATGAAAGATACCCAAGCGTTGAGGACTCCCCTTCATAGGGTCGCTATGAGTCGCATGTGTCTTGACAGCACTTAACAACAATAACAACATGTTGATAGTTGTAGAGGGGCTTCAGGTCTCTTGTTCATAGGGTCGCTATGAGTCGCATGTGTCTTGACAGCACTTAACAACAATAACAACATGTTGATAGTTGTAGAGGGGCTTCAGGTCTCTTGTTCATAGGATCGCTATGAGTTGTGTTCAACTTGAAGGCAATCAACAACAACAACATACATTGAAGAGTTGCACAGTGAATAAAGATGATGGAAAAAGATTTGATGCCTTTGAGTTTTGGTGTTGGAGAAGAATACTGAGTATCCCATGGACTGGAAAAGAACACATAGATATGTCTTAGGAAAAGTGCAGACAGAATGCTCCTTGGAGGGACAAAATTTCAGCTCATATATTTTGGGCATATTACTAGGAGATGCTATTCCTCTGAAAGGGACATCATTCTTGGAAAGATAGACTGTCAGTGAAAGAGCGAAAGACCCTTAATGAGATGATTGACACAGTGACTGTAGAAGGACTCAAGTGTGTTAGAGATGATGAGGATGGCACAGGATAGGACAGGGTTCAGGTCTGTTGTTCATAGGATAGCTATGACTCAACTTGATGGCACCTAACAAGAAACAGCCGCCTTACCTACACTCACCTAAAAATATTGGAGTTTCTTTGATGTTTCTTCATGGATCAACATCATTATCTTCTATTAATCTTTCCCAGAATTAACTATGTTACATTTTCATTTTCAGCTCCAAACTGATGGTATTTTTATACTGTTAATGGTGTGTAATTCTTTCTTAGAAGGGAAGCAAGAGGAAATAGGTTTGCGTATTAGTCAGAGGGATTTTAGCCAAATAAAATGAAAAATTTCCTGGTAGGCAGGACAGTACAACTGACAATGGGTCAATGGTGGGGATGGGTGTGATGTGAAATGTATAAGTCTGGAAACAAACGAGATTCTTATCTGTCTGGAATTCCTTAGACAAAGCCTGTCTGATGAATGGGGCATAGACTTCCAGACCTACAGTGCTATTTCTGCTCTACATAATTGAACACGGCAGACAAACATCAAATGCATACCCATAAGCCGAATCACATAAACAGGAACACTGGCCCAGTGTTTCTTACACAGGAGTGCAGATGGTGTTTGAGGGAAGAGTTATTCACTGCTGTGCAGGTCAGCTGGAACATTGCAGAATGGTTTTCACATCCCTATATGCCTTGAAGAAATTGAATGATGGTCTTATACAATATTTGTGTTTTAGTCACTGCCCTATTTCACCCAGCACAATACCCTCTCATGTTGACAAATTGTTGTTTGTTATTTAGTGTTGCAACTTGTTATTGTTATTGTGTATTATCAAGTTGGAACTGATTTATAACTGCACCAACCCCCAGCCCCTCCAGTGGGTTTTCAGAGGCAGTAAATCACAGCAGAGGTATTTGCCCATCCTTCTCCTGTAGAGCAGCTTGTGGATTCAAACTGCATACCTTAAGAGCTGGCAGCACAATTCCTTCCCACTAAGCTGCCAGAGCTCCTCGTGTTGCAAGTACTCCATTAATATCAAAAGATTAAGGAAGATAGAGTCATTCTTGAATGGTTACTAGGTCTGGGAAGTGAAGGAAAGGTGGACAAAAATTAGTGAGTAGGTAATAACTTATGGATATTGAGTCAGAAAGAAAAAAACAACAAATGTCTTGCAGAAAGTATAACCAGGATGCTCCTTAGAAGCAAGGATGGTGAAACTTTGCCTCATGTACTTTGGACATGTTGTTAGGATAGGCCAATCCTTGAAGAAAAACATCATGCTTGGAGAGTGGAGGGTCAGCAAAATAGAAGAGGACCCTCAATGAAATGGATTGAGGCAGTGGTTGTAACAATTGGTTCAAGCAGATCAGAGATAATGAGGATGACACGAGATAGGGCAGAATATATTATCTGCTGTCCCTGAGATCACTGTGGGTCATAGATGACTCCATGGCACTTGACAACAATAATGACAACATTGAGTCAGAACCACCCAGAGCTGAACCTCCAGTGAGTTTCTATAACTGTAAATTGGACAGGAGAAGAATACCTCTCCTTTCCCCAACGTGGATTGGTGCTGCCAGAGCAGTTAGCCACACAAGTCCATATAGACTACTATGTGAGCATATTATTAAGATGGGTGAGAGGAATAGCAGTAGATGATAGGGATATGATAAGCTCAATATCACTAAAGAAAGGGAAGGTACAAAGACATATAGAAGGGTAAATGAAAATCAGAATTACAAATAGGAGGGAATAAAAGTACAATTTTATTGCAGATATTAAAAGTGATGTTAGAGAACAAAATGTGTGTTGGATAAAAAATGAATTTGCTCTCTAACTTTTGCTCAAAATACAGTAAAAGAAAAAGAAATCAAATAACTTACTGCATAAACCAATCTGTCAAGGACCTTTTAAGTACTAAAGAAGAATGTCACTTTGAAGACTAAATATCTCATCGTACTCATGGGATTTTCAGTTACTCTCTATGCATGTGAAAGTTAAACAATGACTAAGAAAAACCGAAGAACTGAAGACATTCAATTATGTTCCCAAAGATTGTTGAATCTATGATGGACTGCGTAAGGAACAAACAAATTTGTCTTGAGCCCACATACTCAGAAGCAAGGATTCTTAGTATCACACACTTTAGCATGTTGTCAGGAGGAGCAGTCCTTGAAAAAAGACATCTTGCATTTTGCTTGCAAAGTTATAGGATTAGCGAAAGAGAGGATAACCTTCAATGAGCTAGATTGACAATGACTTTAACAGTGGGGCTTTGCACAGCAGAGTGTGTGGGGCTAGTGCAAATTGACAAGGGTTTCATTCTTTTGTTCCCTGGAGGAATATGAGTCAGAGCCTACTCAACAATACCTAATCACAACAAGCCACCCTGCCTCTTTGAGTCCCATTTCATCTGTAAAATGGAAGAAAGCAACATGCTCTTCACAGAAATATGAAGATAAATGAAATCTGAACAATCCAGCACAGGGCATTACAAGCCCAAGAGTTTGTTCGCTTCTGTATAACTCCCTTTTAAACCATTTGTGAATCTGAAGAAATGAAATTTGTAAGCCACTAACTTTTATGAAGGACATTGCTCTAAGTTACTTCACCACAATCAATAATTTCTGCAACTGTGTATTTATTTATAGACATAATGATGCAACTTCTCATGCTGAACAGTAGATGTCGTTTTGTTTTGTTTTGTCTTGTCTTGTTAGGGATCAGAGAAAATCTGTCTCCCTTGTCACTGTTAGTTGTCATTCAGTTGACTCTGACTCATGCAACCTCAGATTCAGCAGAACTAAATGATGTTGAGGGAGCTCTAATGGCTTAGTGCTAAGGAGTTGTGTTACCAACTCAGAGGCACATGGTTCAAATCTACCAGCTGCTCAGCAGGAGAAAAATGGGCAATCTCCTCTTGTGCAATTTCCAGCCTCTGAAAACCCCCTGGAGGGTCAGCTAAGATTGGTTCCAGATGGATGGCACACAACAACAACAAATGTTGTCTGGTCTTCTGCTGCCCTCACAATCACAAGTCTATTTGAATCGATTGTTTCAACTGTTGTGACAATACCTCTCCTTCACCCTTGCTTGCCCTCTACTTCATCAAACGCAATGTCCTCTTCCAGCAACTGCTCCTTCTCGGTGGTATGCAAAGCAAGTCAGGTCCAACAAGCATCTATCGTGATTTGTATTCATTGACAATATTTTTGAATGTATAAACAGATTCCAAGTCCTTACTTTCTACATTCTCTTGGTCTGGAAACTTCATTGAAACCTGTCTATTATGTGTGGCCTTGTGTTGTTGTTGTTATGGACCATCGAGTTGGAACTGACCCATAGTTGGCCCTCAGCAGGTTTTCAGAGGCAGATAATCGCACAGGAGTACACTGCTCATCCCTCGGCTGTGGAGCAGCTAGTGGATTTGAACCACGTGCTTTCAGGATTGCCGCACAACTTCTTGCCACTGTAGCATCCAGCATTATGGCAACATATGAGCCACCACAGTACATCAAACCGACAGCTGGGTGACAACCTTCTTTTTTTACCACTAGCAAAAATCTTTTTTTTCCCATACAATAATGGGACTGTGGTAAGGAAAAACGTTTAGAAAAGAAAAAAGTAAAAAATATAGGAGATAAATCTTGTCTATCACTGACTTTGAGTGCACGATTGAGTGAGGACCAACTCGTTGCCGACCTTCTAGTGAGTTTTCAGAGGCAGTTAATGGCACAAGATTGCCCATCCTTCTCCTGCTCAACAGCTGATGGATTTGAACTGCATGCTTTTGGGATTGGAGCACAGCTTCTTATCGGTAGGCCACCAGAGCTCAAAAATAATATTATTCCCACCAAATACAGAAGGCCGGTTGGCAAGATGACTGAATAGTTATATAAATTATCCATTATACTAGGTTTTGTAAAGAAATGGATAGTTTAATACCACTTCTTTTTTTCTTGGAAAGCAGTGACCAAACCTGATCTTTTTAATAACTAAAAAATGTGATGTGTCTGTTTCAGAAATGTGGAGCTGGCTTCTTTCGTGCCCTATCAGGAGAATGTCTGCCCTGTGACTGTAACAGTAACTCCAATACATGCTTAGACGGCTCTGGATTCTGTGTGGTAAGTTGAGGACATCTGTCATGCTTCACGTATTTCACTGTACATAGAATACTCTTTCTCAATGGTTGAGCTACCTAGGAGCAAGCAGATAATCAAGCTTTTCCTACCCTTCATCCTTTTTCCCGTAAAATCCATGCTATAAACTCCTCATGATTGTAAGGGGTTGTCAAGGCCTACGTGCGAAGGAGCTCCCTAGAGTAAGTCCTCCCCGTCCTCAGCAGCTGGTTTCCTGCTGTAGGCCCGTGGTGATGAGAGTTGGAAATAATGTGCAGAGAAGGAAATCATCCATCCAAATTCCTCCGTAATAGTATAGTTCACCATATGTTTGGCTTCTTGCCACAGAAACCAGGGGAATAAAATAGTTGTTTCATGGCTTACTTGAGAACGTAAGGTAATCAGGTCTATAGACTGAAATAAGGGGCAGGAGGGAAGTTTACGTTTTTGAACCAAGTAACTAGCAAAAATAAAGTTGTGACCTTGTGGTATTTGTAATTTGTTATTTAAGCACTCAAGAGACTTTTCTGTTCCCTTAACTGGAATGAATTCTTCACTAGAATGGTCTTCAGTGAAGCATTAATAGAGATTTATAAAAGAGCTGAAGGAGCCTTCCAGCAGGGATGTGTTTTCTACATATGTCCCATTTTTTCTCTGAAAGGACCAACAACTTCATAAGAAAAGATTTTTTTTTTAATTTCCATTCATTCATTGTTGCACATTTGTCCCCTCCCACGGCTCCCCCCACTCCCAGAACACAACCCTCTTGGAAAAGTAAAAGAAAAATTCTTTCATTGTTTTACAAACCCTCCCTCAGGTCCACTCCACCATGTAGCCATTGCTCTAGACTCCTGTCATGACAGAAATACCTAATCACATATCTCTTTTAAACAGTTTTCTCCCTCCTCTGTTTCAGTGCAGTATACATTACTGAACCCATCTTACTCAGTCTCTCCACAATCCCAAGGTCTGTCCCATTCTACAACAGTGGCACCATGCAATATTTGTCCTTTTGTGGCTGGGATATTTCACTCAACATAATGTTCTCCAGAGTCAAACATTTTTAATAATATTGTGTGAGTTCCTTGTTTTTCAATGCTGCGTAGTATTCCATTGTGCGAATACACCACAGTTTCTCTATCCATTCGTTTGTTGATGGGCACTTAGGTTGTTTCCAACTCCTTGCTATTGTGAACAAAGCTGCAATAAACATGGGTGTGCATATATCTGCTTGGATGTCAGTTATGGTCTCTTCAGGGTATATTCCCAGTAGTGAAATTGCTGGGTCAAATGGTATCTCTATTTGCAACTTTTTGAGAAAGCGCCATACCGCTTTCCACAGGGGTTACACCATTTTACACTCCCACCAACAGTGAATAAGGGTTCCAGTTTCCCACAACCTCGCCAGCATTTGTTGCTTGCTGTTCTGTTAAATTTTGCTATTTTGACTGGGGTGAGATGATATCTCATAGTTGTTTTAATAATAAAATATTTTAAAACCGTTTCCAGAAATGCTTTCAGTAGAAGTCATGTTGTTGTAGAGTACCATTGAGTCAGAACTAACTGGTAGCTGACCCTCCAGTGGGTTTTCAGATTCAGTTAATCGAAGGGAAGAAGATTGGCCATCTTTCTCCTGCAGAGCAGCTGGTGGATTCAAACTATGAGCCTTTGGTACTGCAGCAAAGCTTCTTACCACTAGGCCAAAGCTTCCTGTAGAAATAAATCATAGAAGGTACTCTGTGATCTTTTTTTTATTAATGAATTATTTTGATAGTTGCTCCTTGAGGCAAAAGAGGCTTTCAAGAGCTCCTGGAGTATCTCTGCATAAGCTACATGAATACTTGATTGAATACACCTATTTACCTCAAAATTAGCATCATTATCCCTATTAAATAGATCACTTTGACTGTGTGACTGTAAGAAGCCTCCAAGGCATGGACATGAAGGCACCCCTCCTCTCTTTTCTCATTTACTGCATTAAAATGCAAAGAAGAGCTTATTTCTTTGAATCTAGGAGTTGTCATTTTTCTAGGAACAAAGAGAACTGAGTGGTAAAACACCAAATGTATCACTTTGTAGTTTTTTGTTTAGTCTTGATATTTCTTGTTTTCCCCTTCTCCTGGCTTTTTAAATAGCCATTACATACAGGATGTCCTCTATTGTGGTGTAGGCAAATGCAGCTGCTAAAGTCTAGCCCTTTCTAATGCTTCTATCTCCGGCTTCCTGTTATTTTAATCCCAGTGACACTTTGGGAGAAAAAAAAAGTGTGCGTATGGATATATGTATATCGATATACACTTGAATTAATAATTTACATCTCTGGTAATCTGACTATTAAAGCCAATTTATTATCAGTTTTATTAACATATGAGTCCAAAGTGTCTGGTAGGCTCATCAGCTGCTATTACTCAAGTAGTAAGAAGAGGGAAGACCGAGCTCAACCAAAGCGGACTAGAGGGCTTCCTACCAGTGTTTATGGGGAGAAGTGGCAAAGCCACTCTCCCTTCCAGTGAGGTTGTCAGAATGGGGCAATGATGGCTTCATCTTTGAGACATGTTGGCTAGGAGCTGAGTGCTGATCCCTGCATGGCCAAGGATTAGGAAAATGTAACAATGAGGCAAATTTCAAGAAGTTATTGAAACCCAGTGCCCACAGTAAGCTACAGGCATGAGAAAGCATTCGTGTGGAGCCTGCTGCTTATTTGCTGGTTCTAAGAACTGAGAATGCTTGCTGGGCATTTCATCCCTGTGAGGGTTTATGAATTTGAAAAGAGGCTGTGGTTCTGTTAGATGGTGCTATGAAGTTGGGGAAGAGGTAGGTGCAAACCATGGCTATAAGCAAAATCTTTGTTGAGTTGGAAAAATGCAGACTGTTCACCACAGGTTAGTAAATAAGCACCAGTAACCTTGCTTCTGGGTTAATCTTGACACTGCATTTGAGAAAGATGCGGCAGTCTGCTTCCTTAAAGATTTACAGCCTTGGAAACCCCAGGTGGGCATTTCTACTCTGTACTGTAGGGTTGCTATGCATCAAAATCTATGCAAAGACAAGGACTGAGTTTGGAAATGCATTTCTCCCATTTTCCACAAACAAGCAAAATCACATTTTGCTTTATTTTGCTTTTATTCTGAAGGCTAGCAATGCCTCTGTATCTGTTTTGTCCTCCCCGTCTTTTACTAATTCTTCCTCAATTCTAATATCCAGTTTCTGCTTGTCCTTTTACTTTATAGACTTATTTTTAAGTACTAACCAATTAAGCAACACAACCTAGAGTAAGCAAAGTAATGCTATCGTTTTAGTTGTATCGAACAGCCTACATTTCTTCACAAGAGAAACACTAACCCTTAAAATTCAGAAAGACAATGAAGTTAAAAGCAGCTTAATTAATAAAATCTAACATGTATTTGGTATCTTCCTAAGGTTCACTTTGCATCTTACTAGAACAGGAGCACAGTGGACAATGCTTTCACTTGGTCAGATAATCAGGGCTCAGAGTAACCCTGATAACATTAATGAACAAGGTGTCCTCTCCAGGAAAATTCTAGAAGGAGACACTGAAAATAAAGTGGATGGAAGAAAACAGAAGGAAAAAACCCAAGTGACTCATGGTAGGAAGGACTGGTTATAGGTAACCAGATTTTATTCCAGAATCTAGACTGTAGGCACAGACAATGAAGAATGTCCATAACTAAGGCCAGTTACTGTCTAAAAAGAGTTGGGTCTCAGTAGTTAAGGAGAAAATTAGAAGTCTATTGGCTTTGTCTTGGAAAGGCTACTGTTGGAATGCTTCACCTCACATACACTGGACATGTTGCTCATTGAAGGTTCTATTCCTTGGAGAAGAACATGATGCTGGAAGCACTGGAGGGTCGGTGAAGGAGAGGGAAGACCCTCAGTGTGCTTCAATGGGCTCTTGTGTGCCAGGAAGTATGAGGATGGTGCAGGAAAGAACAAGGTTCAGATCTTTTGCTCATAGGGTCACTATGAATTGTGCTCATTGAGACAGCACCTAAAGGCTAACAACATTGGCAAGAACCAGAGTGAAGGAAACCTGACTTGAAGTTTATCACTAATACTGGGCTCCTTGAGTACCTCTAGATTAATGTGCTTGTTGAGCTCATATATCTATTTAACATATGGATATTTATTAAGTGTCACATAGACATTTAGTGACAGACATTATTCGAAGCTCTAAGTAGTTCCCATTGTGCGGGCCAAAAGGCTGAACTCCTATTTGAAAATATTTATGGACGTTGCCAACATCCTAAAGCTCCTGGTACTAGGACTATATATAATATCTTTACAAATGTGCAGAATCTTCAACTGCTCCATGCAAATACAGTATAAACTAAAAAGGAAATTTAGACATCTGTGCAAACCTTGCAGAAAAACACCTAAATATTCATTGAATATTGAAATCATTAAAAGACCTAAAAAAAAAAGAATGGAATTGAGGGAAACCCACCAAATCATTAAATATTTACATCCAGCTCAACGCTTAGTGGCTGTGAGTCAGAACCAACTTGATAGCAGCAAGTTTGAGGTTTTAACTGGAAATATGAGTGAGATTTATTTTCTTTGTATTTTAGAATATGCCAGCCAAGATTTTTCTGCAGCTATTTGTGATAATTTTGTCATTAAAAAGATAGATTGGCATGACATCATTTCTAGCTTTTTTACATTTGATATGTTGCTTAATCTACTTCTAATTTACTTCTCTGAGCTTCAAAATCACCATCTGTAAGTGAGAGATGTTAACACTTTAATGGAGAACAAATAGTAAAACTCAGTAAATGTGAGTATGTGTGTGTGTGTGTGTGCAAGCGTGCATTCAAATACCCAACCTTAAATTCAGTGGAGTAAAGAAGCAATCCGATATATTAAAGGATAATGAATTTTTATGAGTTTTAGAACATAATTAAAACCCTATCAGAAAAGCAACAATATTACATGTTTAATTTCTGCAAACAGCAGTGTTTTCCTCATGATTGTTAAATCCTCCTTTGTTACACATGTAAGGCAGAAATTTATATCGCAGTAAGACCAAGTGTGTGTGATCAACAAACCAGCCTATCATTAGCTCTCCAAGAGCCAGAAGAAATTATATTGTTCCTTTTTTTACTTGAAACTGTAACATTGGTATCTAGATCAAGTGCATAGTCTTTAGTCTGAAGTTTTCTTTTTCAATATTATAATCCTGAAAAAAATATAAACATTTTAAGATATTAATTTAGCTACAGTTTTGAAACATCACCATATTTTATACACAAAAAATTCTAGGTACATATAACTTAATGCTTTGAGTATTCAGTTTAAGATTATGACAGGAAGTAAATATAGGTAAGGTCCCAAATCAATCCTGAAATTATTCCAACTCCTGTACTCTCTACCTTAACTAATGACAGCACCAGTCTGCCAGTCTTCTTAGATGCCTCAGCTTCTTCACCAACAACTAACTTTTCCTCTTCACCAACACTGATTTAGCACTAAGTCCTACCAATCAAGCCAAGAAAGCAAAACCCGTCTTCTATAAGTTCCCACATCATCTCCAACTATTGTGCTTCCCTTCGTCATCAACTCTCCTTCCTCTTTAACACTAGCCTTAGAGAAATATTTTTAAAAACCAAAACCAAAGCATGATCAAGGTCTTCCCCTTTTTAAGAGCTCCTTAATTGTAACTTGTCATACTGAGCTTCTCACCGCCACCTATACGTGTTGTGTACTTTCACACTTTGTACCTGAAATTGTGTGCTTCTCTGATGATAAAGTTCATTGAGAGTTGTGTTGCTAATCCAAAAGCCACATGCTTCTCTGATGATTTAAATCCACCAGAAGCTCTAGAAGAGAAAGACGGACAATCTTCTGTTCAATTTGCCCCTCAAAAATCCACTGGAAGGTTAACTGTGAGTTGCTTCTAATTTGAGAGCAATAAGTTAGAGTTTTGAGTCTTCTCAACCAGAAATGTATTGCATACTTTTCAAGACCTAGTCTTAATGGCATCTCCTCCATTAAGTCCTCTTCACCTGTCTCAGAAAGAACGAGAAGCTGGTTTTCCCTTTGTCCTATAGCAAATACGTACTTTGTATATCTAGCTGTACCATACAGTTGTAATTGTAAACTCAGTTATGGCATATTTTGGGTTTTTTTGTTATTTGCTGTCAGTCAGAATCAACCCATAGCTGAATCCCAAGCAAGTTTTGAGAGTCAGTAATTCACACAGGAGGAGATTGTAGCATACTATATTATTTTTGGTTTATCTCTTGGCTTGCTTTGATTTAAAAGCAAAACCCAGGTAATCTACCATTTAATAACAGTCATTGGTCATTGTCTATCATGCTATCAGCTTAATCTGGGTTTATAAAGTCAATGACTAAATTAGTGAAATAGTAAACTGAGAAAAATTTACCACAGAAGGGCAAGGACTGTAGTCTCCAGTATGGACTAAAGCTCAACATCAAGAAAACAAAGATTCTCACCACTGAACCAATTGGCAGCATCATGACAGATGGAGAAGAGACTGATATTGTTAACTTGTTTGATATGGCTATCAACACGGGGTAAAGGACATGGGAAAGATCCAGTGTGATCTGAAAAGACAGAATGATGGTGAGCATAGTTCAATGATGATTGGTTTTACAAGACCAATGAAAGAGAATGATTGTATTAAATACAATGTGAAGGAAAGATAGTATGAAACAATGTATATGAATTTTATATGCACACCAGTATAAAATGTTTTTAAAAATTTTAAAGTTAAATTGTGATTTATTTCCAAGTCTTTGTATACACAGGCAAATAAAACATAAAAAAAATAGATGAAGTAAAAATTAGCACTCCAAGCATCCAGAGATAAGATTTGGTTGTTTTCTCCCTATGAGCACTTATTCCCTATTGCTGCTTTGGCAGAATTGTTGTTGTTGTTAGGTGCCATTGAGTTGACTTTGACTCATGGAAACCCTATGCCCAATAGCTCTGAACCGTGACCTATCCTGAGCCAATCTCACTGTCTATGACACACCTACTCCCACTAAACCAGTTACTGCGTCAATCCATCTCATCCAAGGTCTTCCTTTCCTGCATTATCCCTCCACTTTTCCACGTTTGATGTCCTTCTTCAAGGACTGGTCCATCCTGGAAACATGCCCAAAGTAATGTGAGACAGAGCTTCAATATCCTTGCATTCAAGGAGAAGCTTGGTTTTATACTTTCTAGAATAGACCTATTTGTTCTATTGGCAGTCCATAATGTTCAATACTCTTCTCCAGCACCACCATCAAAGTCATCAGTTCTTCTGACATCCTAAGTCATTGTCCAGCTTTCTGATGCAAAGCAAGTAATTGTGAGGACCACGGCCTGGATCAGGCACAATTGGGTCTCTAGACTGACGTTGCTATTCTTCAGCACTCCGGATGTATGCCTGACAGCAGATCATCCCAATGCTTTTGATTTCCCAATTGCTGTTTTCCTGCTTGCCAACACTGAGGATTGTGGAACCAACCAAGTTAAAACTGTTAACAATCTCAATGTTTTCTCCATCTATCATGGTGCTCCCAATTGGCCCAGGGTTGAGAATCTTTGTTTTCTTGACATTGAGTTTTAATCCATATTGAAGACCTTTATTACCTTCTGCAACAAATGCTTCGGGCCCTCCTTTATTTCAGTAAGCTTGTGTCATCTTTATAACACAAGTTGTTGGTGAGTCTTCTAACAATCCTGATGCAACTTTCCTCCTCATAAATTCCAGGCTCCCTATTGACCTGTTTTGCATATAGACTGAAAAAGGTATGGAGACAGGACACATTCCTGAGGCACTCTTTTCCTGATTTTACAGTGTTCTGATTTTGAAACTTTCTCTGTTCCAACAACTGCCTCCTGGTCCAAGTACAGGTTTCACATGAGCACAAAGAACTGTCCTGGGATTCCCATTCTTCTCTAGGGTAGCCACAGTTTGTTGTGATCCACACAGTTAGATTTCTTTGCTTAATCAATGAAACATGGATAGTTATACTTCTGGTACTCTCTGCTTTTGGTCAAGTTCCATCTGACATTGGCAGAGATGTCCCTTGTGCTATGTATGGATTCTTCTAAACCCAGTTCGTACCTCTGGTAGTTCTCTGTCGGTATACTGCTCCAGTCATTTTTGGACAATCTTCAACAGGACTTCGCTTCTGTGTGATATTAGTGATATTGTTCAATAATTTTCACACTCTGTCAGATCATCCTTTTTTGGAATGGGTAAAAATACAGATCTCTTTCAATTGATTGACCAGATTGTTGCCCTCCAGATTTCTTGGCACCACCTGGTGAACATATCCAGGGCTACATCTGAAATATATAAATTGTTATGTCCTCAATTCCTGAGGCCTTAATTTTTACCAATTCCTTCAGAGCAACTTGAACTACCTCTTTCGTCATCATTCATTTTTGATCATTGTTATTTCATTAAATCCTTCTGTGTCAGCCAATTCTTTCTGGTACGTTCACTCCATGTATACCTTTTGTCTTCTTTTGATGTTTCATGGATCATACAATACTGAATGATGTCCATAGCATCCTGCAGTATTTCCACTCAAGACGTGAATTTGTTCTTCTGTTCCTTCAGCTTAAGAAATGCTAAACGTCTTTGTCCCTTTTGACTTTCCACCTCCAGCTCTTTGCACATTTCATTATAATACTTTACTTTGTCTTCCTAAACTGTCCTTTGACATCTTCTGTTCTGATTCTTAACTTCCTGCTTTCTTCCCTTTGCTTTGGCTTCATGGTGCTCTAGGGCAATATTCAAAGCCTCTTCCAACATCCACCTAGGATTTTCTTCCCCTTCTGTCTTTATAATGACCTTTTATATTCTTCATAGATTCTCCCACAACTCATCTGGTTTTCATTCATTAAACCCTGATAAAAATCCAAAGCATTCATCAAGCCTTAAGAGAACAGAATCAGAAATTAGCTCATTTTTGCAGCATAGTAAACATCTCCACACAGAAAAATGTCCTAACATCTTGTAACATCTTTTTTTCTTCTGCACAGATGGATTTCATCTGTCCAACAAGGACTCCAACAAATTCGGGCCCAGTCTACAAAACAGCCCTTCCAGATTGCTTATTGTAGCTTAGATTCATGTTAGATCGATTGGGCAAGGCACATTGGTTTTTTTCTGGGATGAGAGACTAACACCAAGGTTGAATGAGCTTTAGGTGTATATTAATTCCCTGTATTTGCTCCAGTCACTATTCTACTTTTTCCTTCATTTGTTCCCACTCCCCAAAAAATGCTTCTGAAGGCTGGCTTAGCACAACCCCAATTATTTAGTGTCATGGCTGTAAGGGAACTATATGTTAGCACGCTGTTGTCTCCACATCATACTTATTTTCCGGTTCCTTATTGATCTGTTAGGCACTCAGAAGAGGTTCCTAAATTCTATTCTACAAACAATTATAGTCTGGGCGTGACAATGCAAGATTGTTAATTTCAAGAATCAAAAAAATAATCCAGTGAGAGTGGCATCTTGTTCACATAAGAAAACATATAAACCATTCTCCTTTTTTCGTGTTGTTTCCGTACACTTTATTGATATTAATCACAGTCACCATACTGTGCATCCATAACCACCATCCAGTTTCCAGTTTTAGTTTGTGTTTGTTCTTAATCACTCTGAACAGAAAATCAATGCACATCAAGCAGTATCCCTCCATTTTTACCTCCCTCTCACCCTTCATAGTTGTTAATAAACTTTGGTCTCTGTGCATGTACCTGTCTTAACAATTACATTTATGTAGAATCATGCACTGTTTTTTGTGCTTGACTTATTTCACACAATATAATGCTCATCCATGTTTTGTTGTTGTTGTTGTTGTTGTT
>NW_006399752.1:23894815-23920547 GCF_000299155.1 Elephantulus edwardii
CCTGTATCAGACACACCTTAGTCTCCAGAGAGACACTATTGCTCTTCAAAACTTTGGAAAGGTCCCTAACAGCAGACTTTCCCGTCACAATACGTCTTTTCATTTCCTGGCTGCTGGTGCCAAGACTGTTGATTGTGGAGCCAAGCAAACTAAAGCTGTGAACAATCTCAATCTCTTCACCATCCATACTGATGCTTCTAATTGGTCCAGTGGTGAGAATCTTTGTCTTCTTGACATTGAGCCTCAACCCATATTGGAGGCTACAGTCCTTGACCCTCTGAAGCAAGCACTTCAAGTCTTCCTCAGTTTCAGCAAGCAGGGTTGTGTCATCTGCATAATGCAGATTTTTGATAGATCTTCCACCAATCCTGACCCCACACTTCTCCTCATAGAGCCCAGCCTCCCGGATAATCTGTTCTGCATACAGGTTGAAAAGGTATAGAGACAGGACATATCCCTGGCATACACCCTTCCCAATTTTGAAACATGCAGTGTTTCCTTGCTCTGTTCTGACGACTGCCTCCTGGTCCAAGTATAGTTTTCTCATTAGCACAATCAAGTGTTCTGGGATTCCCATTCTTCTCAGAGTCAGCCACACTTTGTTATGATCCACACAATCAAATGCCTTTGCATAGTCAATAAGAGTTTGTCTTTATAATTGAATAAAGAGATGTATACTATATTTGATTTGTTCATACATCCAGTGATAAATATTTAAGTTGTTCCTATCATTTTAGTGTGCAAATAATGTTAGTTACAATCACATTGACATACAAATCTCTGAATCCTTACTTTCATGTCATCCGGATATATATTTAGGAATAGAATTACTGATCATATGATAATTCTATGCTTAACTTATGAGGAATTGCTACTTTTTTCTATAGTGACAACACTCCTTTATGATACCAATAGCAATTAATGAGGATGACTTTTCCTCTTTGACTTGCAAATCACACTTCACTTAAAGTTCAAATAATAGCCAAAATAACTGAACATCTTCTAGTGCATTTTATTACTTCATTTTCGAAAACAAAGTTTCTCCTTAACAACACCGGAAAAACAGTGTAACATGGAAGTTATTAAGATAGCCACAGGAGAGTGAGTTTAAGTTTCAAAGCAACTTTTTCCCAATCTTTTTTTTTTTTATTTTATATTGGTTTGCTCACAAAATTCATATACATTGTGCTTCACACTATTCTTCCTTTATATTGTGTTTCATACAATCATTCCCATTCATTATTTCTTATAAAACCAATCAACATTGGACCTTACCCATCATTACCCAAACTTAGGAGGTCCCCACTGGATGCTTCCCATTTCCTTCACCCCATGCCTCTACCCACCAAATGGTGCAATCTTGTGGTTTGAGCCCCTACCCATCCTTACCCCTCTGTTTTCCCTCTTCCTCTCTTTCGTCCCCATCCATGTTTTACTAGTTATCCTTCTAGTTTTACAGTAATGGTCTTATGCAGTATTTGTCTTTATGAGGCTGAGTTAGTTCACTCACCATAATGACTTCCAGTCTCTCTGAAGTTATGTAGTGTGGTGTGTGTGTGTGTGTGTGTGTGTGTGTGTGTGTGTGTGTGAAATCATTGCTCCTAAATGCTACATAGTATTCCACTGTGTGAATGTACCATAAACTATCTCAATCCAGTCAGTTGTATTTGGACATTTTGAGTCTCCTTGTTGTGATGGTGAGTAGTTCTGCTGTGTCCTTGGGGTTTATTCCTAGTAGCAGAATAGTTGGGCCATATGGAGTTTCTATGTTCAATTTTATGAAGAAATGCCAAACTTTCTTCCAGAGTGGTTGTACCATTTTACAATCCCACCAGCAGTGTATGAGAGTTCCCAACTCTTCACATCCTCTCCAACATTTATTACTTTCTGTCCTGCTAAAACTGTCCCACTGTTGCTGGGGTAAGATAGTATCTCATGGTGTTTTTGATTCGCATCCTCTTACTGTCAGTGATTTTGAACATTTCTGCATATGCCTCTTGGCCACTGGAATGGTTTCCTCTATGAAAAGTCTTTCTGTGTCTTTTGCCCATTTTGAAATTTTGTTACCAGTCTATTTCTTTTGGAAGCCAGAATATTCTGTACACTTTTGTTATAAGACCCTTGTCTATCATGATATTACCAAATGTTTGTTCCCAGTCAGGTTTTCTCTTCACCTTGTTGAAAAAGTTTTTTTAAGCACAGAGATTTAATCTTTAGAAGGTTTTATTTATAATTTTATCCTCTCCAGATTGTTCATTTCTGCAAGTTTTTGTCAATCTCTTTAGATTAGACCTTCTAAGCTTGATTCCAGTTTGTCTCTTATGAGCTTTATGCTTTTGGGCTTTACGCTCAGGTCTCTGATCCTCCTTGAGTTGATTTTTTGTGTATGGTGTGAGAGGTGGATCCTGTTTCAGCTTTCTGCAGGTAGCAGTTCAGTTTTGCCAGCACCATTTGTTGAAGAGGTTGTAATTTACTCATTCGATAAGTTTTATTTCCTTGTTGAATATCAGTTGATATTCCAATTTTATTGAGTGTCTCAATTAGGAAGGATGTTGGATTTTGTCAAATGCCTTTTCTGCATCATTTTCTAAGATCATGTGGTTCTTGTTATTTGTTTGAGTAATGTGGTAAATAACATTATTTTTTTCATGTGGAACCATTCTTACATACCTGTTATGAATCCCACTTAGTCATGATGAATTATTTTTTTAATGTGCTTTTGGATTTTATTGGCTAGCATTTTGTTAAAGATTTCTGCATCTATAATCGTGAGATATTCATCTCTGGTTTTCTTTTATGGTGATATCTTTTCCTGGTTTTTGTGTTAAAGTTAGGCTTGCTTCATAGAATATCGCTGGGAGTGTTTGTTCTTTTTCTATTTTTTTCAATAATTTAAGTGGAATTGGTGACAAATCTTCTCTGAATGTTTGATAGAATTCAGCTGTGAAGCTATTTGGTCTGGAAATTTTTTTGTGGGGAAGCCTTTTTATGATAGACTCAATTTCTCCTTTTGTGGTGGGTCTGTTCAAGTGTTCTATATCTGCCCATTTCAATCTGGGTAGGGCATGAGTTTCAAGGAATCTGACCATTTCTTCTAAGTTGTCAAATATATCAGAGTATGTTGTGTTGTTGTTATGTGCCGTCGAGTCGCTTGCAACTCATAGCGACCCTATGTACAACAGCCCTAAACTCCGCTCTGTCCTGTGTCAGTGGCACTGTCTCTGACACTCCCATCCCAATTACACTAGTTACTAAAGCAATCTACCTCATAGAGGGCCTTCCCCTTCTGCGCTGTCCCTCCACCCTCCCAAGCATGATGTCCTTCTCCAAGGACCAGTCCCTCCTTACAACATGTCCAAAGTATATTAGATGGAGCCTCAGAATCCTTGCCTCCAAGGAGTCACCCGGTTTAACCCTTTCTAGGATGAATCTGTTTTGTTTTCCTAGCTGTCCATGGTACTCTTAATACTCTTCTCCAGCACCACAGCTCAAAGGCATCAATTCTCCTTCTCTCCTCCCTAGTCATTGTCCAACTCTTTGATGCATAACAAGTGATTACAGAGACCATGCTTTTCATAATATTTGGACATTATAGTTTTAATTACCTCTTTTTCTTTTTGATGTCACCTCTATCATTCCTTAATTGAGTTGTTTATGTCTTCTTTTTTTTCTGTTAAGTTTGCCCATGCTTTGTCAATTTTATTGACCCTTTAAAAAAATTTAAAAAAAAAAAACCAAACAAAACAGCTCCTGATTCTGTTGATGGTTTCAATTGTTCTTCTGTTTTCTATCTCATTGATTTCAGCTTTTGGGCTTATAATTTCCTTTCTTCTCGAGGCTGTGGGGTTAGATTGTTGTCAGTGGCACTTTTACCATCTACTCGCTCCAATGGTGTGGTCCACAGGAAGTTTTATTGCTAACCCTACCAGCACCTCCTGTGTGATTTGCAACCTTTGTAATATAATGGAAGGGTAACTATTCTTTTTTTCCATCTCAACAGCAATGAGTTTGAAGGGGGGGGTTGGGGTTTCTTTGTTGGGTTTGGGGTTTTTTTTTGGTTTTTTAGCTGTATAACATTGAAAAATTCCCTTTATCTTTCTATGCCATTGTTTTTTGTATACAAAGTGAGGATAAATGAAAAGTCTACCAAGGACTGTTGTAAAAATTGAGTTAGTTAATTCATGACCAATATTTAGAATGCAGGGCTTCACTCTGATTTTTATTTTGAATCCCAACACAAAACATAAGGACAAAATAAAAATTCAGGATTCAACCTATTACTGCCCCATTTTATCTTCCTCAGGGAATTCCACAGAACACTAAAAAAACAGTTGTTCTGTTGAACTCTTATGCATAGATGTTAATAAGATTAATTCTGCAACTGAGTAAGAACCATTCATTGCCAGAGGTTCAGAACTAACTCATAGATGACATACCACAGCCTTTTCAGAAGCAATATATCTCATGGGAAGGGATTGCGCATCTTTCTTCTGCAGAGCAGCTGGTAAATTCAAACCATTTGCCTTCAGGTTGACAGGTATTTCTTTATATATTCTTCAGTGAGCTTAATATTGTCTTGTGAAATCCATTCTATACTAGATGGTGAGAATGTTAATCTTGAGGTTATTAACAGCTTCAGCTTGTTTAACTCCACAGCCAACACACTTGGCACCAGCAGTCAAGAAATCAAATGACAAAATGCACTGAGAAAATCTGCTGTCAGGGATTTCTCCAGAGTACTGAGAAGCAATGATGTCAGTCTAAAGACTAAGGTGCACCTGATCTAGGCCATGGTCTTTGCAATTACTTGCTACACATCAGAGAGCTGAACAGTGATTAAGGGTGACGGAAGAATAATTGATACCTTTGAATTGAGATGCTGGAGAAGAGCCTTAAACATATCATGTACTGCTAACAAAACCCTAATAGTTCTGTCTTAGATAAAATAAAACCAAGTTTCTCCTTGGAGGCTAGGATTTTGAAGCTCCATCTCACATACTTTGGGCATGTGGTCAGGAGGGACCTATCCTTGGAGAAGGGTGGAGGGATGGTGTAAGAGAAGAAGATGCCAGATGAGATGAATTGATACAGTAACTGGGACAATGAGAGCAAGTGGGTCAGAGTCAGTGAGATTGGCTCAGGACAGGCAGGCTTCAAAGCTGTTGTACATAAGGTGGCTATGAGTTTCAGGTGACTTGATGGAACATAACAAGTTAGAAATTAATCAGCTTGCAAACTGCTACTAAGCACCTACTCCAGTCTGGGTGGTGGTAATATAGTTGGGATATAAGATGCTGAGGCTGGAAACAGATATAAGAGAACAATATATGGAGTAGGAGGAGGGAAAGTTTGGGGAAGGAGTAAAGGACTTCCTGGACATTTTGAGGCAGATATAGAATGATGAACAGGTCTTCCAGGTGATAGGATCAACCTATTTTGTTTTTATTCACCTCACAGTAAATGCAGAAATTATGCTAACAAATGTGCTTACTATTTCTTGTGCATAAATGTTTAGAATATCAGCTCATTATCAGAATGTTCTAAATCTGTTTTATTTCCACTTATAAGGAAAATTGGTGACATAGCACATGTTAATTGTTAGATGTTAACCAAAAGATAGGTGAGTCAAATCCATTAGTTACTTCTTAGGAGAAAGAAGGGGCAGCCTTCTTCTAGAGACTTAAAACCTCAGAAACCCCACAGAAGGTCACCATGATCTGGAAACAATTCAAAGGCTATGTGTTTGGACGTTCTACCATTTAGGCTGTGACTTTTTTTTCCCTCCAAAGTGCATACACTCTTATTGTTCTCATTGTCATAGGTAAGCATGTGACCTATAGAAATCACAATCAGTAATTTTTATAGACTATTGATTCTAAGTCAGGATGCTGATACTTCTGGAAAACCCACAGTTTGGTGATTCTAATTTTCATTCTAAGGTGGCATGACTAACTGATGAATATTCTGTACACAAACTCTCAAGAGAGATCCAGACTGACATTGCGTATATCAGCCAGGATTAATTCATTTGCCCTTTGTCCACACTCTGTAGCATTGACTTGGGGCAGTGTGGCTCCTCTAAGCTGACCAGTATTGATCATACCGTCTCTTCTGCCAGATCTGATGCCCTTTTTACTTTGAGTCCCTGGCTTTGTTGTCTATGAAACTGATATTGCATCCTTTTAAATGTTCCTATCTTTTGTCTCGTAGAACTGCCAGAGGAACACAACAGGAGAGCACTGTGAAAGGTGTCTGAATGGTTATATTGGAGATTCCATCAGGGGAGCGCCCCGATTCTGCCAGGCATGCCCCTGTCCCCTGCCCTACATGGCCAAGTAAGTCCTCAGGAAATGGGGCTTTTCTGGATTTTTCTGCTTTTCAGCACAATTGCTTTGCCTAGGCAGAGTTCTAAGCGGGTTTTTAAAACAGCCGAAACAGATACTCGAGATGAGACTGCAAAAGGTGTACAAAAGATCTGTAGCTTACATATTCATTTAAGACCCATAAGCGTTTGTGATATAGTAGCTAATGACTGCTCCTACTAAACCAGGGTGCATGATAAGTTCAATGAAATCCTTCAAGTTTTGTAAGTGAGGCTCTTTCCCCTTTTCTGAGCTTTCCCTGATCTTGCAAAGACCGTGAACAGTAAAGACAATGAAGCAAAAAAACAGAGTCATTGCCATCACTTCAATTCCTATTTGTTGTGATACTAGAGGACCAAGGTGAACTAAGGCTCCAATCTTATTGGAGGTAGGCCACCATATCTGCTCTTCTGTAAAATAGCTGGTGAGCTTGAACTTTCAATTTTTTGGCAAAGAACCAATGGTTTTTCAACATTGTGCTCCTAGGGATCCTTGTATTGCCACCAGATTTGTTATAATGTTTTCAGTGGAATTATTTCTTCTGATTCTCACAGAGTAGACTTTCCCTGTAAATGGCTGCCAAGTAAGTTTTTTATTCAGAATTAAAACATAGATTCATATTTTAGGCTAACCAGGTCATACAAGATTTCCAGGAAACCTAATTCTTACTCCTGGCTGTGTTTTGACGTGCATGAAAAGTTAAAAAGAACAGACCAACATCTAAATAGAAATAATGGAATTCATTCAAGCATATGATGTGTATAAACTTGTGCACAAGTCTGGCAGGAAAGGTATGACTGGCCATTTTATGGTGCTTCAAGATGACAGGTTTAAAATTAAAAATGGCAAAGTGGAAAGAACTGAGTCTCTATGTCGTTCTAACAGACTTGTTTGCTAACCCAAACATTAAAGATTCCGATCCACTGAGAGCCACCTTGAAAGAAAGGCCTAACAATTGATTTCCTGGAAGTCAACCATGAAAACACAATGGAGCACCCTTTCATCCTGACACATGTGATGCCTCTGTTTTGTATTCTGGGGAATAGGAAGACCAAGTTTAGAGTGATTCCTTTATCTACTCTTATTCTCAGCTTTATCTTTAGTGATCTTGATCTTGATCTTGACCTTGATCTTGATCAAGGCTGTGAGGAGTAAACTAAGAGTGGGAGATTTGGGTTGGTACCTTGCATCCACCAAGGTGTTAGGTAGAAGCTATCTCTATTGAAGACATGCATGTATTTTTTTTATAATACGTATTATGCTGTCTTTGTGTCATACATTGTTCTAGGTCCATGGGTGTAATATTTATATTTCCCACAGATGTAGTAAAGATTTCATTGAATAACATAAAATTATGAAAAGTATTGCTTCTCTTCTGAACATACACACACACACCCCCTCATAAAAAGAATAGACAACCAGAATTTCATCAACCTTTTTTCTTAATGGAAAATCAGTATCAAATAACATTTTAACTAATAGCTCAGATCTTTGGCAAGTCCAACATCAGTGAAGAAGGTAGACATTTAACACCCTCACTTCTATTTAGAGGTTATTAAACTGCCTCAGCATTTGCTTTGCAATTTTTCATGTCTGATAGCATTAATAATGTGTGCAAAATGGATGGGAGAGAGAGTGAGAACAGAAAATGTGAACATTAAATAGTCTGTTCTTTTTCAGTCAAGTGTGTCATGATTTACAAGCTCACTTTGCCTCATCTAGATGTATCCCTTAATTGTTCATTAGTATTCTGTTCTGAAATATTAGTCTTTAGTGTGTCTGATGAGATATTTAGCATGCCTCTTGCATGATGGTGGATATTTTATTAAATATATTTAAATTTTTGTTGTTGTCATGTACCATTAATTCAGAATAGACTCATAGCTGGCCCTCCAGCAGGTTTTCACTGGTTTCCCTGGCCTTGAAAGGACCATGGTTGGTGAAGACAGTGAAGCAAACTACTAAATTAATTCCCATCATGTCAGTTACTACTTGTAGTGACAGAACAGGACAAGGAAGAACTGCTTTATGTGGTTTCTAAGATTATAACTTTTTTGGAAGCAGACTATTCTGCAAAGCATCTGGTAAGTCTGAACTTCCAACATTTGTCCTTTCTTCCATGGAAGATTTCTCTTCTTTCTCCCATGAAACATCTGGTGGATTTGAACTGCATGCTAATGGGTTGGCAGTGCAACTCCGTATCACTAAGGCACCAGAACTGCCTTGTTTATACTTGTGTTACTAACCCAAAAGTCACTTTTTTCTCATGGTTTAAATCTGTCAGTAGTTCCAATAAAAGAAGGATGGACAGTCTCCTCCCATGAGATTGACACTCTCAGAAATCCAATGGAAGGTTGGCTATTATGACAGTAAAAGAGGGATTGTTGTTGTTGTTGTTGTTGATTGCCATCAAGTCGAGCATGACTCATAGCAACCCTATGAACAAAAGGCCTGAAGCCTTTCCATAACTATTGACATTTATCAAAGTTTATAGAGTTTCCAGAGGCATGTTGTTTAGAAA
Source organism: Elephantulus edwardii (assembly GCF_000299155.1). Lineage (NCBI taxonomy): Eukaryota > Metazoa > Chordata > Mammalia > Macroscelidea > Macroscelididae > Elephantulus > Elephantulus edwardii. The sequence goes on from NW_006399752.1 coordinate 23,903,699, forward strand.
GTAGACGTCACTGCTGCTTTTTAAAAACAAAAACTCAGCCTCATTGCCATAGCATCAGAGGCCGTACATCGCACTGGAGGAGGCTGCCCACCTGAGGAGCTGCTGGTGGATTCCAGCCACAAGAAAGACACCACCTTTGAGTTAATAGCACAACTCCCCACCAGAGGTTCCTCAAGCTATTTTAGTAACAGTTTATCAAAAATCTAAGGATAGACTTCGTTTCCCATGTGCCAAGTACTTAGCTTCCTTGTAAAAAGAGGTGTTCCTCATTCTCTATATAAATGAAAATGTTGTATTATATCCACTCAGAAAATATAAGTTTTAAGTTACAGAAAGTTTCTTTGGATAGTAACAGATGAATTAGAAAGGGAAATCGGATCAGATGACTCCTCCTAATTGTATTGCCCATCATCAATCTTACTACACCATTCACATGACAGAACTGTATTATTTACATTACTCAACACTCTGTTTTGAGATAAGAGGCATTTGGAACCTCATTCCCCATGGACTGAGACAACTCATCTACATTCATTCAATAGTATTTGCTGAGCACTTATTATATGCCATATACTAGTTATTGGTGACATGTTGTTGTTGTTGTTAGGTACCGTCAAGTATGAGCCATAGTGACTCTATGAACAACAAATTTGAATCTTGTCCTATCTTGTGCCATCCTCACACTTTCTGACACACTAGAGACCGTTGCTGAAGTCACCATGTTAATCTACCTGGTTAAGGGTCTTCCTGTCCTACACCACCCTCTTCTTTCCCAACCATCATGTCCCTCTCCAAGGAATAACCCCTCCTAGCAACATGCCTGAAGTAAGTGAGGCAAAGCCTCATCATCTTTGCCTCTAAAGAGCACTCTGGCTGCACTTTCTCCTAGACATGTTTGGTTATTCTTTTGGCCATCCATGAGATTTTTGTTGTCTTGACATTGAGATGAAATCTATATTGAAGGCTATTTTCTTTGATATTCTGCAACAAGTGCTTCAAGTTCTCCTCACTTTCAGAAAGCAAGATCATGTCATTTGCATAATGCAGGTTTTTGATGAGTCTTCCTCCAATCTTGATACCACATTCTTTATATATTCCATTTCTTGAATACTTTGCTCAGCATACAAATTGAATAGGTATGGAAAGAGAATACAACCCTGATGTACTTACTTCTTAATTGAAACCATATAGTGTTCCCTTGCTATAACCACACAAAAACCTCTTGTCTAGGTATAGGTTTCACATGAGCACAATTAAGATATAATTTTTAATTTTAAATAAATTTCAAAGGAAAACTCGAGAAGACAAAGCAAAGTATTGGGGAAACAGCAGTAAACAATCAATCAAAAACTCCTATCTTCATTAAGATAGTAATTAAGATCTTTGCTAGATCAAGTTGGTAGAGAACCCTGCTGACATAGTGAATAGCCTACAGGGCTGCTAACTGGAAGATCAGCTGTTCAAATCCACCAGCCACTGCATGGAAGAAAGATGAGCATTCTCATGCGAAGATATACAACCTCAGAGACCCTGTGAAGAAAGGCTGGAAATGTGAAGCTAACTTTGATTCAAAGGAGTGGCTGAAGGATTTAGGAAATGTGCTCTACAGTAAGGTCCATAGTAACAGATAAGAAAGGTGAATTCTCCACAGTGCAGACTCTCTCTTTGCCATCAAATCAGAACTGTCTCTTAGCTGATCTTCCAGCAGCTTATCAGATGCTTTAAATTACACAGGAAGGCATTTCCCATCTTTCTCCTGATATGAGCCCACCCATCTGTGAGTCTGCAGTGCAGTTCCTTATCACTAAGCCACTGTAGCTTTCTACAGGGCAGACAAGAGGCTATAAAACCAATTCTACGTGTTAAAAAAAAGAAAGAGAAAACACTGTTCATGACAAAACAGCATTAGGTGGGAGTGGGGAAGGGTTCGTAAAATTATGAAATACCTGCTATTTTCTCTAGTATGACAAGATCTTTGATCTGGGATATTTAATCAATCTTTAATACTAATCAAATATTTCCTTAAAAGTTAAGTATGGCATTTCCTCTTTCTGTTGTTATATGCCTCTTTTTACTTAAAAAAGAAAAAAAAAATGTGTTGTTAATTTCTATAGAAACCAAAGTGGCAAGAGGCTAGAAAGAGACCTGTTAAGGGTCTGAACTCCACTTTGAAAACTACACTAGTTGAGTCTACAGACCCGGGAAATGGAATGCTGGCTTTTTTCTGTTACAGTGGCCACATCATTAAAGGAAGTGATGCTTTTACAAAGTTAAACAATCAAAATGCTGAGTCTGTTTTCCCAGGTTCCGTAAGGGTTTCCCAATAGCAGAAAGCTCCCTTCCACTTGGAGCAGGCGCCACACTGGTTGGAGTGAGCGGAGAGAAACACAGTGTTTTCATTTCCCTCGCCAAAGACAGAAAAAGATAAGAAAAACACAAACTATCAGTGTAGATGCAAAACAAAAGAGAACACTCACTAGTATTGCCTCTGAGGCTTCCAGCACCGATACTAGTGAGTGCACACTTGTTCCGAGGCACCCCTCACACAGGATTGATTTATTTATTTTGGGGTTGGCCAGACATCCTCCATGTCTACTAGTAGCTATAGTAATCTCTCCAATCAAGGAAAATGTCATCTGTTTAAAATAGCAGGACATCAGCTAAAGGCAAACAACTCAGATACCAGCAAATATTTGGGCTCTTCAAGCCGTGGGAGGGCTGCTGGATGGAACACCTTCAAAGAAAAGATGAGTGGGATCCGATTGTGTTCTGGGCTCTGAGACAGTATTTCTTTAAGTCGGCTAGGGCATAAGAGCAAGTGAAATAAAGGGTAAAAGGTCAAAGAAATGTAGTTTTGTTGGAATGTTTTCCCCAAACTGTTAGAGAAAATAAATTGTGGATATTGTGTTTCACAGAGAAGTACATATAGTTTTCTGACTGATTTTATAAATGTCTTCAAACAAAACAAACACATCCATTTGCTTTCCTCCAAAGACCATTAGAGGAGACTTGCTGATTCGTGCAGAACGCGAGACCAGCGGGTCGTCCTCCACAGGCTGTGTAGTTTCTGAGCCAAAACTCATTTTAAGCTTTTAAAATTTTTCACATCCCCCCTTACATAATGTGAACTCATTTGAGGATACAGACTTTTCCGACCATGTGGGGAGCAATATTCCATTTCCCTTGCCTCAGAAATTAGCGTAGCTTTGTGGGGTTTTAATTTTTTCCCCTACTGTACCATTATTTTCATGACTTTTTCCCACTCTGTCCTAGTTTTTATTCTCTCAGGCAGTGTCTGCAGCAGTGTAAGAAACTGATTCCTAATATTCTGTTGCAATTCTAGTTTTGCAGAGTCCTGCTACAGGAAAAATGGAGCTGTTCGGTGTATTTGTAAAGAAAACTATGCTGGACCCAACTGTGAAAGGTAAGCTAATAAGATTCTTTTTGTACGTGAGGAGAAAGGAAGCTTTCTGTTTCTTGGAAGCTTTCTGTTTCTTGCACTCTGCCACACTCCCATTCAGTAGCCGTGAAAGTGGGTGCTTCATTTGAGAAGTTGGGGGACCAAATTTCAAAATTCCCTGAGGAATTTTCCCCAAGCCATTTACCCCAAAAATAAAGTATAATATGCTCCCTGAAGTCCAACACAGACCCATAGACTAGCATTAAGAAATCAGAAGAACAAGGAAACTGAGTATGTACATTTTTTATAAGATTCTATAGACAGACTTAATAGCATTCTGCTCTCTATCCACTGTGGAGAACAGGTACTACAGTTACTGTTTGCATAACTAAGTGTAAACCTTCCTCAGTTAATGAGGCAAGACATGTACTTTGGTTAATTTTGTTGCTGTATGTGCCATAGAGTTGGGTACAACTGATAGTGACCCTATGAACAACAAATCTGGACCCTGTCCTATCCTGTGCCATCCTCCGCATCTCTAACATAATTGAGCCCACTGCTGTGGTCACTGCACCACTCTATCTTGTTGAGGGTCTTCCTGTGAAGTAACCAAATTCCACAAGCATTTGAGGTTTCTGAATCCCAGTTTGGTACTTACTCTTAATAATCCTTTTCCGTTGTTGTGGCTTTGCTCATATGGGGGAGACCTTGGCCCCAAAGGATGTGAGTCTTCCTACTGGATGATGATATTTCCCTTTCTCTTCACTTTGTCAGTGACTCTCAGCTTTGGACGTTAAAGCAGATTTCACTAAGGATCTCGTGGAAAAGTATTCTCATTTTGAACAGAAACATCATTAACATTGGCCACACATTGCAATTAGGTAACTAAACCATGTAGTGCCTTAAAGATATGGAGGGAAGGGCCAGGAGATACTCATTAAAAACAAGTCAAACATTGGCAGTGTGCTTGCCTAAGAAATAATGTGTTCACAGTGTCACCTGAAGATGCCTCTGAAATTCAGCCCAGGCTTACCATATAAATCTTACACTTAATCTTGCTTCTAACAAAAATATCTTCCATCTCTCAAAAGAGAAGTTCTGAAACACTTTGAAAGCTTTTAAACCCTCTGGTGCAGAGAAAAATCTCTACACTTGGAGAAGCAGATTGATAGCTACTATAGAATCAACTAACTTACGGTGACCTTATGTACAACATAACAGAGTGTTGCTCAGTCTTACATAAGCCTCAGTCTTGTCAGCATGCCCAAGCCCATCATTGCAGCTTCTGAGGAGCGCTTTCATTAGTTAGCCTTTTACTTCAACAAATATATTGTCCTTCTCCTAAGATTGATCCTCTCTGATGATGTGTGTCCAAACCAAGTGAGTTGAACAGCATTCTTTTCTGGTTCCACAAGGTTCTAATTTTTAGAAGTTAATTCTATTGAGACCTAACCACCAAGGATTACCCTGTTTGTATTTGAAATACTGGTGACATGCTTTCCAGTGTCATGGCAACATACAACAACTGACAATTGGAGATCATTGTAACTATGATTGATACATGTGTAAAAATATGACTAATTCATTTACTACATAACTTTTTACTAAGGGTTTGTGGGGTTTTTTATTTCCTGTAAGACCGATGGAAAGCAGGAGAAGAGGTGAGGGCCCACATGTATTGTATCCACTAGGAGGGGTAACCAATTGACCAATGTTAGGGACACACCCATTCTACATTTCCATATGGGAGGACTCAAAAACAGGAGGCACCTGATTTACTTGGCTCAGTGGGTGTTTGAGAAGATTGTTAATCAGTCAGGGAGCTTTTTCTCCTTTATGTGTGAGGTTAAGCTCATTTCTGCCTGATAATGATTGAGCAGTGTTACTAGCCAATGAGTGTGGGAAGTCCACTGAAAATAGAGTTAATGGTTTTGATTAAGGTCCTGCTGAACAAATGCTAGACCTCCCAAGAAGTCAAGTCATCTCAGCCTCCATGGGCTGGCTCAGCCATGAAGAATAGTCCTGAGGTACAGATAAGTTTAATAGTCATATTAACGGGTCTTACTTGTATGTATGAGTATTGTCCTGTCTCCCACAACACTGTATTTCAGGAAAGAACCTGAAGCTGGCTTTTTTACTATGATTGCAACACCATTCTTCTATTTTTCATTTCCTGCATAGTATGCCGTATAATTATCTGATTCAAAGTGTCCAACGCTGGCCCATCTCCTCTCACTAATGCCTAGTGTGTTGTTCATACAAGACATTTCATTTTTAACAATTTCCAGTTTTCCAACATTCAAGTATATGCATGCCATGTTCAAATTATTAAATGATGTTTGTTATTGTTTTTCCTCATTTCAACTGACTTCTAATCTGGGCTCTACCACTACCCTACTCTAACTATCCTCATTCCTCTAGTGTTCATAGGGCTTTCAAAGCCTGTTATTTAAGAAATAGATCGCTAGGGCTGCTTCCTATGCTTTTCCCAAATGCCTTCTAAAATATTTTCTTTTATTAAACCTTGACAATGAATATATTAGATGAGCCTCTGGTATTGAAGAGAAAAATATTAATCTACTGCCAGATTCCCTCAGAGAGCAGGCAACATCTACAAAGAACACTGGAGTAAGACTTCCTTCTAAAGCCTTTGTCTCTCCTGTGTGCAGGGAGATTCACTTGGAGCAATGTTCTCTCCTCCTTATCCTTGTTTATCCAACCTTTCTAATACTTTAAAAGAGTATATATCTTGAGCACTTTTTCATTACAAATTCATTTTGGAATCTAGGGAACTCTTCTTCAAAATGTAAATGACCTCATTGAGCCTTCTCCACATGTAGTTTGGTAGAGGGGATCAGGATACAAATATATCTAAGATGTGGTCCTTGGTTGTCAAGGAACTCTCCAAGCTAGTGGAATGAAGGAGACGCTGAGTAGTACAAATTTATCATGTTTAGCTGCTACGTTAAAGGTGAGTGGTTTTAGTCTACAGGAGGCATCTTGGGAGAAAGGCCTAGACATCTAGTTCCCCAAAATTAGTCATTAAAAACCTTATAGAGCATTGTTCTACGTTGGCACACTATAAGTCAGAATCAATTCCACGGCTATTAGGTTTTTGTTGTTGTTCTAAATAGAAGAGCAACAAGAGAAATGCAGTGGAAGGAGTAGTCCTTTTCACACGGAGAGATAGGGTCATCCAAGAGGCGGTGGCTACAGTGCTTCACCCTTGTACTTGACCCTGAGAATCCACCAAGCGTGAGGCTCTGTTCTGAATTTAACAACCAAGTTATTCAATTGTCAGAGTTAAACTTTCTCTAATCCATCTTTTGAATGTATTTATGAAATTGGACCTCAACATGGAAACTTCAAAGCAGGAACCTGATTTGTGTGGATATCTATTTCAAACAAAAAATGAAAACTAAACAAGCCAAGTACATTCTAGGTGTTTCTGTGCCTGGACTTCAAAATCCCAATTTGATCCTCTGCTGAGAATCTTCATTTCCACCCCAGACATACAGAATGTTTTTTCCACTCCAGAATCAGAATGTATTGTTTAACAAGAACCCCAGGTGATTCTTATAATTTATATATCAAAGGTCAGTTGTATGATGTGGGGAGGGGGTTATGTCCCTGTTTTGCTGAAAAACATCATTAAAATGAGAAAGGTCATGTGCCACAGTTTATTGGGGGTTTTTTCCACTATGAATTTGTCAATTCTGTTTTCCCTAAATGAAATAAGTTATCAGTATAACTAGAAATGGGACTATGAAGGAAGGAAAATAAGACCAGGCTCCAGGGGAATAGGGCTCTAGTGCTCTATCTAAATCCAATCACTGTCCTTTTATATCCTGTGTTATAAACTTTTGAAGTCAGGACTTCGGCACATAGAGAGTATTTATTATTTACCTTTTAAAGCCATTAATTGATTACTTAATTGTAAATTCATTAATGAGAGACTAAAGGAGTAGAAAGAATACTAAACTTAAGAGTATCACAATAGAGGTGAGCCAAGCAGCACTGAGCAAATCATTTAGCTCCTCTGAACTCTAGTTTCCTCCTCTGTAAAAGAAAAGGGTTTTAGATGGCTGTATTTAAACCTTTGTGTACCTAGGCTGCAAAATCTATAGGGTCTGATGTGTAGACTGATTCCAGAGTTGCCTTGGAACCTATCACCAAAAGATGTCCTTGAAATACAGAATGATTCAAAGTCGTTTCTCATTTTGATTAAGATTCTGACATAAAATAGTGGTAGACTAGAAAATAACCTGTATAAACCAAATGTGAAATAAACAGAGTGAGAAAAGTGACTTTATTGGGGAAAGCGTCTGTGATTTTGAGAAAGCATGACCGAGATCATGAGGATGCCACAGGATTGGGCAAGATTCAGATTGTTGTTCACAGGGTCAGTAGAGGTCCTAACTGAATAGATGGCACCTAACAACAACATCAACCCCCTGAACCAGATACATACAGAGGCGGCAGGTGTGAGTTCTGTTTGGATGGGCCCCAAAGTTCTCTGATGAACACTTGTTGTTGTTGTTATGTGCCGTTGAGTAGTTTGTGACTCATAGTGACCCTATGTACAACAGCCCTAAAACCTGCTCTATCCTGTGCCAATCTCATTGCCTCTGAAACACCCATCCCGATTACCCCAGTCACTGAATCAATCCACCTCGTAGAGGGTCTTCCCCTCCTGCGCTGTCCCTCCACTCTACCCAGCATGATGTCCCTCTCTAAAATCTGTCTCTCCTTACAACATGTCCAAAGTATGTCAGATGAAGCCCCAGAATCCTTGCCTCCAAGGAGTAGCCTGGTTTAACCCTTTCTAGGATGAATCTGTTTGTTTTCTTGGCAGTCCATGGTACATTCAATACTCTTCTCCAGCACCACAGCTCAAAGGCGTCAATTCTCCTTCTATCCTCCCTAGTCATTGTCCAACTCTCTGATGCATAACAAGTGATTGCAAAAACCATGGCCTGTATCAGGCGCACCTTAGTCTCTAGAGAGACACCGTTGCTCTTGAGTACTTTAGAGAGGTCCCTAACCGCAGACTTTCCCATTGCAATACGTTTTTTGATTTCCTGGCTACTGGTGCCAAGAGTGTTGACCGTGGAGCCGAGCAAACTGAAGCTGTGAACAATCTCAATCTCTTCACCATCCATCCTGATGCTACCGATTGGTCCAGTGGTGAGAATTTTTGTCTTCTTGACATTGAGCCTCTGTCCATTTTGAAGGCTTCAGTCCTTGACCCCCTGCAGTAAGTGCATGAGATCCTCCTCAGTTTCAGTGAGCAGAGTTGTGTCATCTGCATAACGCAGATTGTTGATACTACAACACTAGAGAGAAAAAAATAAAAAAAAAACCCCAAAACAACACAAAAATACTCTGTCCATATATGTGTCCCAAAGAGGAATCATTTATGTTGGCCTACAGACCAGAGAGCCTATATATCTGAAGCATAAAGATACGGAAATTTGTGAATGACAAAACTCATTAAACATTTCCTCTTGGCATGACTCTTTGTGAGTTACAGAGAATTTATATTCATTCTAATCTTTTCCTAGCTCTCTATTCCTGGAGTCCACAATATTATGTGTGATTATGTTTGATTCATTTCCTGTTGTTGCAGAGCATGAACTATGTGTTTTTCCTCTTCCTATCTCTCCCTCCATCCTGTACATAAAATGGACATGAATTATCCTTCTGTTGGATGAATCCACTCATTCATTTACAGCAGTATCAGTGTGGTCCAGGGAGGAGCAAAGGGAACAGCTCAGGGAGAGAAGTCTAAGTGCTATGACAGCCTACTTACATGACCCTAAAAAACCAAAGAAGCCCCTTAGCCTCAGAGAGCCAGGCTGACATGGCCCACCCCACTCTTTCGTGTGTACACTCATTAAATAATCTCACCTATGTGAAAGTGTATGCAGTTATGAGAGACAATGCAAAAAAGAAGCCTAAAAATCTACATAACGTCATCATCACAACTACACACACAAAAAAGAAACAGAGTCGTAAAGACTGCCATAACATACACACGTGATCTAGTTAACAGTGATTTGGCTTGAGTGTCTTAGTTAGGCTATGAGTATGATTTCTTTAATTTCTCCATCTTTCCAATAGTCTGAGTCATGATCCTCTGAGTGGAAACATTTTTTTTAAAAAAAATGTACTCTTCATATTATTACTGGCCGAGTCTTTCTGGTTTCCTTCTCTTTCCACTCCCCAGTGCATGTCCAGGTCTTCTGCACCCCACCCATGTCTCAGGGTTACAGCCTGTAGTCCATGCTGCACTCTGACCCCAGAACAGACTTCCTTCACCTCCGTTTCCATCACACTGGGAAATGTTCCTTTCTCACATGAGAACTGACTGCTCTTCCTGACCTTTATCCAGTTCTTTCTTGGCCACAAGGTCTTCCCAGCCACACCCATAGCACCTCTGGCCCCAGTGAGCCAATCTTCTACAAAGGTTTAGGATCCACAGCAGAAGAGAACCCACAAACTGCACATGTGTATAGATTGGCCTCTATAGCAGTCTTACACAGCATGAGCCAACTTTAAAAATTGAGATTTCACATAAAAACCCAACGTTTACTTTTTCCATTAAAAACAGAAAATCTGGCAACACACACCCTTCGTTCCCTCAAGGCTCAGTCTGGCAAGGATGAATTTAGCTGAGGCCTCAAGTCCCACGCACCAGGACCTCTGCCGGCATGCAGGGCATGATGATAAAAAGTTGAAAAAGGCATTTCTTCCCCCTGGCAGAGGCAGCCATACCCAGAATTCACAGCTTGGCAAACTGAGCAAAGGCTGGATGGAATTCAATCCCCACTCTCCCACTTGGCAGATTCTCCTGTTCAGGGCCCAGCTGGCATAACCAGCAGCTATGGCTCACACCACAAGTACAGTTAGGTACCTGGCCTCTGTAGGCTCACACATCTCAGTTGTCCAGAAGGATAGCAATCTGGGCTGCAGTTCTATTTCTCTGTCCTGTACTTGATGTCCAGGCTGGCCTCATTCAGTCATATGATGGCTGCCAGCAGCTGAGAGTGTTCCATGCCTCTTCCCTCACATGCAAATGGAAAGAATGACTTCCCACCTCCTTAGACAAGAGCCCTGAGCCATGTTCCAACTGAATCCTTCCAGAGTCCATTCCTTTTGGCCAGAAGATTCTCAGCCATTGACTGGCTCAGACTTGGGTTATTAGAACAATTCACTGTGACAAAGTGGATAATGATAGAAACCAATATTTCTCCACGGAGATGTTATTAACATTTTGTCCAGGAGAATTCTTAGCTGTGTCCTATTGTGCTTTTCTTTAAGTACATTGTAATATACTGGCCCCACCAAATCATGTGCCAGCCATGCACACCAGTCATTAGAATGACCAGAATTACTGGTCCGTATACTAATTTAAATCCAGTTTTGCATCTGGAAGCTGCCCAAACTGAATGACCTCAAATACTATGAGTGGTTCCTGCAAAATGAATTCTAATCCACAGGGGGCTCTTGTGACTTAACAGTAAGGTACTGTACTGCCAACCCAAAGGAACATGGTTCGAATCCACCAACTGCTCTGCAGGAGGATGGACAGTCTTCTCCTGTGTGATTTACTACCTCTGAAAACCCACTAGAAAGTCAACTATGGGTTGGTTCTGACTTGAGATTATACAACAACGGTCAAGTCTTCTGAGCAGATGGGAGTGTGGGAATGGATTTGGGGAGAAAAATCCACAAATATTCATCGTAGCTTTCTTCTAGGAGGCAAAGAAGATACAAAGGAAGGAAAACTGTGAATCCTAAATTTTTACCGTGTGATTCCCCTTCAGATGTGCTCCGGGTTACTATGGAAACCCCTTACTGATTGGAAGCACCTGTAAGAAATGTGATTGCAGTGGGAACTCAGATCCCAATCTGATCTTTGAAGATTGTGATGAAGTCACTGGCCAGTGTAGGAACTGCTTACGCAATACCACTGGATTCCATTGTGAACGCTGTGCACCTGGCTACTATGGGGACGCCAGGATAGCCAAGAACTGTGCAGGTACGATGTGATAAACCCTGATCTCACTGCCTGGCCAGCATGTACATGACTGCGCCAACACTCATCAATACTGAATGCAGATAAAGAATTTCTCTTGGAGACATATTGCTGGTGCCACCTTGCTTTTCCAGAAAAATATGTTTAGAAATGTGTATTGCAAATTGATGAAGAATAAATATTTTTATGAAGGCTACCAGAAAAATTAGGGAGCTCTGGTGGTCTAGTGAGTAAAGAGTTGTACGGCCAGCCCAAAGACAAGTAGTTTGAACCAAAAGCTTTTTCCTTGGGAGAAAAGATGGGCAGTGTCCTCTTGTGTTATTTGCAGCCTCTGAAAGCCCATTGGAGGGGACATTCTGAGTCAGTTATGACTCCTTAGCACATAACAAGAATACAAAACTATTTCTGCTCTTGTTAGGCTGAGCCCTGAGGCACTAGTACAAATTAACTCCCACCATTTCAATTTGTCTTCTCAATTATTATCCAAGAAACCAACTTTCATGGATTGCCTCTATTTTACTAGATGATTGAATGAAATTCACCTAAATGTTTTCTTCTCCTGCATGCTAAGTCCTTTTTTCTGATTTATGCTTGATAAAGTTGGCATTTAGGTAAAATGGATTAACTAATTAAAGAAAACATTTGATCAGCTTCCCTTATTTCAAATTATCCAAGGAAAGATTTAAAGAATAATATAGGAAATATTCCTGGTTAGATTTTAACTGAAATGTACACATTTTAATCATGGTTTCCACAATTTGTTCACCAGCAATGGTGAAGATCTTCAGAGGCCAACTTAAGTTCTTTTCTTCGGTGAATATAAGAAGGCAAAGATTATATCTTGCTCTTATGTGACTTAGAGGAGGAACAGAGAAAGGAAGGAATAGCTTGCTCGTGTGGTAAATTCTGCCTCTAATATCGATTGTCTCTGAAGAGATATTAAGTCAGGAGCTTAAAATTGAAAAGGAAGTGTGTTTGATCTGCCAAAGTCACAATAAAAGTAAACATGCCTATGAAAAACTATGCACAGAGGATTAACAATAAGAATGGCAGCAAGATGAGAGTATTCTGTATCCGGTTAAAGCTGAAAGAAAAATTGATCAGAAAGAGTGCTGGCAGAGTCGTGGTGTTAAACACTGATGTCTCTTTTCTCAAAACATTTACTAGACATATGTTTAAACTGCAAGTATGTAAATCACTCTTAGAAGTTAATGTTAGAAGCTATAAAGCTGTAACACAGTGTCTCAGACAGAATGGGAGGAAAATGTAGAGCAAAACCATAATGGTCCCCAAAAGACCAGATCTAATGGTCTCTTGGAGACTAGACAACCCATCCCCCAAGACGATTGCTCTAAAATGCCCTTTGGACTAGAACAGAAGCCATTGTAGGAAGCGAAACAATAAACAGCCCCATAAAATAGACAATAACACCTGAGAGAAAAGTGTTCCTTAGGAAAAAATCAATTGTATGAGATCAAAAAGACACTTGCCTCAAAGCAATGAGGAGAAGGCAGGAAGGCTAGATATAGACAAAGGACTGTTAGGTACATTGCCCACAATGTGCTGGCACTCTCCTCATTTCCATCCTGGGTTTCTGTTCCTTTTGTCTGCATTTTCTAACCTTTCCTCCCATAAAGCATTTGGGATTATCAGAATTATCCCTCACAGAGCATGTGGAATTAGTAGAATTACCTGTACTGGAGCCTAATTGGGTAGGGACATAACCTCTATATGATAGATTTTATCAAATTTTAAGAAAGAATATGTCTAATCTCAATTCAAAAATTATACACTGATAACCAGAATTTCTAGAAACCATGAAAACATTGCTGTCTTTCAAGCTTTATGAAATGAGTCTCTAATTTCTTGTTTTTGTTTCCCACAGTATGCAACTGCGGAGGAGGCCCTTGTGACAGTGTAACTGGAGAATGCTTGGAAGAAAGTTTTGAACCCCCTACAGGCATGGACTGCCCAGTCATAAGTAAAAATAACAGTACATGATTGACTAACCCCACTTTCTCTAATATGCTGCAGGTGTGGGATTAGGGAGCGCTATGTGATACAGCCCCGGTGTTAACCATGTCTGCGCCTCAAGTAAGGAGACCTTGAACAAGAGACACTTGATGGTTTACCTGGTACCAATTGGCAAAGAGGTGGTCTACACTGAAATAGCTCTGATTTAGAAAAGTCATTTTGTCAGGTCTTAAAACTCAATGTCATATTTGGTAAGCAAAAGCAGGTTAGAAACATAATTCCCAAAGACACATCTCATATTAGCTTCTTTTTCTGTATTACCTGAAAAATCCTGGGTAACACGACACGTAGACAGTGCTCTCAAACACTCAGGGAGCAGAGATAATAAGAAAGAAAACAACAATTCCCAAATTTCAACAACTCTGTAGTAGGACTCAAAATAAAAATATTTAGGCCTTCTGAATTGAAGCTACCATCTTTCTTTCCTAGATTTCTCTGCCATTCTTGATAATCAAATCATGAACTATTAAATAAAAAAGGAAATTTCAGTTTAGATATTGTTTTAACATTAGGAACCTCCTCCTGAAAACAACAACAAAAAAATTCATGACTCCAGTTTCACTGGACACAAGAAATCAATATTATCTACACAAGCGAAATGTCTTTTTAAGAAGGTAACACAGCATCAGAGGCACAAGCAGGACACACTTTGCATACTGGTGGAAGGAGTGGCCGCCTAGGCATGATCATTTTAAGAACACCAAAGCACATATCGGGTGCTAAGTATTTCCCCTATCAGCCATGTGTTGGCCTCCAGCCGAAGAGTCATCCATTTGAGAGAGTGCCTGTTGTTGTTGTTAAGTGCCGTTAAGTTTCTTGTGACTCATAGAAACCCTATGTACAACAGCCCTAAACTCTGCTCTGTCCTGTGCCAATTGCACTGTCTCTGACACTCCCATACCAATTATCCCAGTCACTGAATCAATCCACCTCATGGGGGCCTTCCCCTCCTGCGTTGTCCCTCCACCCTACCAAGCATGATGTCCCTCTCCAAGGACCTGTCCCTGCTTGCAACATGTCCAAAGAATGTTAGACGGAACCTTAGAATCCTTGTCTCCAAGGAGCAGCCAGGTTTAACCCTTTCCAGGATGAATGTTTGTTTTCCTAGCAGTCCATGGTATTCTCAATACTCTTCTCCAGCACCACAGCTCAAAGGCATCCATTCTCCTTCTATTCTCCTTAGTCACTGTCCAACTCTCTGATGCATAACAAGTGATAGCAAAGACCACGGTCTGTATCAGACGCACCTTAGTCTCCAGAGAGACACCATTGCTCTTCAGTACTTGGGAGAGGTCCCTAACAGCAGACTTTCCCATGGCAATGCGCCTTTTAATTTCCTGGCTACTGGTGCCAAGAGTGTTGACTGTGGACCCAAGCAAACTAAAGCTGTGAACAATCTCAATCTCTTCACCATCCATCCTGATGCTGCCAATTGGTCCAGTGCTGAGACTCTGTCTTCTTGACATTGAGAGAGTGCTTAGGACCATCTTAAACATCAAGTAACAAATTAACATATTAACAACCATTAACTCTTTCATCTGCATTTATCCATTTTCTAGAGAAGAAGACAGTTTGAGGTGTAGGTTCAGTGCTAACACCTGAATACTGACTTAGGAAAGGGAGATAGCAATCAAAGGTCAGAACCTCAAATGAATAGAGGCATCCCAAAGTGGCTTCCCATGGTTAAAGTGGATAGTTGGTTGTATGACATAGTGATTGTAATTAATGTGACTGAATTGCACTCTAGTTTGTTATGTGTAGTTTAAAACACATTTTCCTAAAATACACAAAAAAGAAAAAGTAGACAGAGCTTCCCTTTTACCCACCTTTCTTAATTCAATACAGTGCTTATTTTTGTTCATGTAAACTTACATTCTGTGTTCAAGTCTTGTTTTATATTATGTCCTAAGCCAACATGGCACCTAATGTACAGTTTGGCTCATCTCAGGCTCTGCTTTATCTTTAAGGATAAGAACTAGTTCTAAGACCCAAGATCCGCAGGAGACAAAAACAAAAATAATATTAACCAAGGAAATGCACATTCATTTAAAGAAGCATGCTTACTGATGGCTTTCAGGATTTGAACTTACAGACCTGACCTTCCCTTTGTACCTTCAGGCTGTGACAAGTGTGTCTGGGATCTGACAGATGACCTGCGGTTAGCAGCACTCTCAATAGAAGAAAGCAAATCTGGTCTGCTGAGTGTGTCATCTGGTGCTGCTGCCCAGAGGCATGTGAATGAAATGAATTCCACCATCTACCTCCTCAAAGTATGGAGCCTTGTGGCAGCTTTAACTCTATCTTCATTCTGTTTTCTGTAATCATTCCTTCTGTGTTTCCTTGGTATATCTGAGTTGCATATTCATACTATGGTTTGTTAGACCTAGGCTATGAGGAGTTGATTTTAACCTAAGCTAAGAGAAAGTTTCTAATAATAAGACTATAATGAAAATAAAATTACTAAAAATACCTAGTATCTATGTAGAAAACTACTGAAGGAAAGGAAATACTTTCATTTCTATAAAAACTATCCAAAATCATATGGTTATAGAGTTTATGGATCCAAGACAAAACTATGAATGAGTTATTAATTATCACAAACTTAATTCATTGCTTTAGCTTCAACTTACACGATTTTGAGGAATTTCTCTAAATATTTCCTTGTCTTTCTCCCTACTCCCTCTTTCTTCTCAGATACATTTTATACTCTCTCTCTCTTTCTTAAATGAACAGTCACATGCTCTGTTTCTCTTCATGTTTAAAGAGTTTATATTCTCTATATTCTCTTTCTCTCTCTTTCATACACACACTGTCTCACACATACAAATGCATGCATGCAGACACATAAGCATATATTCAAAAGTGCACACACGCATGCACACACGTACACATTTATATCTTCTGTTTTTCCCCATAGGCTAAAGGGTTAATATGTAATGTTGTCGTGTTGTTGTTGTTGTATACCATCAAGTAGGAACCAACCTATAGCTGACCCTCCAGGTGGTTTGCAGAGGCAGTTAATCACACAGAGGGAGATTCCCCATCCTTCTCCTGGAGAGTAGCTGGCAGATTTAAACCATGTGCCTCAGGATTGCAGTGCATCTTCTTACCACTAGAGAGCAGGAAATAGCTAAAAACAAATGATTATCATTTAACTTACAATATCTAGGCCTGAAGAGGTATTTGAGTTGTCTCTGAATTTTAGGTTGCTAGGGCAGTCAACAAATATTTTCCAAACAATAATAGTTAACTGACCGTTTACACTCTTCGGTCAGTTACATCATTACAAAGACAGAAGAGGAAGAAAAGACCAAAATGGATGTCAGAAGAAACTCTGAAGATTGCACTGGAGCGTAGAGAAGCCAAAGCACAAG
>NW_006399752.1:23922232-23929731 GCF_000299155.1 Elephantulus edwardii
ATGCGGTTGGCGCAGGATAGAGCAGGGTTTAGGGCTGTTGTGCATAGGGTTGCTATGAGTCGGAAACGACTCGACGGCACATAACAACAACAACAATAGTTAACTGAAAAGATAATAACTTTCTTAATACCACCACTTTTTTTTTCTTTACTAGTCAATTAGTAATGGAGATTAAGAACCTAAACTTTAAAGTCAAATTACTTCTATTCATATCCTGACTCTGAATTTTACTAGTTTACCTTGTGAAATGACCATTTTTTTCCATTTCCTCACCCGGAAATGAGAATAAACATTTCATAGGTTGTTGAGAGAGCTCAATGAGTTAATGTAGTGATCTTCTAGAACAGTGCTCAGCAAAACAAACACCCCTTATGTGTTCTTATTCTACTCTGAAGATGCATATGATGGCCATAGGAACTGGCCAGATACAGCAAGGGAAAAACAAGGATCATAAAGTTGTAAAGATAAAAGCAAACATAGTGGTTATTCTCCACCAAACTCAGGAATTCTTGAAAATTCACCATTTTAGTACTCACAGGCACTATTGTCAGACTAACCCAGACACACACTTCATTATACAGTACAAATTCTCTTTCCCTAGTAATCCATTTTCAAAACAGATATACCATAATATAATGGGGGAAAAAGTTAGTGCCAAAAAATCAAGACCTTACTGCAAAATAAGTCCAAGTAGAGCTTCATTTGGACAAATCTCTTTAAAATTAGGAAAGGGGTAAGTGGTGTGAAATAAAAGAGAATTGCTCTCTTTGTATTATGGAGAAAAGAAAGGAAGTGATTTTCTAACTTACACTAACGGGATCCTCCAAGTCCTTCCCAGCTTGAAACTACATTGCTTAGATGCCAGGAGCCACCACCATCCCATACTGCACTTTTTTTTCCTATTATTATACTAGATTATTTACAAAATTTGAATATGTTGTTTTCCAGAACAGATTATTCCAATTTCCCTCATCCCATCCTCGAATTGTACAACTCTATGATTAATTCTCCCCTCCCCCTGCACATCCTTATCACTCTGCTTCCACTCTCCTCCCCTTGGATCCTTATACTCATTCTACAATAATGGTTTTATAAAATATTTATCCTTGTGGTACTGAGTTAGTTCACTCAGCATAATGCTCTCCAGTCCCTCCCAAGTTAGCTAATAATTTACAAAATCATTGCTCCGGTGTACTGTGTAGTATTCCATTGTGTGAATGTGCCATAATATCTCAATCCATTTGTTTGTGGTTGAACATCTGAGCTGTTTCCATATTTTTGCGATGGTGAATAATGCGGCTATGAACATTGGTATTCAAATCTCCATTTGTGCCTCAGTTCTCATTTTCTCAGGGTATATTCCATTTAATGGACTACTGCACTTTTGTACACATAAGAACAAGATGTTCCTATCCTCATGTCTAGCACAGCCCTAGCTTGAGTCCCCAATCTACTGAGAAAAGTTTGAAAAGATTTCAGCCCTTGAGCCTTCCTTCAGACATCTATGTAAACCACAGCCTTCACAAATTTCCACAGTAGCCTGGGGACCCTACTATTTGGGGACAAAAGCAGAGAACTCTTACACTCTAAGACTTTGTGTTATGTTTTTTTTTAATTCTACAGTACAAACCTACTGATTATTTTCCAAACACATTTTTCCACAGACAAAATTGTCAGAAAGAGAAAACCAGTATGTCTTAAGAAAAATACAGATCAACAATGCTGAGAATACATTGAAAAGCCTTCTGTCTGATGGAGAGGAATTAACTGAAAAGGTATGTTCCTAGGATAGCCTTCAGAGAAGGATTTAGCTGATGTGAGCCTTGCTAATTACCAAAGGCTGGAGCTTAATGGGGCCAAGGAAATATTCAGTGACCTATGTGACTTAAAATAAATCAAGGGATGAGTCACAATATGAGGAATGTGTGAAATGCAATGTACATGAATGATAACAAATATATACAAATTTGTATGCAAGTCAATATAATACTATTTTTTTCTAAAAGAGTGTCTAAAAAAATAAATCAAGGTAAGTCCTTTATCATTGCTTTCTTTGGAAACTTATATTGTTCTTGTTGTGTATCATTAAGTTGGAACCGAGTCATAGTTGACTTTCCAGCAGGTTTTCAGAGGCTGTAAACTCATCAGAGGAGATTGCCCATCTTTATCCTACAGAGCAGCAGGTGGATTTGAACCTCATGCCTCTGTGTTGGCAGCACAACTCCTTACCGCTAAGCCACTAAAGCTCCCTTATATTTATGAAGAACCTTAAGTATATTTGCTGCTGATTAATATGGTTGATTTCTGTTTCAATTAAGTTACTCATTCAACTGTTTTCCTTAATATTTTAGGGCTAGGAGCAGTAGAGCATCCATAAATAAATTTACTATGTGTAATATAAAATGTAAATGTTTGCTAAAGGACACATTAAATAGTAAAGAAAAAGAAAAGGAAATGTGTAGAGAGAACAATTTTTTAATTTGGCAGGCAGCCAGTGAAAACCAAGCCAACCTTTTTAAACTCTAGCTTTATACCAATATCAAATTCTAAATGGATTAAATATTTTAGTAGAAATCTCAAATCTTAGTAAGACTATTAGAAACTAGAACAAAATCATTAGTAAACCCTGGAACCCAAAACCCACTGTTGTCAACTCATGGTGATTCTTCTTCAGGTTTTCAGGGCAATAGATATTAATAGGAGAAAACTACCCATCTCTCTTCAATGAAGGGCTGATAGACTTAAACTGCTAAACTTAATAAACAGCTCAATATTTAATCTACTATGCCACTGTTTTTCTTACTATTTTGTGTTATGTAGTTGGAACCAACCTATTACTGACTCTTCAGGGGGTTTTCAGAGCTAGTAAATCACAAGGGAGAAGATTGCCCGTGCTTCTCCCACAGAACAGCTGGTGGATTCAAACCACTGTGTGCTTTGGGAATTGCAGTGTAGCTTCTTACCACTAGGCCATCAGAGCTCTGTGTACCACTTGTTGCTGTGTACCATCGAGTCAGAACAAACCCATCACTGATCCTCCAGAGGGTTTTCAGAGGCAGTTAGTCAAACAAAAGAGGATTGTCCATCCTTTTCCTGTGGAGCACCTGGTGTATTAGAACCATGTGCTTTTGAGATTGTAGTGCAACTTCTTGTCATTCGGCCACCAGAGCTCCCTATGCCACTGTTGTTGTTATGTGCCATCAAGTAGCTTAAATCCAGAATGACCTTATGCACAATAGCTCTGAACTCTGCTCTATCCTGAGCCAATCTCACTGTTTCTGACACACCTACCCTCATTACCCCAGTTATTGTATCAAACCATCTCATCTGAGTTCTTCCTCTCCTGATCTGTCCCTAGATCCTTCTATGCATGATATCCTTCTCCAAACACTGGCTATATGACCAAAGCAAATGAGACAGAGTCTCAAAATCCTTGCCTCCAAAGAGCAGGTTGGTTTCACTCTTTCCAGGACAGATCTGTTAGTTCTCTTGGCAATCTGTGGTGTGTTCAATACTCTTCTCCAGCACCACAACTCAAAGGCATCAATTTTTCTTCTGTCATTTTTAGTCATTGTCCAGCTCTCTGATGCTTAGCAAGTAGTTATGAAGACCATGGCCTGGATCAGGTACACCTTAGTCTCTAGACTGACGTCAGTGTTATTTAGCACTCTGGAGAGGTCCCTGATAGCAGATTTCCCTGATACAATCCATCTTTTGATTTTCTGACTTCTGCTGCCAAAAAGTATAGATTGTTCCTTGAATTTGGAACAAATTTTAATATAGTTTAATACAATAAAATATTACAATGGGAAAAGACAATAGATTTTTACAAGGTAAAATTTTAATCCACAGTAAAACAAGTAAATTAATTAAAAAGTCAACTAGATTGAAAAAAATATTAAGGCAAACATAGGCTGATGAAACTCTCCCAAATTAATAAGAAAAACATTAAACTGTAAGCAGAGTTAATGTGAAGAGGGATTCAGCACATTTCTCATAGCCAAGAGGAAAACTACCTGACCTCAGGGTGGTTTGCGTCTTCACTGTTTGGTTCCTTCACTTTTTAGTTCTTGAAGGTGCACTGCAGAGTCCACCTCTAAGTTCACCTCTAGGCCTATAAAAAAAACAGGATGAAAGTTTTTACTTCAATTGTATAGTCATAAATGAACAGTTACT
This sequence comes from Elephantulus edwardii, assembly GCF_000299155.1. Taxonomy (NCBI): domain Eukaryota; kingdom Metazoa; phylum Chordata; class Mammalia; order Macroscelidea; family Macroscelididae; genus Elephantulus; species Elephantulus edwardii. The sequence goes on from NW_006399752.1 coordinate 23,926,409, forward strand.
GTCTTTGAAACAAAAACCCTGAAGTAATGCAAAAACAGTCAAATTGCTCAGCACTCTAGCTGAAAGGTTGGAACATCTAGTCCACTCAGAGGACCTCAGATGAGCCTGATATGCTTCTGAAAAATCAGATCTTGAAAATCTGTGAAGCAAATTTTACTCTGACGTATATACAGCCACTATGCATCAGAAATATTTCAACTATGTGGTTTTGTTTTATTTTGTTTTTAAGCTGCTTCTTGGGATAAATATATAATACATCCCCTGCTTTCATGAAATTTACCATCTAGTTGTTGTTGTCGTGTATCATCGAGTCTGAACCAACCCATAGCTGACTTTCTGGCAAGTTTTCAGAGGCAGTTAAACAAACAAACGAAAAGGAAACAAATATTTAGAAAGAAAATTATGACATGAAAACTAATTTCAGAGGCATGGTGCAAACAGAATAGCTAACGCTCAGGAAGAAATAGCTAATTTCTCTAGCAGTACATTAAAGAAGACTTCTCAAAGAAGATTTTGCTTAAACTGTGGATTACAAAATGACTGGAAGTATATTATTAGCTGCACTGCAATCCCGAAGGCACATCGTTCGAGGCCACTAGCTGCTCCATGGAAGAAAGATGGGCAATCTCCAACAACAACAACAAGAAGCAAAAGAAAAGTACTGAAAAGCAAAGAAATGAGAAGCAGTGTGATATGTCCTTGGCACTTGAAGAACTCTAACTTTTGATTTGCAAGGAATTAGAGGCAATGCTAAAAACATTCTCAGAGGCCAGATTATAAAGACTGCTTGGAACATAGACTTCATCCTGTGGACTTGGGGAGTCATTGAAGCATTTACCAAAACATTATCTTGATGATCAGCTTTTCATTTTAGAACCATTCTTATGTAGAGCCATCTCAAGGAAGATAGACTGGTGAACTAAGAGTCAGAGTAGAGGGACATTGGTTAGGAAACTGATGGAGTACTCTAGCCAAGAGCATTGCTAATTACTATCATTTGAAAAGGCTTTCCACTGAAATGAGATGAACTAAGATTGAGAGGCATAAGGATGAGGAAGAAAGGGCAAAATGTCGAGCCTAACAAATAGCATTTGACAACCAATTGAATATGAACAGTGGGAAAGCTGGCTTGAAGAAATGGATAACTTAAGTGAAAAATAGATACTTTGGATTGCATTGAATGTGTAAATTTCCTTTGGTAGTATTGTCATGTTCACAATATTGTGTCTTCTTATCCATGTTCAAGGAATATTCTTCCACTTCTCCAGGTCTCTTTTTGTTTCTTGTAGTAATGTTTTATACTTTTCTTTGAATACATCCTTTGTGCTTCTGGTTAGATTTACTCCCAAGTATTTAATCATGTGATTAGCTATTGTGAAGGGTATGCTCTTCTTAGCTCCAGTTCTCTTTGTCACTGTAGAGAAATCCAATTGATTTTTATATGTTGATATTTTATCCTGCCACTTTGCTGAATTTGTCAACTATGTCCAGTCGTTTTCCTGCTGAGTCTTTAGGGTTTTCTAAATATACTATCATACCATCTGCATAGAGAGATCATTTTACCTCCTCTTTGCCAATTTGGGTACCTCTTACTTCCTTCTCAAGCCTTATTGCTATCGCTAAGATTTCCAATACAATATTGAATAGGAGAGGTTCAATGCAATCACACTCAATGAAATCCCAAAACAAATACCATTCTTCAACAAAATGGAAAAGGCAATCTCCAATTTCATTTGGAATGGAAAGAGGCCCCAAATAAGCAAAGCACTCCTAAAAAGAGAAACAAAGTAGGAGGCATCTCACTCCCTGATTTCAAATCCTACTACATTGCCGTGGTGGTCAAGACAGCGTGGTACTGGTACAATGACAGAAACATGGATCAATAGAATAGAATTGAGAACCCAGAATTTAACACTTCTACCTACGGTCAACTGGTTTTTGACAAGGAAATGAAATCAGTTAAGTGGGGAAATGACAGCCTTTTTTTAACAAATGGTGTCGGCAAAATTGAAAAACTACCTGTAGGAAACTCAAGCAAGATTCACACCTTACTCCATACACAAAACCAACTCAAAATGGATCATGGACTTAGGACTAAAACCAAGGACTATAATCTTCATTAAAGAAAAGCTTGAAAGAACTCTAGAAGTCCTAATCTACAACGTAAACAATCTTCCAAGCATACTGAAAAACCTACAACCAGGAGAGGATAAAATAGATGAATGGGATCTTCGAAGAATAAAATCCCTATGCACATCCAAAAACTTCTCCAACAGAATAAAAAGGGAAGCCACAGACTGGCAAAAAATATTTGGTAATGACATGTCCGATAAGGGATTTATATTGAGAATTTACAAAATACTCGAGCATCTCAACATGATAAATGTAAATAACCCAGTTGAAAATTGAGCACAGGATATGAACAGACACTTCACCAAAGACAGTCACTTGGCCAACAAACACATGAAGAAATGTTCAAAATCCCTAGCTCTAAGAGAGATGCAAATAAAAATAACTATGAGATATCATCTCACTCTAGTAAGAATAGCAAACATCAAATGCTGGTGAGGTTTTAGAGAAACTGGAACCCTTATTTACTGTTTTTGGGAGTGTAAAATGGTGCAATCACTATGGAAGACTGTATGGTGCTTTCTCAGAAAGTTGCAAATAATTGAAATACCATTTGACTCAGCAATTCCACTACTGGGAATAAACCCTAAAGAAACTATAATCACCATCCAAGCAGATATCTGCACACCCATGTTTATTGTTGCTTTGTTCACAATAGCAAAGAGTTGGAAACAACCTAAGTGCCTATCAACAAATTAATGGAAAGAGAAGCTGTGGTGTAGTTACACAATGAAATACTACGCTGCGTTGAAAAACAAGGAACGCATGAATTAGTATACAAAATGAGTGACCCTGGAGGGCATTATGCTGAGTGAAATATCTCAGTCACAGAAGGACAAATATTGCATAGTGCCACTGTTATAAAGAGCATTGACATAGGTGTTGGGGGGACTAAGTAAATAATGTATACTACATTGAAACAGATGGAGAAAACTATTTAATAGGGTATATGATTAGGTATCATTGTTATGACAGGAGTCCAGAATGAAGGCGGCATAGTGGAATGGACTTGGGAGGAGGGATTGTAGAAAAATGAAAGAATTTCTCTTTTACTTTTCAAAGAAAAGAGCAAACTGCAGGGAAGGGTTGGAAGGGGAGAAAAGTGCAACAATGAATGAATAGAAATCCAAAGTCTTTGTAAACTGTCATTAAAATTAAAAAAAAAAAACCTAAAAAAAAAACACCCACAAACA
>NW_006399752.1:23931234-23948647 GCF_000299155.1 Elephantulus edwardii
TTGGCCAAGTGGTTGTTCTCCAGATTTCTTGGCACAACTTGGTGAGCACATCCACGGCAGCTTCTGTTAGCTGAAATATGTCAATTGGTATGCCATCTATTCCGGGGGCCTTATTTTTTGCTATTTCCTTCAGAGCAGCTTGAACTTCTGCCTCCATCACCATAGGCTCTGGGTCAAATGCTATTTCATGAAATTCTTCTGTATCTGCCAATTCCTTTCTATACAATGACTCAGTATATTCCTTCCATCTTCTTTTAATACTTCCTGCATCATTTAACATTCTGCCTAAAGCATCCTTGATTGTAGCAACTGGACACATCACCTTCCCTTCGGAGACAGTACAAGTAAACTTAAGAGACACTGGACACAGGAAAAAAAAATCTCTCTGACAAGCTGTCAAGTCATGGGTCGGACAATGGGACACTAATTCTGAAGGCATTTGGTAGAAGTGAAGTGGTATCCTGCTGGAGGGTGGAGCTGGGAAATAACAGGGTCAAGGCCCTGGGCTAAGGGCAGGGACTACACTGTAACTAATGGTCAACTCCAAAATGAGGGGTTTATCTTTCACTACTCCACAAATTGCTGTCTGTCAGATACTCCTCTAAGTCTAAACATTCAGATTAAGACAGACTAGGAAGAAGGATTGGCCATTCATTTCTGAAATGGCAGGCCTCTGAAAACCCTATGTACAACACAACAATGTACAACACAATCATTATCCTAGATATTTTAAAACTGAAGTAACTATGGAGATGCTCAGAGGGCTACTGGAGATAGGAGTCTTTACTCAAGAGATAATCATCACTGGAAAGGTATAAGGAAAATATTATTAATTAAAAGCCAGTTGCTATTAAGTCAGTTCTAACTTCTGAGGATCCTACATGTATCAGAGTAGAACTGTGAGCAATAGGGTTTTCAGTGTGGATTTTCTGAACTACCAATGCTTTTTCCAAAGCAAGTGAACTTATGCTCTTAATGCTCAATTAGCAGTCCAACATGTTTATACCTTCTAGGACCTCTTATTAATGTTTAAAAGACAGATATACTCACAGAAGTAGGTAGTTAATACATTCAACCACTATCTGAAAAGCCTGGGGTTCAAGTCTACCCAGAGTCACCTTTTGAAAGATCTGGAAATCTTCCAAAAGTCAAAAATAGAAAACTCCATGAAATATACAGGAGCTCTGCTGGCTTAGTGGTAATAAATTGCACTGCCAAAGCAAATGTATTCAGTTTGCATCCACCAGCTGCTCTGAGGGAAAATGATAAGTATTCTCTTCCCATGTGCTTTACTACCTCTGAAAACTTATTAGAGGGTCAACTATTAGTTGGTTTTGACTTGATGGCATAAAACAACAACAATGGAATACATACTCTGCTCTATCCCATGCAGGGTCACCATCAGAATCAACTCAATGCCAACAGTTTAGATTAGTAATTGTTCCTACTAGTGGTTTGTCTATGGCTATTTTTGTTTCTTGGTTTGTCCTAGAGTAATAATTAAAAGTTCCTGCTTTCATTTTCTTGAAAGTGTGTCAGTTAAAAAATAGATTATATGATTACTCTGAATATTAAGTATTATACTCATTTAATCTAGTTAATTTTTTAGTTAATATAATGGGTATGCTTTTACTCGGGGTGTCTGATTACGTTGTTGTTGTTGTTGCTGTTGCTAGGTGCCATCAAGTTGAGTACAACCCATAGTGACTATGAACAATAGATCTGAACCCTGTCTTTTCCTGCACCATCCTCACACTTCCTGACACACTTGAGCCCATTGCAGCAGTTACTGTGTCAGTCCACCTGGTTGAGAGTCTTCCTCTCTTTCACTGACCCTCCACCTTTTCAAGCATAGAACATTCATTATTTGTTGAGTTCTAGCCAAATTATTGGTGTCCCTGCTGTTCCATGACAGAAAGATAGCAGTCTCCTCTTGTGAAGATTTATGAGGCTTGGAAATCTGTTGGAAAGTCAACATGAACTGGAATTGGCTTGACAGCAGTGAGGTCTCCAGTGTATCCTTAATGAAGTTCATTGCCAAAATAGTCTGACAATTTTTAATATCTGATTTGTACAAAGAGGATCCATGCTGAAGTAAATAACTCACATATTTGTATTGATGCAAATTAGCCTCATGGTTTATCATTGTAGGGTAGTTTGTGCTTTATTTTTCTTAAAGTTAGATACACCTGTTTTACCATGTGCCCATATTCTCCTATAAAAAAAACTACAGAGGAAATAAAGCGTTCAAATAAGGCAGTACAATATATCAAATCAAGTAATCTATTTTGTCATGTTAAGTAGTAAACTGTTTTCCATTATTGCTAAATGAATCTACTTTAACGTTTTCAAAAAGTCTACGTCTATACACTTTAAATATATATAAATGTTTAATGTATAATTATGTTTATACTTTGCCTTAAAAGTATATTACATATAAAAAATATGTAAGGATAACACATTAAGGAAATATATAGAATACTGATGTCATACAGTGCCCTCTGGTGTTGGTTTAAAGAACATATATTTCCAAGAAATTTGGCACTTTTTAGAAGTTAGTTTAATGTTATCTTATCAAAAAGAAAGTTAAATAAACGTGGTAATAACAATGCATTTTACCCTTGAAGAGTTATGATAAAATAAAAGACATAGGAGCATTGTACTTTGCAAGTATAACCCAATTAAACTACATTAAATTTTAACTCGATAGAAATTTTTAGATATGTATGGGTTGTGTTTTTTAAAAAACAAAACAAAACACAAGCAACTGGGAGGAAGACATCGAGGGTACTTACTGTTTTTCATTATGTAGTTTTAAGATGATGGTGAATATTTTTCAACTTCTTTTCTACATCATTTTAAAATGCCCATAAGTACTGTTTCTCTGGGAAGTGTTAGGACAAACTAAGAGGAAGGCCAGAATTGGAGAAAGGAAACCAATGACTCAAAGCACTATGTCTGATCAGAGAGCCCAAGAAGTGACCGATGGTGACATTCCCACTCTGCAGGGCACTTTGCAACTCTCAAGTATTGCTCTGTGTGGAGGGCCTCCCAGACTCTGTGCCATAAGAAAAAGAACCTGACCAAGAACTTCCTGTGCCTTGTGCTTGTTTCGCTACCATTTCTGCATTCTCACCTTTGATCCACCGCCAATAACTACTTTCCATGGTGTCCCCAAGGCTGCTAATCTCTGTTGTAGGCGACTGCCCGCCTTTCTCTTGCAGAGAGGCTGGCTGACTCAAACTGTCAGACTTTCTGCTAGCAGCCTGATACATTAAGCACTATGTCGTTTAGGGTTCCTTGGATCATACATGGGAAGTGTAAAACATTCCAGGGAAAACCATGGAATATTTCTCTAGTTAGAACACTGGATAAAGGGAGGAAGCTCTGAGAAAGTCTGCCCTATGCTGGAGACATGGCACAGTAGGCCATTTAGCACTCTCAGTGACAGGTCATCCCACAGCGTCCTCAGGGACTATAGTGCTTTGTTACAGAGCCGAATCTAAAAAGCACCAAGTGAGACAATCGGGTATTTCCCACATGCCAGACTGAAGAGGCCTTTCTCCCCTTAAATATGACCTTCATGTCGGTCTTTCTACTGCCAAAAGGTAGTATCCACACCCACACTGTACCGAGAGAGCTGTATCCTGGCCTTGACCAATATCTGTGCTCATAGATTTGCTTCCCACCTTAACCACATACACATCAACACTGACACCCACCCACCCTCTTTCTTCAGAAGCCACAATTGAGTCTGGATTTAATTTTCCCAAGTTCCACTTAGGTGCTCTTAAATAGAAAGTCTCAAGAGAGAGAATGAGGTCAGCTGCTAGAAGAGAGAGTTCCAGTCATTCTGAGCTGAATCAGCTATTTGCACAAAAGTGTCGTCCATGTCGACGAAGCACTGAAAACAGCATTCTGACCAGTAAGCATAATCCGTTAGTTCTCTGGCATTTAGTTACAGCAATGCTTGGACCACCCAGAAGTCACTGGCTGCAGGGATTCCGTCAGGGTCTGCCTACTTGCTCTGTAGTTTTCTTTTTGAAACTTTAAGCTTTTTAGTCAGCACAATATTAAGCTCATCAACAGACTTGGATCATTTCCTGGGCTGGCATCTTGAGGTCCAGTAGAAATTTAAAGGATAAATGGCACATGAAACACACTGGTTTGAGTTGTACTGTGATTGATGGTATGGGAATGGGACTGTGATTGATGGTATGGGGATGTGATTCTCACACATTCTGCAGTTCAACAACTACATATCACATCAGCCTTCAAGTATGATTTCTGAGACCATTTTATATGTTAATAGAAGTTTCACATGCCAGGAAAGTGTATATTTTATGGGATATATTATGCTCACCTAGCCCCAGATGCTTATATACAGCGTGCCTTTCTCATACATTTAACTTGGTGTTCATGCGGATTTATTTGTAGGAAAATCAAGCTTCCAGAAAGGGTCAACTGATTCAAAAGGAAACCATGGATACCACTAAGCATGTGACTCAACTTGTTGAGCAAGCCCATGCCATGAAGGAGAAAATCCAAGGTAAATAGATCCTTTACTGGTTCAGCTTCATGTCAATCAACTGGTCATATTATTAATGATAAAAAAAATAGTGGTTACCATCAGCACATAGGCCAGGAACTGGAGTAAGAACATTACATCTTTAAACTTATATGATGTCTTAATTTCAGCTTTATTTATCTGGATTGTCTGAACACTCATCCCTGCTGTTTGTTGATTTTTAAGAATAAATGGACAGAGTCATTCCTGTTTCAAGCATTTCATAGAAGCAGGTTATCAGTGTACCCCTTCTGCAAAAGGAAGTACATGCTGTGGTTTTCCTAAAATGTGATAATTGACTAGCACTCCACATCTTCCTTGGATATTTGCAGAGAAAATAGTGCATTCAGTGAATGGCAGTAAGCTGTTAGCAGATCTAAAACCTCTTAAACGGTTTGGATTTTTTATTCTTTTCCAAGGACCAAGCTAAGCTGGCAGCAAGCAATCTTAAGGTCGTGGGCATAGAAGGGAGGAGACTCTGAGATTCCTTTGCCCTAAACTGTGGTGGCAGGTTTTAAATGCTCTCTTCATGGTTTAATTATTTGTGCTCTAACTTCAAATAAGTACAGATTGCATCTTGAAGGAATCCGGGAAGTTGGCCTTCAATTTGTTGTTTTTGTTATTACTGTTATTTTGTTGTTGGAGTTATTGTTATATGCCATCAAGTCGCTTGTGACTCATAGCTAGCCTATGTACAACAGTTCTGAACCCTGCGTTATCCTGCGCCAACCTTATTGTCTCTGACATGCCTATCCCCATTACCCCAGTCACTGAATCAATCCATCTCATCGAGAATCTTCCTCTCTTGTGCTGTCCCTCCACCCTCCCAAGCATGATGTCCCTCTCCAAGGACTGGTCATTCCTTGAAACATGTTAAAGTATGTCAGACAAAGCCTCAGAATCCTTTGTCTTCTATTTATCAATTATTGTTGTTGATTGCCATCTAGTTGAGCACAACTTATAGAGACCCTATGAACAAAAGACCTGACGCCTTTCTAGTGATAACCTCATTCAGTCAAGAAATAAATGTTTATTTAGACAGCAAATAAAGCTAATACTCTATAAAACTATCTAAATGGTGTATCTTTGGTGTTATAATCCACATTTTTACTCTATGATTTTAAATCCTTTTCTTTATTTTACTTATAAAAAGGTATATATTGGAGGCAATGATTTTTGTCATCTTTTTGCCTTTTAAAACCAATATACAAACAAGCCCAGAGATCATTGGGAGAAGTGTTATTGTCTGTATTTCCTTCTATAATCTATTCCATGTATGACTAAGATAAACAGATTATTATTGTAAATATAATACTTGCACCAAAATGCCCAAGAATTCTGCATTGCAAATATAGAGGTGAAGGGGGGGGATTCTTATTTCATAGTTAATATTTTAGACTTATTCTTAAAAGTAGAAGTTCAATCTTTTCATGGTTTTTTTTCCTTCCAACATATCTATTTTCCTATAGCTTTCTTAGGAATATTTACAGCATTAGAAACTTCTTCCCACATTTATCTTTGTTCTTTTAGAATTCTAGAATGTTGTACAACACCAATGGTGTACCATTTATTATCCCCAGCCATCTTTACGATTACTGCTAGTGACCTTCATGCTATTATCCATATAAAATACAACCCATATCACAGTTTGATTTATGTGACATCAGTGTTTGTTTACCTATCTTGTCTGGCCAACCACATAGATCATAGCAAACCACAGACACACAATTTCATTTATGCCAGGAAGATAAAATACTTTCTCTCATGGATGCCATGGGATAAGATGGCAGTAACATAATTTTCTTCTGATTATATTTAACAGAAAAAGAAAGTCTGAGAACAATCCTATTCTACTGCTGTTTAGACAAGTCACTTCATCGCTCAGAGCCTCAGTAACTCCTTTCAAACCTAAAATTACTCATCCTATTTATGGAAATGGGTAAATATTGTCCAGAATCAAAATTATTCCATTTGACAGCAGATACATATACTATTACTATATCTATTTAAAGATAGCTAATTTTAGGTACGTTGGTTAAAGACTTGAGAGATTCACTTGAGTAGCTATCAGCATGCATTTTGACCTAGATCTTGACTTAAATAAAGTTAAATATCCTCAACGCAACTTCCATATGACAGGCTGTGCCTCAAAACAGTTTCTCAAAAGTATTTTATAAAATAACAACAACAAACCAATCAATCAAAGGCCCCATGATGTGTAATCCTTAAACACTGAAGTCCTCAAAGCATGGAACTAGCTCAATGTAGTGAAAGCAGGACAAGTTTGTGTTAGCCTCATTCCCACTCTGGAATCACCTAGTGGAAAAAAGGCCAGGTGCTTCCTAGATTACACTATGCCCTGGAATAAGTGATGAACTCCAATACAGTTGCCGGTGTTTCAAGTGTGGACATCAATGTCTTTTAACTAGTATCTCTTTTCTGTTTTAGGATAAGGACTCGCCTGTTCCCACCACCTTCACTTCGATGGTCTTCATTGTGTCCCTATAAAATTCCCTCTCCCTCTGTCCCTGATGCCTCATTTCATCATGTTCTTTTTATCCAGAGATCAACCACAAGATGCTCTATTATGGAGAAGAGCAGGAACTTAGCCCTGAGGAGATCTCTGAGAAGCTGGTGTTGGCCCAGGAGATGCTTGAAGAGATTAGACGTCGCCAGCCATTCTATATACAAGAGGAGCTTGCAAATGAGGAAACAGATGAAGTCTATGAATGTAAATATAACTGACCGAGCAGATATTTGCTTTCTTTGTAGGTTTGGGAGAGAGCAGACACAGAGTCTATAGCATATTTGGCCAAAATAATCAATTCCTAGCATCCTGAGCTATTTAGAACTTAAATGAGCCCTTGAAATTTTTCAGATCAACTTGACTTTAAAAGCCAGACTTTTACATCCAACCTCAGTCTTGAGGAATCTAAATAGAGTTTTCTCCTGTGGAGAAGAAGTAGGAACAGTTGTTACAGGAACATTTCAAGCCAGCTCTGACCCACAGCAGCCTGAGGTGCATCAGAACAAACCCTGTCCAGTCCTGCACCATCCTCACAATCTCTGTGGTGCTTAAACCCCTCCTGATAACATGTCTAAAGTTTATGAAACTAAGTCTCACCAGCCTTGCTTCTAAGGAGTCCCTTGGCTGCATGTGTTCCAAAAGAAATCTGTTTATTCTTTTGGCCATGCATCATGTGTATATTTAATGCTATGTATAAAGATGAGAACCACTTTTTTTCTTCCAACTCCCCTCATAGTCTCGGAATTTTGCTTATTATTTATTTTAATCTAGTCTTCTGGGGGGGGGGAGGGGAGGAACTCAGAAGTAAATGTGTAATGGACCAAGATCAGGAGAAATGGTTTCTAAACCATGTTTAGTTTTGCAATGTCTTCAGGAAACAGACATCAGAGGAAAAATGTGCAGGGGCAGGGCTGGGTTGGAGTCACAGGTGGAAGTTAACCCTGGAACTATGTAGGGAAACTTGTACGGTGTGTGACCCAGGAGGTATCTCGGAATCTAAACAATGAGTGTGTACAGGAAATCCTCTAGACTACGGGTTCTTCATGGGGTCCAGGAAGTTCATAAACGTGGTAGGAAACAGATTATCTCTTTCTTTTCACTAACCCTAAACTGTAATTCAACATTTCCTTTAATGATGAGTGTATGCACTTAAACACAGAAGCATTGTCAAGACTATGCCTTAGTTTTGTATTTGTGTCTTTAATAAGCCACCCTAAAGGTATCCGTTTAAAATAATAGCTATTTATTGGCTCATGATTTCATAAGAAGGTAAATTGGCCAGAGCTCAACCTGGATTTGGTTCTCTCACATGTTTGAGCCTAGCTATAATGACTGGGCTTCTCTCTTTAAATGTGATCTTACCCTCAAGGAAACTCACCCACTTTGTTCTTGAGAACATTTAAAAAAACATAATGAAAGACTAATAGGGAAACTTCAAGGTGTCCTCGGGCTCAACCATTCTATTGAGATTCAAGGAGAAAGGAAATAGACTTCACCACTTTGTGGAAGGAACTACAAAATATTTGTGGCCATTTTTAATCCAAGCAATCAATAAAGAGTTGCATATCACATTTTAAGGAAGCACTAGTGGCCTTGTAGTAAGAAGCTGTGTTGAAATCCTGAAGGCCGACAGGTCGAATCCACCAGCTTCTCTGTGGGAGAAGGATGGGTAATCTCTTCCTGTCCAATTTACTGCTTCTAAAAACCATGAGAGGGTCAGCTATGGGTTGGTTCCAACTCAATGGCACATAACAACGACAACAAGAACATCACATTTTAATTGTTTCTGATACTGCCCAGTATTGCTTTAATTCATTGACAGGTCAAACTTATGGTAATTATTTGACTCACCTCACACAAACTCAAAATTCATTGCTGTTGGGTGCATTCCAACTCTTTGTGACACTGTCAAAATTTCCAACACGGTAAATCTTAACTAATCTTAATAGAAGACTGCCCATCATTGGAACCACCAGAGATGGCCTTTTGATTAGCAGCAAAACACCCTACAGAGTACACTACAGCCCCAGAGACCCTCTCATGGATCCTGCTTAGTTTTAACAAAGAAAATATATTACTATTTTATTGGATTTTTTCCTCATAGTGCTTTTCTTTTAATATGTATCTTCTCGTTGTTGTTGTTGTTGTGAATTGTAAAAATGGATCTGTAGGCTTCACTAGATTTCAAAGGGGCAGATGACATAAAAAAAGTTAAGAACACCAGAATTTGGTTACTTTCCTATCGTTGTCACTGACAACTTCTGCTAACAATTATTATGGATAGTCCAGAAAAGGAACACTTGTGACATAACGATATAGTATGATAGGTAGGACTTAAGTCTTAGAAACAGACAAGAGAATAATCCCTGGTTCTTGGTGAGTTCTGAATCAGGAAGGCTGGTGCTCTAATATTACAGCAGATGTCTCCAAGCTTGCCTGCTCTGGACTTCAACAATACTGCCCTGAGGAAACAAGTCACACATCTCACTGAGCAGCGTTCAGCTTTGTGACTGCATTTCTAGACACTTTTTATACTAGCTCATGAACATGGATAGACTAATCATATTGGTGAAAGAAAGTATTGTCTCAATAGGACAGTTTGACAATCCCCAAAGAAAAAAGAAAATTAAGCCCAAAGACAATACCTGCGCTTTTTGAGCAGAGCAATACACACACACAGCCCAAGAATATGAGATTATTGTCATTTAATCTTCGTTACATCAAAAAGAGTTGAATTTGACCTAAATGAACATAGGAAATTGTTATTTATGAGCATCATTTAACCATATTATTGAAAAGATGCCTTTGATTCTTTTTCATAATAAAGACTATAGTATATTGAAGCATTGCTGGTAGCCTAGTGGGTAAGGGAGTATGCTGCCAGCCTAAAGGTAGACAGTTTGAATCCAGCAGTTGCAATTATCTACTCCATGGAAGAGAAATGGACAATCTCCTCTAGTGTGATTTACATCACGTGGAAACCAACTATCATCTATGAGTCGGCTCCAACTCCAAGGAACATAACAACAACATAGTATATAGAAGTCATCTTTGCATAGTAAGCTTATTAATATGGGTAATCAAAACAATATTATGGTAGGATTTCTACAGAATGGATAATCATCTCATACAGTTTCATATTACTAAAGGAGAGAAGCTGTGGCATGAATACTGACTAAATGATACACAATACATTGACTAAATGATACGCGATATATTGCTAAATGCTAGATGGAATGGGAGAGGACAGAAAGAAGACCAGACTGAATATCTGTCTCCTGTTCTTCCCAGTGTTGAACCTGGCTGAGAGTTGGCAGCGGCAGTACAATGACACCCGTTCCCTGTTTCCTGTTGTCCTGGAGCAGCTGGATGACTATGATGCTAAGTTGTCAGACCTCCAGGAATCACTAAACCAGGCCCTCAACCATGTCAGGGACACTGAAGACATGAATAGAGCCATAGCAGGCAAGCAGCGAGACCACAAGGTACTGTGGACACTAGGGATTGTAAAAATATTTTCATGCACAAATAGCATGAAATTACACACAAGAGAAGGGCAATTGTTATTTGTTTGTTAAATACTGGTGAATTTAAGTGTTAATTTTTTAAAAATATAAAAATACTGGTGCAATTATTATTTGCTATAGTGTTAATATAGTGTTATATTAGTGTGCATGCCTCATTTCAAGGTGAAAGTATTGTTACTGTTTAGTTTTTACATTGATAAGAATACAGTTATTTCTGGTACTCCACTATAAGTTCAATGGTTGTTAAAAAGTTTTGCAGTCTTGTATCCTTTTGAGAATTCAGTGAAAACTATGAAATATACCCAAACACAGTATTCCCTAGACCAGGAAAAGAAAATGTGCACTTGTTCATACACATAAGTTTGGCAGACAGGTTCAAGTAGACCATCTAAACTCTAAGTGATCAACGTTGCGCATATGAAAGAACCCTTTTTTCTCTACAGTAATGCATCCCTTAGCAGCTGTACTCCTAGAATGACCATAAAACTTCATCTCACTGGGAAATATCCACAAAATCCAATTCAGCATTAACTGCTGAGCATACTAAGTGTGTGTGGTATGTATTTAATCCCATCCACTCCCATTAGACTGTAAACAACCGAAGGACAAGACTCATGTCTTAAACAAATTATATCTTTTTAGCACCAAACATAATGTCTTACATGAATTTATGGGCAAATGCATAAAGCATTTTCAACTAACAGAGTAGTTTGTGTATAATGATTAATATTAATTATAAATTTTCATTTCATATTAACTTAGATCTCTAAATTATTAAACAATGTTATTAGCATTTTCAAGGGTTTTTATATATTTAAATGTCATGAAACTATAATTTCTTCCAATGTAATTTAAAACTCAACCTTTAAAAAAAACAAACCCCTCAACCTTTCATTTCTATAGTAATCTTTCCTATAGCACATTGCTTTGAATGGATCTGACTTTGGTAATGATTCTTGTAAAACCAAGAATAACCCATGCATAAATCACTTTGATGTCTGCAAACAAGAACAACACAGCTAACAATTACATTATTCATTACATCATCTACCATCCAACCTCAAAGTGTAACAGAATAATGAAAATCTTCATCAGATGAATATAGAATTCTCTATTTTAAAAATAGATGAACTGATCTTTAGGAAATATTGTTTAGATGTTTTTCTGCTTAGGTGTTTTTCTAAACCAAAACCCTCCTTTCCCAAGGCTATTTTGAATTTGTTTTTAAAGTATCAAATTTTTTTTCTTCAATTATTTTAAATGCATACTAAGCTGAAGTGAATAGTGTTAATTATGACATTTTCCTAATTACTGGTTCGCAAAACTTTCTTTTTTTCAAGTTGACCATTTTTTCCTAGGAATGTGATAATGTCTTTCAAAGTTAACTTTATTCTTCTCTGTCTAACACTGTCTGGGTATGATTGGTAGAGGAAAACCTTTTTTTTTAAAATTTTGGTGTGATTTAAGTATAAGTTTGTAGAGTGTCTTAGTTTATATTCAACAATTATTTCCTATTTTTTTTTTTGTGACTTTTGTTGTAATCTCACAGTGTAACACCATACATGGGACTTCTCTGTGTTTCCCATTTCCATTAATCCATCTTTCCTATCTCTTCTTCCCTCTGGGCAGGTGCTGCCCTTTTGATCTTGTATGGTTGATTATTAAACAAAGTACCTCCCTCATGTTATTGTTCATTGTATAAGCCTATCTATTGAAAGGGTTAAACCAGGCTACTCCTTGGAGGAAAGGATTCTGGGGCTTCGTCTGACATACTTTGGACATGTTGTGAGGAGAGACAGGTCCTTGGAGAGGGACATCATGCTTGGGAGGGTGGTGGGACAGCGCAGGAGGGGAAGGCCCTCTATGAGGTGGATTGATTCAGTGACTGGGGTAATCGGGATGGATGTGTCAGAAGCAATGCAATTGGCACAAGATAGAGCAGGGTTTAGGGTTGTTGTACATAGGGTCAAACGACTCGACAGCACATAACAACAACAACAACAACCTATTGAAAGTTGAACTAGGGAAGTGACTTTACTTCCAGGTTTGAAGAGTGACTGAAGTTCACAGTCTTAGGGGTTCCACCAGTCTTTATCTGACCAGTAAGTCTGGTCTTACAGGAAACTCTTTATCTTAAAGTATATCATCTTCCAGCTAACAAATTGCTTATTCGGCCATGCAGCTAGCATAGCTCTTTGAAGTTCAGCTACAACCTCAGGTTATTAGGAATTTTTGTCTTAAGGCAACCTGATACAAGAGCTTAGAGAAGGGGTCATATCTCAAACCCTTTAAAAGGAAAACTGCTGGTTAGAGCTAAATAATTCCAACCTTTTCTTCAATTTCCCTCCTTTACTTGCTTTAAAACTCATACATTACGTTGTTGCTTTTTTGTAAAGTAGCATATGTAACTTGCCTTTGTGGAGAGAGAAAATTTCCACTTCAGAAAGGCTTGATTGTATAGTGGGGAAATTGGTTTGATTTTATGTGTTTACAGATCACCTGTAGATGTGAATTGCCCACCTTTCCATTAGCCACTTGATAGGTTAAACACTATGCCACTAAGGTTCATTGTTCTTATATTAGGAAACTAAAATGTAATTCTTTTCTTTCCCTAAAACTATAGCTTGCCCCGTAGAAACATATTGAGGTACATGAATTTCATTCTTCCCTCACTGCAAATCCAAAAAGATTCCAAGGGAGTAGGAAAAGACATCAAGATGAACTTTGAAAGTTTTAAAATATTTCCTTCTAGATCTAAGGGTTGTATTTATTCCTGAAATATCCTGGATTATACAATAACACATATTTTAAATTAATATTTATAATGTAACCAATAATTTTTTCTCTATAGTTGTAAAATAGTCTTTTTGTCCCTTCACTTTCATTTTTATTTTCAAGTGCTGAACTCAATTGCAGTCCTACTGTATTGCTTTAGATAACAGTATTCCTACGTTTGAAATCTAAACACAAAAATACAAATGTTAATGTATGTATATATACAATATATGTTAACACTTGAGTAATTTTTCTATTCCAACAGCCTTATCATTTAACATAAACAGTTCAGAGTGGAATGATGTATAATCACAATATAATGTTTTTAAAATAGTGTCAAAGAACTCTGAGGCTAAGTTGTTTGACTGCCAAAAAAAAAAGGTTAGCAATTCAAGTCCACCTGTCTCTCTGTGGAAAAAAAGGCCTGGTCATCTACTCCAGTAAAGATTTGATCCAGAAAGTACAAAGGGGCAGTTCTCAAATCAATAAGGTTGACATGGGTTGGAATTAACTAATAACAAGAGTAGGCTGATTTGAAGTTTTTAAAATAATATTATAATTCTTTTGCATATGCCTTATTGTTCTTAAAATAGATAATCGGTGACTGACCAAAATATTCACTTGATAAATGCTTTTTAACAAATGAAATACAATTATATGTAAATATCATATATATAAATTTATGGAATGTATATGAACTCTTTCAGTGCAAGTGCAAATGTTAGAAGTTCTAGTTCATTCTGAAGTACTCTTGAATAAAGTCCTACTAGACAGTTCAGGACAGGAAGACCCTGGATGAGATGAATTGATACAGTAACTGGGTAATGAGGGTAGGTGTATCAGAGTCAGTGAGACTCAGGACAGAGCAGACTTCAGAGTTGTCACAGATGACTCGACATCATATAACAACAATTCATAGACATTTTAGGGAGCTGTGGTAGCCTAATGATAAGAAGCTGCAGTACAATGCCAAAGGCACACAGTTTGAATCCACCAGTGGCTCCATGGGAGAAGGAAAGCCCACCAGAGTGTCAACTATCAGTGATGGTACCATGACAGTACACAACAACAACATAAACATTTTCCTTCCATGCAATTTATAGCCTCAAAATCTCAATGGAGCATCAGCTATGAGTTGGTTCTAACTCAGTGACCATGAGTTTGAGTTTGTCTGACCTACTTTGGGCATGTTGTAAGGTGGGATCAGTTCTTAGAGAGTAACATCATGCTTGGGAGGGTGGAGGGACAGCGCAGGAGAGGAAGATCCTCGATGAGATGGATTGATTAAGTAACTGAGGTGATGGGGTAGGTGTGTCAGAGACAATAAGATTAGCACAGGATAGAGCAGGGCTTAGGGCTGTTGTACATAGGGTTGCTATGAGTCGCAAGTGACTCAATGGCACATAACAACAACAATGATATAATCTTATATAATAAATGACTTACCAATAAAATCCTCACAACTAGACCAATATGAAACATTGATGAAAAACAGAGAAAAGATTGATGTTGTCAATTTTTTCAAACTACCTGGATCAACAATCAACATAAATCCTGCTGAAAATTATCCAAAAACAATTGGAAAAGTACATTGACAGGGAACAAATAGAAATATAAACTGGGTTTAGAAGATGGCTTATAACTAGAGAACATTATCTCCAATGTCAAGTGAATGTAGGCCCAAAGCAAAGAGTACCAGAGGAATGTCTATGTGTGTTTCATTGACTATGCAAAGGCTTTTGACTGTGTGGATCACAAAAAAATTGTGACTAACCTTGAGGAGAATGGAAATACCAGAACACTTGACTGTGCTCATACAAACCCCATACTTGGACCAGGAAGTAGTCTTCAGAAAAAAAGCAAGAAAATACTTCATGCTTCAAAATAAGGAAAACAGTACATAGAGATGTATCCTATCTTTGTACCTTTTCAATCTGTGGAAACTAGGCTTTATAAGGTGTAGTGTAGCATCTGGATTAGAGAAAGACTCATCAACAACTTACATTATACAGATGATGCAACCTTGCTTGCTGAAATTGAGGAGGACCTGAAATGCTTGCTGCAGAAGGTCAAGGATTGCAACCTTCAATATGGATTGAAGGTCAACATCAAGGAGACAAAGATTTTCACCACTGGACCAACTGGCACCATGATAGATGGAGAAGAGATTGAGATTGTTAACAATTTCAGGTTGTTCAGCTCCACAATCAACATTCTTGGCACCAGCGGTCAGAAAATCAAAAGACAAGTTGCACTGGGAAAATCTGCTGACAGGGACCTCTCCAGAGAACTGAGAAGCAAAATTTCACTCTAGATACTAAGATCCAGGCAATAGTCTTCACAATTACTTGCTATACACTAAAAAGATGGACAATGACTAAGGACAGAAGAGTTGATGCCTTTGAGTTGTGGTGCTGGAGAAGAGTATTGGACATACCATGGACCACCAAGAGGACAAACAAATCTATCTTGGAGAGGATGAAACTAAGTTTCTCCTTGGAGGCAAGGATTTTGAAGCTCTGTCTCATGTATTTTGGGCACATGACCAGGAGGGACCAATCCTTGGAGAAGGATATCATGCTCAGAAGTGTGGAGGTACAGCATAGGAAAGAAGACTTCAGCTGTAATGAATTAATACAGTAACTGGTGTAATGGTGCGAGGTGTATTAGAAACAGTGAGACTGGCTCAGGACAGAGCAGGCTTCAGTGCTGTTGTACATAGGGTTGCTATGAGTTACAGGCAACTTGACATCACATAACAACAACAATAACAAAAATCCACATCCATGGAGGCAATAGTCAAAAAACAAAGCGATGTATGGCATCATACAAATCTGCTGTCAAGGACTTCTTTAAAATGCTAAAGAGCAATCATTTCATGTTAAAGCCTAAGGGACACCTGACCCAAACCATGGTATTTTCCATTGTTTCTTATGTATGTGATAGATGGAAAGTGAATATGAAAGACAAAAGAGGTGACAACTTTAAATTGTGGTATTAACAAAGAGCATTGAGTATACCATAGACTGCAAAAGAGAAAAGAAGAATCTGTCCTGAAGGAAGGGCAGCCCTGGTACTCCTTAGAAGCAAGCATAGTGAGACTTCATCTCACACGTTCTGTATCTATTGTTGGTAGGTTCCAGTCCCTCAAAAAGGACACCAGGCTTCAAACCATAGATACTCAAAAGAGAGGAAGATCCTCAGAAACATGAATTGATAGAATTGTTGGAAGTATAAGTTTGAGCTTATCAGAAGTTGTGAGGATAGAGCAGACTTGAAGAGTGTTTTATTGTTTATATAGTATTACTATTGGCTAGAGCCAATATAATGGCAGTATATGCTCCTTGGAATTTTGGAGAGGTCCTTGACAGCAGTCCTTTCAGCTTAATAAATGAAGGTGCACCTGATCCAATCCATGGTCTTTTCAGTTACTTGTTATGCATATGAGAGCTGGGCACTGAATAAAGATAATAGAAGAATCAAAGCTGCTGAGTTTTGGTGTTGGAGAATAGTACAAAATATCCCATGGAATTTCAAATGAATAAACAAATATGTCTTGGAGAAAGTGCAACCAAGGTGCTCCTTACAGGCAAGGATTGTGAAACTTCATCTCACATACTCTGGGCATATTGTTAGAGGAGTTGATAGTCTTTGGGGAAAGATCTCATCGTTGACAAGGTGGAGGACCAGTGAAAGAGGGATAGAAGGCCCTCAGCAAGAAGGATTGATACATTGATGGTAACAATTGGCTCAAGTGTATTAGAGAAGATGAGGATGGACCAGGACAGGGCAGGATACAGATCTGCTGTTCATAAACCTCTGTGGGTTGTGGTCAACTCAGTGGCACCTAACAACAACACAGCAACAATATAGTCATGTTTATTGTTATGTTATTAATATGACTATATATATACACACAGCTTTAGTTTGCTTGGCTCCATAGTCAACTGTCTTGGCACCAGCAGCCAGGAAATTAAAAGGCGCATTGCCATGGGAAAGTCTGCTGTTAGGGACCTC
>NW_006399752.1:23949192-23949872 GCF_000299155.1 Elephantulus edwardii
AACAACAACAACAACAACATATGTTTACAGATTATATCCTATTCCCACAGCATTTTTACAACTATGGAGAAAAAAATCAAATATCCACTGTGAGGTGCAAACTGGTTTTTGAGATGATAATGTTAAAAATAAAATTAAATATTTTAACCTCTCAAAGTATTCGTATTATTTTCATACTAAAAATGAGAATAAGATATCTGAGCACTAAAGAGATTAATTTCCCCGAAATCTCACATCAAGTAGTGGCCGTGAGTCATGAGCCCAAATTTGTGTGAATCCAAGAGGGCAAGTTGACTGCACAACCCTTGTATTTGATACTTTCTCTAAAGAACATTGTCTTCCTTTCTCCTACTCTTCTTTCTTGCAGAAACAATATGAGCGAGTGAGAGAGCAAATGGAAGTGGTGAATATTTCTCTGAGGGCATCTAGTGACTCTCTGACCATCCCTCGTCTGACCCTTTCAGAATTTGATGATATTATTAAGGTATGAATATATGTGGTTTGTTCAGGTCTGTGTTTATAGCAGGTTAGAGCAATGTGATTAGTGGCCACTACATTGAAGGACAAAGTTAACATTACAAAATATATTGGGGTTTTTTGTTTAGTTTTGTTTTTCTTTTTAATCTTCATTTTTTAAATAAAAATTTACAGAGATTTTGGATTTCCATTCATTCATTGTT
>NW_006399752.1:23950277-23952943 GCF_000299155.1 Elephantulus edwardii
TATTCCATTGTGTGAATATACCACAGCTTCTCTATCCATTTGTTTGTTGATGGGCACTTAGGTTGTTTCCAACTCCTTGCTATTGTGAACAAAGCTGTGATAAACATGGTGTACATATATCTGCTTGGATGGTAGTTATGTTCTCTTTGGGGTATATTCCCAACAGAGGAATTGCTGGGTCAAATGGTATCTCTATTCGCAACTTTTTGAGAAAGCGTCACACTGCCTTCCACAATGGTTGCACCATTTTACACTCCCACCAACAGTGAATAAGGGTTCCAGTTTCTTCACAACCTCGCCAGCATTTGTTGCTTGCTGTTCTGTTAAATTTTGCTATTCTGACTGAGGTGAGATGATATCTCAGAGTTGTTTTGACAGAATATATTGTTGAAAATGCTGACCTTGTTCCATCTTATTCATACTCTACTCTTGAGCTGGGGGCTCTCATAAAGCTGGCATTCAAAATCTATAACTAGCATTTTGGAAAAGTGGAAAATGTTCCCATAATTCAGTACATCAAATCATCATAAAATCATTTAGTTCATTTTTCACACCTTTGAGACACGTAATTCTAAGACAATATGACCACTGTGTCATTCTTTCAGTATTTCAGCACTAAGCTCTGTATCTTACTGTCCATTCATTTTAACTTCCATCACTATAACATCAAAATACATACGGATGAACCCACCGCTTTCTGATTGCCAATTTCTTTAACTTCTTCCTGGCAATATTTTTCTTCAATTCTCTTGTTAAATCTCCTGTGGCCACAGCCAAATTTTTACATCAATAGTAGAGGTCTTTATGAACTCCATTTTATTTACGCTCCTTTTTAAGCACCATCTTTTACCTCATTTACCCTAGAATTCTCACTCCAACAATTTTCTGGCCACACTGACCTCATTAACCCAAGGCTCTCCTACCTTCTCTTCCCTCCATAGCCAGCTTAGATCATCAACATGATCATTGACTCCTTTACCCACTGGTTCCTCTGTCATATTCACCTAAGAACTCCAAACATAATAAAACCCGTGTCCCTTCTATATGGCTATATCAGTGCAGCCAAATATCACTAATGTGAAACTTACTCTCCTCCCATCAGTCTTCCTGGGAAAATATGCTTCATTGGAAAAAACAGATACAAACAAAAGAAAACTCCTTTAATATTTCTTCCCCATATCTACCAGTTGCCTTTCATCTGAGTCTATTTCTTTTCTCCATCCAATTACATTTGATGAAGTGACCATTTTTCTATTAAAGAGTCTGATCCCTCCACTTTTCCCAGGATAGTTTTAGTCCTCACCTTGTAGACTAACAAGTTTCCTTCCTGAGAGTCAAACCTATGACTTCAGAATCATCCAGTTCTTTCTCTTTACAAAGTGTTACTGTCAACATAAAAATATGTCTAGTATTTTTTACACTTTAAACATTACAGAGAAATAATTGCTTGTCCTGGCATAAACTAAGTCTCTTTCATAGGGGAAAAAACTTCAGGGGTGTTTAAAAATAATGTTCCCTGCAAAGAATTAGTTTATGTTTTAAAATAAAAATAAAGTGATCTGTGTAGACTTGGGAAGAGGTGGAGGGAAGGAAACATTATTATTGCCTTGGGAATAGTAGCAAGTTTAGAATTGCGCTTTGGGTGACTGAGGGAACAGATCTCTAGTCAGTCCTGAGGACGCAGCTAAACTTATAAGTCATGTTCATCATTGCAGAAACAGCATAATTTGTGATCTAAGGGGAGGGCATATGAGGACTGCAGTTAGCTTGAAAACAATGAGCTGGTTCCAGAGAGGAAATAGGTCCAATAAGATGAGAACCATATGGTGTCTATTGGAGTTAGTCTCAGATGTCATAAGTGAACTTCAATTTTGATGAGCTAATGGAGCTAATGGATTTGTCAGAGTAACTAAAAAGTGAGAACATAGAAACAGCATGCATAAGCAAATTCTTTTGAGAAATTTTGAAATGAACAGAGTAAAAAAGTAGAGTAGTAATGATAGTTAAGTGAATAGTAGAGGGAATTCTATTTTATTTCGTTCTAGTTAGAAGATGGCTGAGTACATGTGAATACTAGAAAAGCAGTAGAGAAGAAGGAGTTAAAGATGAAAAGGGGCGGAAAGAGGGAGAAAATATTTAAGAGAAGTAGGTAAATTATCTATTGCTAGTATTTTAGGTTTAATATATACTTAACCTGAAATGTTATAATAAGGAATAATAAAGATTATCTTTATGTGTTCCCTAAGGAAAATGTCTTAAGTTCCTCTAAATTAATTGACTTTTAAATGTTTTTCTTTAGAATGCATCAGGGATTTATGCAGAAATTGATGGAGCCAAAAATGAACTAGAAATAAGACTGGCCAATCTGAGTAACCTCAGTCAGGATTTGGTCCAAGAAGCTGTTGACCATGCACAGAACCTTCAGGAAGAGGCAGATGAATTGAACAGGTATTATACTGTTTCAGAAAGGCAGACATCTACATGAGCTAAACAAAATACTTGTATTCAAGTCCCAATGCCAAAGTTACTGGAATACAGTGTTAGCAAGTTATTTTATTTAGGGTGGCATGTGTTGGCTGTCAGACGATAATTTATTGCAATTATTTGAAGAAGAAGGTTTTTATGTTTATAAAAAATCCACAGGATTGGAAATCTGCGCGCGCGCG
>NW_006399752.1:23956405-23977649 GCF_000299155.1 Elephantulus edwardii
ACATTAAAAAATTTAAGACGGTGCCCTAAAGTATTTTTGTTAAGACCAAAACTACTGCATAAGGTAATATCAAGTAAATCAGATCTTTTTACAAGGACTACTTCTACCTTCATCAACTACTCATTTTATAGACAAAATTAACTTTTCACACTTACGCGCCTGAAGTAAAACTAGTTAGGAGTTGACCATGCAATTTTCTTCCAGTAAATGATGTTCTAGCATTGCCCAGCAGGGGCAATTTTATTTTAACACCTGTTTAAGGAAAATCAATTGACAATTTTCCTCACAGCATCTAGAACAGCATCCCACAATCCACGGTCATTCAATTAATGTTAATTGAAATGTACTGAAAATTTATAACGTAATTCACTGATCTGAAATAATGGGCACATAATGAGATCATTACAGAAAATGACTACAAATCTGTAGATTAGAAGCAAGAACCACTACAGGTTACACATAAATTAAAGATAAATAATATTTTTGTTGTTGTTGAAAAGTAGCCAGTTTTCCCTGTTTGTCAAAATTGCCAAATAATCTCCTAGATCTCCTGAGAATTGGGGGGTGGGGTTCAGGGGGTGTAAAGTAAGTAATGTATGTCACAAAATCTGCTGTGTGAAAGATAGTGTTAATGATGATTCAATGCCATTCAGGGGATATTTTTTAATCAGTGCAATAAAATTGACCTTTGATTAAATAAAACTTCTGGAAATACACAATATTGATAGAGTATTGTTTTGCTATCCATTCTATGACTCCCTTAATAATTATTTTGTCATTTTAATAACTATACCCCATTGATTTGAATACTAGAATATACTTTAAGTTCAAGTCTATTACACTGTTCTAGCATGATGCTATATATTCAGTGTGAAACAAAGCCAGAATAAAATAACTTTGAGGTCTCTTTTGTGCCAGATATTACTGACTAAATATGTTCAGGGGGCATCCAAATTTGTAGACATCATGAAATTGAGACTATTCTTCAGCAATTCTTGCATATACACACAATGATTTATACATTGTGTTTCATGGATAAATATAATTAATCATGAATTTTTCATTCTAAAATCATACTTACATAACATCATAATGACAATTTATTATTATTATAAAAATAGTATCTCATCCATGTCCTACAATAAAATCAAATTGACAAAGGTATGATTTCAAGCTCTTTGATATATCTTTTTACCAGTCTAGTCAGCAAAGCCAAAAAAGTAATAAATATTTGTAAAATTTTTTTACTTTTGTATCCTTAAATATTTGTCAAAGATATGTCTCCAGCAAACACAGTTGAGGAAAGCCTTGGCAAGCCAGGTGGCTTTGAATAAATAACAGGAAGACAGTAACAGTGATTCCTGATTTATCATTTAAACCAAATCTTATAAATGACTTTATTTCCCAAAGAGCCAGGAAGAAGAAATAATGAAAACTGTGTTCATTAACAGGAACTTGCACAGTTCAGATACCAATGGGCTAGTGCAGAAAGCTTTAGATGCATCAAATGTCTATGAAAATATTGCCAATTATGTCAATGAAGCTGATGAAACAGCACAATTAGCTCTGAATGTCACAGACCGAATATATGATGTAAGTATTCCGATCTTTCAAAATTCACTTATATGGTGACTTTCCCAAGTTTTTACTTTGCTGTTTTCAAATGTCATCTGTTGAGTTTCCAACATAAAATATGAATGCCTGAAAGGATAGAGGTTCTAAAAAAGGGCCATTTCACTTGCCTTGAAAACTTCATAAGCTATTTGAGATGTCATGTTCACCAATCAGCAAGAGCTAATTTCTCAGACAGATTTCTTGAACCAAAGTGTGAGATTAGTTCTTGCTGAATTATGCCTGCATTCAGATATCTTGAATTGGAAAAGATGTTAATGTCTTCTATATAGCAAGGCCTTTTTGGAGTGAGGTTCACTGAATTGCCCACCAAAAAAAACCCCAAAAAAACCCTATCCTGAAAATGCCACAAACATAAGTTCCTCATGTTCACATATGACTACAGTTTTGAACTATGAATTGTACTTTGAGTTGAGCAGATATACTCCTTTAAACAAAATAAATAAATAAATAAAAACATGAAACGCTTTCTCATGCTGTAATTCTTTCTCTCTACCCAACAGGCTGTGAGTGGAATTGATACTCAAATCATTTACCATAAAGATGAAAGTGATAACCTTCTCAATCAAGCCAGAGATCTGCAAGCAAGGGCAGATTCAAGTAAATATCTTTGCTTTCCTATCTTCCTAATTTACAACTCTGTCCTTCTTCGCCCCCTTGTGGACACACACACACACACACACACACACACACACACACACACACACTCTTCCAGATAGTATTTCTGCATATGGGAAGAGATTTCAAAAGTCTAGGAAAAGAGAATAATATGCTAGCAGCTTCTGTTTAAGGAATCCTGGTGTCACAGTGGCTAAACACTTGGCTTATAACTGAGAAGTCAATAATTTTAACCCATCACTTTCTCCACAGAAGAAAGATGAAGTAGTCAGCTTCTGTAAAGGTGTGTCCTTTGAAACCCAACAGGTCATTTCTGTTCTCTGAGGTCACTGTGAGTCATATTTGATCCTGTAATGGATTTGGAGTAAAGGTATTAAAAAATAAATATTAGTTCTTTTAAAGTAATAGGGACTAAAAAAAATTAAACTCCTTTGTAATGAAACATCAAAGCATATAAGCGTTTGAAAACATATTAATTCAATGTTTGATGTAAATTTTTGCTCCTTAAAAACACTGACTAGGCGAGCTCTGGTGGCCTAGTGGCAAGAAGCTGCATTGTAATTCCAGAGGTGCGTGGTTCGAATCCACCAGATGCTTTGCTGGAGAAGGAGGGACAATCTCCTCCTGTACCAGTCAGATCTGATGGCATACACACACACACACACACACACACACACAGACACACACGCACACACACGAACACAAAAACACTGACTATTAAAAAATACCATGAGTATTAACTTTCAAGGAGATAATGCCATGAATATTATTGATGGCGGCTACCATCAAGTTGATTTTGAATCACAGTCCTGTATCTTCAGAGATTTTCACAATTATGACTTTCAAGAACTGTATGGTACACAACTTACTCTTTCTTGCGCAGTGTGGAAAACCCTTTGAAGTTTTACCGCAAAGAAGTATGTCATCACTCTGAGTGTGGCTTGGGGTGGTGTGATACCATAAAACTCTCTGGTTATTTGCAATTTCTGATAGTTTATGTTCTATGTAGTTTACTATATTAGGAATAATATAGTCATCACATGGAAAGATTTACTCCCAAAAGCTAGGATATCTAACAACCTACAGCCTTCAATATGGATTACATCTCAACATTAAGAAAACAAAAATTCTCACAACTGAACCAATAAATAACATCATGATAAATGGAGAAAAGATTGAGTTTTCAAGGATTTCTTTTTACTTGGCCCCATAATCAACACTCATAGAAGCAGCAGTCAAGATGTTAAATGACCTATTGCATTGAGCAAATCTGTTGCCAAGAACCTACTTGACAAAGAGCAAAGATGTCACTTGAAAGACTAAAATGCACCTGGTCTAAGCAGTGAGTATATGCATTTGCTTTATACGGAGAACTCTGATGGCTTTAGTCACGGAGATTAGTTACTAACCCAAAGTCAACATCTCTTTGATAATCTGAACCTACCAGCAGGTCCACTGGATAAAGATGAGCATTGTCTTCCAATGTGATTTATAACCTCTGGAGGTTCAGCTATGAGGCAGCACCAGATCCACAGGAATGAGTGAGTGGATCATATGTGTGTGAGAGATGGACAGTGAATAAGGGAGACTGAAGAAGAATCAATGCCTCCGAATTTTAGTGCTGGTGAAGAGTGTTGAATATACTCCGATCTGCCGGAAGAGCTAAACAAATCTGTTCTGGAAGACGTGCAAGCAAGAATGGTGAAACTTAGTTATCTGTAGGAACCAGTATCTGAAGAAGGACATCATGCTGGGAAAAGTAGAAGGGGAAGGGAGAGAAAAAAAGCCCTGAATTAAGATGGTCTGGCACGGTGGCTGCAGCACAGGTTTAAGCATAGTAAAGACTTGTAAATATGGAGCAGGGCTTTGTTCTGTGGAGCTTTAGATGGTTGTAAGTCAGAGTCAGAGCCAATTCTATAGTGCCTAACAACAAAGCAAACACATCTGAATGGGAAGGGTGGGGGTGGAGTAGAATTATTTTAGTCAATTTTAAAAATTTTGAGTTAGTCTTCAAAACTATTGAATTAATTGAGAATTTCTCTATTCATCTCTGGGGTAGTGAACTCATTCCTGAGGATATTTTGGTATTGACTAATGAGAATACAAACTTATTCTCTAACTTCTAGCTAACACCTAAAAACGAAGACCATGTTTGGAAATGAAAACCTCATAAAATCATACCAAAGTAATTAATCTTGTATATGAATTTGCATTTTTATGAGAGCCATGAAAAAGAAAAAAAAAGTACTGTGCTTTTCATATATAGAACATTTTACTCTTTTGTACATTCATAAAGCAATTATCATTTAGTTTCCTGAATAAAAAAAGATAATAGCAAAGCTATTATACTTCTCTGAACTAATTAATTAAGTAAGCCTAATTATTTTGCCAGCTCTGGTAGTGTAGTAGTAAGAAGCTGTGTTGTAAATCCAAAAGCATGCGGCTGAGATCCACCAGTTGCTCTTCAGGAGAAGTATGGACAATCTCCTCTCTTGGTTTTAATGCCTCTGAAAACCTGCTAGAGGGTCAGCTATGAGTTGGTTCCAACTCGATGGTATTTAATTATTTATTTACATTAATTTTAAAGTTCTCTAAAGCAACAAAGAATGAATGGAAATCCAAGTTTTCTGTAAACTTTCATTAAAATATCAATAACAAATTTTTTAAACCCAAAAAAGAAAAAAATTAGAATTCTAGTAAACAAAGTATTTTACAGTAAATATTGCCATATCTAAGCATTGTTTTATTCCCTTATTTTGTGAAGACTATGTATATCATCATGATAAAGTGACAAATTTATATTTTATGATTTGAGAGTAAACCCCACAAAACCAATTTTTCTATTCTAAGAATGACATCTCTTCAAAGTTCCATGTTTAATGTTCAAATACATATCTCTGTTTTAGTCTCATAATATTTTGAACATCGAGCCTCCTATTTCATAATCTTGTGTGATTAAAACTTTCATAAATTTACTTGCAAAGGGGTAGGAGTTAGGAGAGTGTGACTCACTCCATTTACAGAACAGATCCATCTACAGAAATATATTTTCATTTCAGATTACTTTTTTCTCACTTTAAAGTGATTTTCAGTGATTAATAATTATTGTTGACAGCTTTCCTTTTTTTCATTATTTATGTCATTTAGTTAAAAATCCATAATAAACTCAGAAAATGGCTACTTAGAGGAACTTTATACTGACTTCTTTTATAAAATGAAAAGTGTTTCTTTAAGACACCAAGATTCAAATAGGACAAGTAATTTTATGTAGTATTTCTTTTTTAAAACGTTCAGTCCAAAATAGATTTTCTTTCTCCTATTTTTAGCAAGAATACCAAATATAGAGTCAAATATGCTCTTTCTCAGTATATCCTCCAGTGCTTTTTGCTATTAGAAGACCCATAAATAAAAACTGAAGGATCATTATAATACTGTATTCAAAAGTTGAAGCAAAAAAAGAAGGAAGAACAGCTGCAATAAAACTACAAAGTGTATTTAAGTCCCTTATTTCATTCTGGGAAATGTTTCCCATTATTCATAGTAAGTATGAAAGAAATGATAGTACTTGGTGACAGCATCAACTAGGCACCAGTCATATGAATACATATGTAAGTGGGGCTGGGTAAGTTATATTGGAGTGAAGAAAACTGAACAATGACCCAAACACCCAAGAGAAAGTGACCAGGAGGGAAGGTATCTTCACAAAGCCACTGGAGAGAGAGGAGAAAGTATAATAAGAAGTGAAGAAACAATCCAGCTTTCTGTCAAAAAGCACTGGAAGTAAACAAAACACAATTAGAAATGAAGAATTATTGGTAAGATTAGTCTTCTTCTTCAGATAGCAATACATAACAAAGATTGGATTGCTCAAAGATAACCCCAGTTTGGGTACTGTGCCACAAGCCAACTGTCAATAAAAATGTTTGCATGAAAAACACAGTTTGTCAAAATGGACACACAAAAAATTACCAAAAATTTTAATAGACCTGTATTAGCAATTAAACCTTACGACCAAGAAATCTTAATCCCCAAATAGTTTCACCAGTGTGTTAATCTTGACATGTAACAATGAAACACCACCATATTGTACAAACATTTTCAGAAATTAGAAAAGAGACTCTAACTTGTTCTATGGCATGATAAAAATGTGTATACTAGATCCTGATAATATTATTATAACTGCTCTGTGGGAGAAAAATAGACAACTTCCTCCTATGCAATTTGCAACCTCTGAAAACCTAGTGGAAGGTCAAATATGATTCAGTTCTGACTCAATGACACACAACAACAATAAAATATAAGCAGAAATGCAAAAATCTTCAGGGAGGCACAATTAAATCAAATGTTGCAAACATATAAGTAATAACTAATTTTTTCAAGGATTTCAAAGATAGTTTAACGTTAAAAAAAATTTTAATTTACTACATCTAGAAAACAAGGAATGAGAACCTATAATCATCTTACTCAATCTCAAGCATCTCACTTTCATGGAGTAAATTTTAAATCGTAACAACCCTCCATCAGGTTTCTGAGGCTGTAAGTCTTAACAGCAGGACTCTGTCCATCTTTCTCTCTTGTAACCACTGGTTGATTCAGATTTCCAGAGAAATGCAGGTTATTAGTGCAACATGAAATGGATGATGCACCAAAGAAATGCTAATAATACATCATAGATAAATTGTATTTATTTCATAATTTCAAGGATAGTCTTAACATCTTTTAAAAAATCAATTTCAATTCACTACGTTTAGAAAACAAAGGAGAAAAGTCTTATGATCATCTCACTAGGTGCAGGATAATCACCTGAATAGAATAATACTCATTCATAATTAAAAAAAAAAAACAACACCAAAATCTCTTAGCAAACTAGCAACAGAAGGATTCTTCCTGACTCTGACAAAAGCAATAAAATAATATAGAGCAAATATTTTCATACTGGAATACTAAAATCTTTCCCATTGAGAGTAGAAACAATAAACATGACCCACATTACTAATACAATGGATAAAACTCCAAATGAATTCTATATATAACAATTAAATTTTTAAGTGTCATTTACAGTAGCATCAAATTAACAAATACTTAGGTATCTAATGAAGGATTCTAAGATTTCTACATATAAAACTGTAATATATTATTGAAAAAATTTAAAACACTAAGTAAATGGGGAAAAATAAATGGAAATAAATTGGGAGCTTGGTGGCCTAGTGGTAAAAAACTGTGCTGCAATTCTGAAGAGATGCAGTTCAAATCCAAAAGCAGTGCTGCCGGAGAAGGATGGGCCATCTCCTCGAAAAACCCACTGGAGGGTCATCTACAGGTCAGTTCTGACTTGGAGGCCCACAACAACAAATAAATGGAAATCTAAAGAATTTAGATCTAAATAAATGTTAAATGGAAGACTCACTTTATAAAACTGACAATTTTCCACTATTTAGTTATAGATGTAATGCAATACCACTTAGAAAATCTGAAATTTGTACTTCTGTATTTGACAGGATGATTCTATAATTTCTACAGAAATTAAAGAAGAAGGGGAAAGACAAAGGATAGTTTTTAAAAGCTGTAAAATTTAAACTACCAGATGTCAAGTTTTATTATGAACAGATATTAAGGCAAAGATATATGAGGCATAAAAGATTATAGATAGCAACATTTCTCTTGAATAATGTTTAGAAAACAGACATAACTAACAAATGTCCATCTGTTGTGTATCAAACAGCTCCCAAAATTAATCATAGGAGCCCAAGGGAAGCTAGGAGTGTGTTAATAATTTATTTTATTGGCTTGAGTAATATTTTGTTCAGCTTGTGAAAATTCTACAAAGTATACTTAGAATTTACAAATATATATGGGGATATACATAGGACTGCTAATATTTTTCAATCAAAGAAATTAGCCACTGCCACTCCAATCTTTATGAGTCACTCTATGAACTCCCGGATCACTCTCAGTAAGTGTTGAAAGCTTCCTACTGTATCTCTTGTTCTAAATACACTTTTCCAGAATTAATGACCTAGATTCAGAGTAGTAAAGGTGGTAGCATGGCACAAAATACAATTTTATTTGTTGGAGAAGAGACTTCTTAGAAGTGTCTTAGCCCCATCAATACTCTGTTGTGCTTCTTCCCCACAGGCAGTGATGAGGCTGTGGCTGACACCAGCAGGCGTGTGAATGAGGCTCTGGCCAGGAAGAATTACCTGAAAAACAGATTAAATGATGCCATTAAGCACCTACAAGCAGCCGAAAGAGGTGAGGACCACAAGTAAAATGTCAGTCCCACCTATTTGCTTACTGGAATGTAAGATAAACCTTTACGAAGATCTGGTAACCTTAGAATTTACCTGTCAATTTTTAGAAATAATTGTTTTCTGATAATCAAATAAATTTTGTTCATTACCAAAAAAGTATTCTTCTATAAAGAAGAAAGGTTGAAAAATCAAGTATACTCTCAAAAAAATGGCAATTATTAAAATTTAATTTAAATTAAAATTTTAAATGTTCTTCCTATCTGACGTGTGTGAGAGAGAGAATGGAATCCTTTTGTTCATGCTTGCTATTAACCTGCTTCCTTGTGAACTTGTTTCCTCATTATTCAATTTGCCATAATTTGATTATTATGTTACTCTGACCTCAAGTGTAAGCATTCCGTCCGTTACATGTCATACCGTTCTTATGCAAATATAAAGACCATTGAGTCTAATCTAGAACAATAGTGGTCTCTTATATGGGACTGGAAATAGCCATACCTTCCGCAGCATTTTTTCTGTTTCATTGCTGTAGTCAAAGGCAACTCATAGCTGACTCTCCAGAAGGTTTTTGGAGACTGTAAATTGCCTGGGAGATTTCCCATCTTTCTCCCATGTAGTCACTGATAGATTTGAACCATGAGAGAGGAGTAACTTTAAGTTAGCAGTGCAAATTCCCAAGGCGTACACCACCATAGCACTTATTACTGCTATTCACCATATTCTGGTGCCTCTCAGTTGTACCATCATCAGCATATATTAAAAGCTAATCATTTGCTGAAAGGCTCAACATTTACAGTTGGTTTTATCCCAGTGATTAAATGGCTACTGTTGCCTCCAGCCAATGCCTTATTTCTCTGCAAAGTGAAACCTGTGCTCTCTTTGAAGGTGATGCTCAGCAGCGCCTGGATCAGTCCAAGCAGATCTTAGCAGAAGCTAACAGGACAGCAATGGAGGTCCTACAGGTCACCGTCCCAATGGCTAACAACATAACCACCTGGTCCCAGAACCTTCAAACTTTGGACTCTTCTGCTTACAACACTGCAGTGGACTCTGCTAAAGATGCAGGTATCACCTAGAAACTTAGAGTTTAGGTCGAGTTGAGCAACAGGAGATTATATTCTATACATTGTTTTAAATTTTTTTATTGTGTTTTTAACAGAAGTTTACAGAAAAGTTGGATTATTTTCATTCATTCATTCATTGTTGCATATTTTTTATGAAGATATTTTTTAATATCATGAGTTTTGATTTGAAATATTCTGAAAGTTATCTCAGGAAAGGAAAAAATTTCTCTTGCTTCAGTTGGCCTAACAGAAAGAAATGTGACTATGCACTAGGCAGATAGATAGTCAGAATTTTTGTATGTGTGATAACAGTAGCATTTATTTTATCATTATGAAAAGAATATTTATCAAGATTATTTTTATAAACTCTAAATTTTAAGTGTTATATGGTCCAGTACCATATAACATAATTATATATATTATAACATAATTTGCCTGCTTTATATATCAGGTTGGCCATTTAAAAAAGATTTCTCTTAGAAATACTCCAAGAAGCAACATTCTTAAATGTGATTAATGTTAATCTTGAGAAAATAGTTTAAAAATTAGTCACACTTCATTTTTTAGTACTAAACAGCATATTTTATCCTCACCTTGAATAAAGCAGGTTATTACGAACAAGTATTGGTTATGGCCAAACATGACCCTTGATTTCCGCTAAAAATAGTGGCCAACTTGAATGCACAAATTCAAACAAAAATCCCACAATTTAGTTATATGTAACTGCTTAAAATCACATATCACTCAAACTACTATGTTACTTAGAACTTTTGTCTTTTTCAATCTCACCTTTTTTTTCTGGGACAAGTATTCTCACATTCTTCTTTAGACTCTTCTATCATAAGGTATCAATGTCTTTACAATGCTTAGAGCTTTTATTTCAGCAACATAGTTTCATAAAAAGGTTAACTTCAGTCCATGTAAACTGTTAAAGAAATAATTTTCAGAATCTGTATAGGATCTGCATATCACTTGAAAGTTTATCCCAAGTTTTGGAGATACTCCAAATAATTCCTATTCCCATAATAGGAAGATAGTTCTTTCATGTCTATTTCTTAAATATCTGCAGATGAATTCTACCATGCATGTGCTCAAGTGATTTTTAAAAAGGAAAGATTCAACAGGGACTCAGAAGAGATGGGGTGATAATAGGCCTAGCTCAATAGTGATTGATTGTATAAAACACAGTGTATATGGATATTTGCATGAAACACAATGTAATTGCAGGATTGTGTACAACACAGTGTACATGAATGAAACATAATGTAAATGAATTTTTGTATACAAATCAATAAAAAGCATGAAAAATACAAAAATAAAGCAAAGTAGCCCCTAAAAAAAAGGAGCTCTAAAAGCTTTACCTACATAACATCCATGTGACACATGGTTTTTTCAACATGTGTGTTATTTATTTTTTTAAAGTGTGTATGACCTCCTCTGGGCCCATTAACCATGGCTGTCCACCTTCATTTTAGCATAACTGTCACCTTTCTGAATGTGACTCTTGTCCTCCATTTAGCTTTGTCTCTGTGGGGTCGGTAGTAGTAGCAGCAGCAGTGTGCTATATAACGGAATATTCTGGAAGATCACCTTTCCATATCCAATCACCAAGCCTCCCCTTGACCTGTCCCATCCTTTAGAAATGCAAGCAAGACCTATGCTATGTAGTTAAAAGAGCATCTGTACATTCCTCATAGTTCTGCCCTTTAGAAATGTCCATTATAAGTCAGCTTGATCTGATACAGTTTCTAGATCAATAGGTACTACAGATGCCACAAAATCAGCATTGATTAAGTTTTCAAATTAGTTATTATTTTGTAGACTAGAAGATGTCTTATTATTCTCCCAGATATAACCATGTATTTCTTGTTTCTTTATCTGATTATTGAAATGCCTGTAATATTGAGATATTGTGGTGGTTTTTGTTTGATTTTATTTTCCTCTAACCATAGTGAGAAATCTGACAGAAGTTGTCCCTCAACTCCTGGACCAAATCCGTGTAGTTGAGCAAAAACGACCTGCAAGCAATGTTTCTGCCAGCATCCAGAGGGTCAGAGAGCTCATTGCTCAGACCAGAAGTGTGGCCAGTAAGGTAACTGATAAAAAGAGGCATCAATGATGCAGTAGTAATGAGAACAAATAGCTAAGCGCCAACTCCTTGGGCAGCTTCCAAAGCTCAGAAGCTTTAGATTCTCTCATTCAACTTGGTAGTTCTCAGCCACTGCTGTTCATTAGAATAACTTGATTAATGAAAAAAAAAAAAAAAAAAAAAAAAAAGAAACCTCAAAACCAAAAACAAGCTTTACCTGACTCTACCCACAAAACAATAAATCAGACTATCTAGAGGAAAAACTTGAATTAAAAAATAACAGCAAAAACCTTAGCACTGTGGTTGAGTCCAGCCCTTCACAGTTGCAGACTCATTTGTTCCACAGAATAATGGCTTCATGAGATTTTTTTAGCATGATCTTTATGAGTAGTGGCGCTACTGAGTAGGTTTAAACCATCAACTTTTAAGTCAATAGTAAATCACAAATCATTTGTGCAACCCAGGGACCGAGGGACCAGTAAAATTTCAAAGTTCCCCTGGTGAGTCTAGTGTATAGCCAGGATTAAGCACCACCGAGAATCTAGTCAACAAAAGGAGTGGAGCAAAAGAAATCAAGGAAAGCCAACACCAACAGAAGATGCAAGTCATTATTTTTTAATAATTGTTTTAAGAGAGTTCTGTTGTGATAACCATATAGACTAACTATCCGTCTGTCTTACCTCTTCAAGAAATCCTCCAGTAAAGCATATATTATGTAGAAGCTTTACTGACCATTCCACAGGCTTAATTGAGGATTGGAATCACATAAGGGTGATCTGTATAAACTGAAGAATCTGTTCTGAGTAGCTTACGCAGGGCAGCAACATCCTAACTAGAGCCAGCATGGCAGGAAATTTCCTGACAGAACAATTAACGCTTTCTTGAAGCAAAACAAGACTTTTTTTTTCCTTGGCTGCCATCTTTGTTTTTAAATTGTTTAAATGTCAGAATTGTTTCACAAGCAAATAAAATGGTTTCTGGTACTTGAGAAACTGACCAAACATTCCTCAGCTCTAATTATCAACAGGAGAGATAAACGGAATTGTTGTTGTTTGATGCCGTGAGTCATAGACGACTTAAAGCGACCCTATGAACGAACAGCCTGAGCACTGTTCGTACATAGTTTCGGGAGACAAGCCATTTCGGAAGTGGATGCCGCTCCTGCTTCCAGGCAAACGGAATTAGACATCAATTATTTTATAATGAAGGCTACTTTTGTTAAATGTCCCTAAGTTTTGTTTTGTGTGAAATAAATTTAATGTTTATTTTGTTTTTATTTTAGTAGAATAAAGGAGTGGGTAAGGTCACCTATCCGTATTTGAAGGGCATTGCCAAAGTTGCATATCAAATGGCCTCCAAATCACACCAAGTCCTTGAACCAAAATCTCCCCAAAATAGACAGAGTTCCTCCTACACAAGTACCAGTTAGAAAAGTACACAGTGAAGAGATAAAACAAGGTCAGCTTCAATAGGAGGTAGCAGTTATATGCAGTTAGAGGGTCTCACTTCATGGGTGATGAAGGGCTGGTAGTCATCAAACCCCTCTTTTGTGCCAGATTTAAGGGACTTGTTTCTAACAACCACTTTGGGAATCTCTAAGTTTTAAATGGCATATGATAAATGGCTCATTAACTACACATTACCAATTCAGATGCCTGGGGCATGATACCAGAAAAGACTAATCGTAAAAATACTTCAAGAAATGGAATTCTCAAAGTTAAGTTTCTGTGAGTACAGAACAGGGTCTTTATTTACTGACAAACATTTTCTAAAGAGTCTTCACACTAGATGTTTGTTTCCTCATTTCCCCAAAGTGAGATGTTTTCTATGAGATATGCAACCTTCTTAGACTCTTTATTTTTACAAAAAATTCTTTAATCACTGCTTGATTATTTATTGGGACATATTGATCTTTTGTTATCTGGCAACACAAAACAGCTGCACTTCAGAATCATGAGAATATATTCTTGAATGCTCTGAAAAATCAACATTAATCAAATCAATATTGTTTATTAATTGATTATAAATATTATTTTAAGTATTTGCACAAGTGACCTGAGTGTACACATCCACATACAAATGTTCTAAAAACATCTCTCTGAATCATATCAGTTTAAAAAACAAACAAAAACCCACAGGCTGAACCATGTCTTACTGTTGTTGTTGTTGTTATGTGCCATCAAATTGAAACCAACCCACAGCTGAACCACCAGTGAGTTTTCAGAGGCAGTAAATCACATAAAAGAAGATTGCCCATCTTTCTCTATTAAAGCAGCTGGTGGATTAGAACTGCCTATCTTTGGATTAGCAGCACAACTCCTTAGAATCCCCTGTATAATCTAGAGCCCTCTATTAAGACATTTATTGAATTGTGCACCATCATGTTGCCCTTCTTAAGAAATATGTGCATAAATTCATTGTTATTATACAATATAGAGCCAACACTAGGAAGCATTCTATAGCTATTTCTTCCTTACAATAAATGCCCATATTTTACAAATGAGGAGACAGAGGGAAAGTGACTTGCTCCTAGTCACATAACTGCTAAGTGACACAGCCAGTTCTTCCACCCAAGTATAAGACTCCATAGTCGTATCTGGACCCTCTCCCAGTCATATAGACTTAAGACTTTTTTTTTTAGCCTCATCTCATGGTTCCTTTTTAAGACCCTTGGGGAGAAAGTTCTAGCTGTCTTATAAAGCATGATTAATTATACTTCTTCTGAACAATTCATTTTTGTTAATTTTTGTGGCCCTTGTAAATTATAATGCTGATCCAGGAAGTCCTTCAAGAAGTTTAAATTACATAATTCAAGAATGTAGATTGTTGTGAACTCCAAGTTTATTCTCATTGTATCCTTAGATCTACTTTGTAATCCCATTAATCACCCCATTTAAATTTAAACTTTTCTCTAGAATTAGCCTTAAGTCCTTTTTCCCACAAGATACACGTGCTGTTGTTACTGTCATTGTATCTACTATGACGTACATGTTAAAAGTGAATAAATAGGCACAATAGAGAGGAAAGCTCAAAGACACCTATCTGAAATGAGGGATGCTCATGGGGAACAATAAAAAAGCTAATAGATTACTCAATATATTTGTATATGCAGAGCACTTTAATGAAATAATTTTGAAACTCCAGATTCAAGTCTCCATGATGTTTGATGGCCAGTCAGCTGTCGAAGTCCACCCCAAGACCAGGGTGGATGACTTGAAAGCCTTCACGTCTCTGAGTCTGTACATGAAGCCTCCTGTGAAGCAGCCAGACCTGAGTGGGACTGCAGATCAATTTATTCTGTACCTCGGAAGCAAAAGTGTAAGAGCATCCAGTTTTATAAAAGGGGAGGGAATATTAAAAGTGATGTTATATTCACCTTTTTGTTCCTAAGGACAATAGTCAGATGCAAACAACAAAAATTCCCATTCTGGAATGCCAGAAAAAGCAAATATTTTTAATGGCAAAATCAAATTGATGGTTCAAGGGTAAACAATTCCTTCACTATGTGGGATATTTCTGAAGTTGCCTATGTGAATTTGATGGTGTATCCTGTTTGAAGAGACATAACTAGTTACAGTGGAGTTCAATCCAACCCACGGCTACCCATGTGTGATAGAATAGAACTACTCCATAGCATTTTAAAAACCGGGTTTTTCAAAAGCAACTTTCCAGGACTTTCTTACAAGTTACTTTTAGGTGGATTCGAATCTCCCACCAAGCATGTTAATTGTTTGCACAGGCTAAGAACTCCTGAAGATACATAGAAATTAGATTGTCAGGAAGAATACTCCTGTCAGGCATCTAATTCAAATAATCCTACAGTTACTTAGGTCTAGGATGCATATTACAGCAAACATAGGAGGCACAGGCTCTGATGCAGCCATAGTCAGGTTGAAGAGGAAAATCCATTGCTCAAACAAGATTGTGTGTCCCTTTCTCTCTCTCTGCCCCTCACTGCTTTTGAGTTGAAACCAATTCAAAACTGACAGTTGTTTTTCTGAGGCTATAAATAGCCTGAGAAGGATTGCCTATCTTTCTCCCATGGAGCTGCTTTTGGATTCAAACGAGTCAAAGTAGTTCTCAGTCTTTGGGACTAGCAGCACAATACCCTACGGACTATACCACCAGAGCTCTCTCCAAACACACGTACCCCAGATAATAATTCAGGCTCAGAGTCCTCTATATACAGCTAATCATTTGTATTACTGATTATCCTTTAAGGAAATTAATATGAAAGATAGTATTTATTATTATTTAAGTATTTTCTTAACATTTCAGGCCAAGAAAGAATATATGGGTCTGGCAATAAAAAATGACAATCTGGTGTACATTTATAATTTGGGGAATAAGGATGTGGAGATCCCGCTTGACTCCAAGCCAGTGAGCACTTGGCCTGCATACTTCAGCATTGTGAAGATTGAAAGGTAAATGTGTCCATGACAGATAGTTTAGAGGCACATTTTATAAGAAATATATCAAATGTGTTCACACTCAGTCTTCCTGTAGAAATTATGAATAACATATCCTTCTCTGTATTCTTCATCCTCTTTCTTTATTTCTTCCTGTACTCAAACACTGGTAGAGGAGAAATATATTTAGGGAGAAAAATGGTTATAATTTGTAAATTGTAATCTAGTTATTAGATGCTACTTGACTAACCAGTGATTTCTAATTCCAATCTAGATATCGTTACCAGTAAGTTTACTCTACTTATGATCATTTACTGTGCAACAAAATAAAATGTTGCTGAGTTTGTGTCATCTTTACGAACACCAGCATGTCCAAGTTCATTATCTTAGTTGTCCAAGTTCATTATCGTAATCACTCTCTCTCCCTCTGAAGATCTCCCTCACACTTGTTGGCCTTCTGTTTTACCAAACATGATTCCTTCTCTAGCAATTGAGTCCTCCTGTTTACATGTAACCCCTCACAAAAAATAATTGGCCAGTGTTCTCTGGTAATTCATAAAGCTTTCATTGGCTAATCCTGTCCACTGTGAGAGATCATGGTGTTATCTGAAATATCAGAGGCATAGCTTTCAGCTTCACAGCACAGATAAGCCACTGTGATATGACAAACTGATAGACATGTGGTGAAAATTCCCCTGAAGAATCCCCTGTTCTCCCTTCCTACTCTGTAAATGCTTATTAATGTGACAAATCAAATGACTGATTTTGTGATGTGGGAGTATTAATATTTTGACATTAGGAAAAATATGTCTTTTTCTGCAACTTATCTGATAAAGAGTAAAAATTCTTTTTCTCAACAGGATAGGAAAACATGGGAAGGTGTTTTTAACAGTCCCAAGTCTAAGTAGCACCGCCGAGGAGAAGTTCATTAAAAAGGGGGAATTTGCAGAAGATGATTCACTGTTGGATCTGGACCCTGACGACACAGTGTTTTATATTGGTGGAGTGCCTTCAAACTTCAAGGTGATACACTCAGCTACATTCTGATATATTACAAATCTGCAGTGATTGCTTTTCTAAATTCATGAAACCTACTCTTAAGAGGAAGGGAACTGATGATCATTTTAAGAAAAGTTTCATTCTGTGAGAGGGACTCTTCATCTCTGAAGCAGAAGTCTATAAATCTGGTATATGCATGCAGTCTCTACTACCCTTTTTTTTAGGTTTAAAAAGCTTTTTAGGCTTAAAAAGTGTCATAGCTGATGCTTAAAGCTCCATTAATTTCATTCTGGTGCATGCATTTGTAATTGATCTTATCCCACCCTTTATAGGAGTACCTTGTGGACATCTATCTCCACAATTCTTATTTTGTCTTGATCTGTTCAGATTGCAATTTCAAAAACTTTCCTCAGCTAACATGGGCATGAAATAAGATGTCAAGAAAGAAAATGTGTGAAATTGAGTGAAAATATGTTGCCTAATAATGGTTGTGAGAAACACATTAAAACATCCACATTTCTACTTTCTAAGTTTGGCCACAAGGCAACCCTGACTGTAGTTCAAATAAACTTCTACTTGTTAAACCCAGAATCTTAGAACAAATACAGATCATAAGGTGGTTTGTTTCTTTGGCCAAAAGACTTCCTCCTGATTAATCAGGCCTCTGATGGAGTTCAGCCTGTGCTGTCTTTCAGAATCATGAAATGGTCTTATTCCCTGCACTGTAAGGAAGTTCTTAATATTAATTTTGTTTCAATTAATGCTTAAGAAACATATGTAGTGAATCATAAACACTAGTACTTAGTGAATCAGCAAATTATCCTTTTATCCATTCTTCTTGTAATTTTATACATTTTTATTAGCTGATCTTCTCCATGTTCCTAAATTTCTTTTATTTGATACTAAAATGATTGTCCTATATTTCAAGCCCTTGTCCAAATTTCTTTATCATTTCACGTGTTATTTATTTTTCTTTTCTCCAGTTCAAAGTAACTATCCTGGGTTTGAACCCAAGCTCTAGTATACTCTCAGTGGGACATTAAATAATTTATAACCCCTCTGAATCTCAGTATGTGAATATTCACATGTGAATGTGTAAAATAGATTTACCCCCTTTCTTGCACAGTCTTTATGAAGCTTAAATCTAGTTTAAAAATTCCACAGAAGTGTTTTGTCAACCATAAGATGCAATCTAAATTTGTATATAATGCCCACCTCATTGCAAAAAAGATTTAAGGGCATTTGCAAAAACATATATATTAAAAATGTTAAAAGTGAGAAAAATCAACCTTAAGAGAAATAAAGAGAACGTACACAATATATGCCTCATGGCACTGGCCAGAATTCACTGTCTAGAGAGTGTGTGTCTACCACTTAATATATGCTTAATAAAGAAATTTATTTCTGCTAATCTATTCACAATTTACAAATCACTGGCTATCATAATGACTTAGCATTGAATAGGCACAAACTTGGGTCTAGAATGATATTCATTTGGCTTGGTATTTAATTTTAGTGATAGTATAAATTATATTTAATATTTCCCCTTGGTCTGCTGTTAGTTTCATTGACCATTTTTCTCTATGATCACAGGATGGCTGATTTTGTTTTTTTCTGTTACACAGCTCCCTGCCAGTTTAAACTTGCCTGGCTTCACTGGATGCTTAGAATTGGCCACTTTGAATAATGATGTAATCAGCTTATACAACTTCAAGCAAATCTATAACATGGACCCCTCTAAGTCAGTTCCCTGTGCCCGGTAAGTGATAAGAGTACTAAATTAAGAGTACTAAGAACTGCAATAGCCATGTAAGGGCAGTAAACAGGAAAAGTGTGAATTGATACTCAGGTTCTTGATATTTTCTTTGGGGGTACTAATTTTGGGGAAACTCCATAATAAGCATACCTGCTGAGCCAGTTTTCTCTGACCTTGATGACCTCATATAAATGTTAAACAACTTGTTTACAGTTATGAATTAGGATTCTGGAAACAGAGGTTTCGCTTGAGTCATCTATTATCTTAACAAATAGGATGAAGATAAGATTAATTAAAAACAGAGTTAGAAATACTTCTTTTCTCTCCCATGCAGATAGGACTTCATTTAAAAGCTATATGAGAATAGGCTTGAAACATGATCAAAGCTGAATTGATCTTATGATCCTCACAATTCCATTTCAGAGATAAACTGGCCTTCACTCAAAGTCGGGCTGCCAGCTACTTCTTTGATGGCTCTAGTTATGCTGTGGTGAGAGACATTACAAGGAGAGGGAAATTTGGTCAGGTCACTCGCTTCGACATAGAAGTTCGAACACCAGCTGATAATGGCCTTATTCTCCTGATGGTCAATGGAGTAAGTAAAACAGAAAATCCTGCCTCTTCTCCTCATCATAGATTTTCTTTACTTTTTAATATGCATATTTCTACAATTTCTTTCAGGCTGAGTGTATTATGCCATCAAATACAATTTGTAGTTTGTTGTTGTTGTCATTGTTGTGAAGTGCCGTCGAGTCAAAGGTGACTGATAGCAACCCTATGAAGGAGAGTCCTCCATGCTTGGGTGCCTTTCATCCTCTCTCCAGGTTCATTGGTTTCCAGAGGCAAGCTATTATGGAAGTGGATGCCACTCCTCCTTCTAAGCTTGTTTTAATCAGGGAGCTCCACCCCACTCTCTGTCCACATTGGGTAGCCAACCATTATTTGTAGTTTAGAAAGCAAAATTATATTTTCTTATGAGGAAGTGATGACAGGAATACATAAAAGTAGCCTTAAAATGCACTCCCTGTGCTACATTTTTTTTATATGTTAACACGCCCTATGATAAATTATGATAATTTGGGGAATCCATTACCACCAGGATATAGATGAGCAGAGTGTCTGCAAAAACTTAACCCTAGCCTGCTGACTATTTTTAATCACATGGATCATCAGTAAAAACAAACGAACAAACAAAAAAACCTCTTCACATATTTATTATACATCCATCCACCTTTATTTTCAAATGCTGTGCTTTGAGCTCTGGTAGTATAGTTGTTAAGTATAGTTGTTTTCTAACACAAAGACCAAGCCTCTCTACACTTCAAATCGAT
Source organism: Elephantulus edwardii (assembly GCF_000299155.1). Lineage (NCBI taxonomy): Eukaryota > Metazoa > Chordata > Mammalia > Macroscelidea > Macroscelididae > Elephantulus > Elephantulus edwardii. The sequence continues at coordinate 23,976,555 of NW_006399752.1, forward strand.
AAGCAGCTTAAAGGAGAAAGATGGCAATTTCCTCTCATGCTATTCACAAACTTAGAAACTAAACTATGAGTTAATTCAGACTTGACAGCAATGAGAGATACTCGTATTTCATATGGATATAAAAAATTACAAAACTAATGTCTGTACATCCAGTTAATTAAGTAGGTTCCTGACTTAAAAATTTCTTAGTGTGTCCTGGACTGGTCTTTTGCCTGGAGCACTAGACCGTGGCACCACTGCCTGGCCCTGGCACCTGGCCCTGCCCCCTGAACCACTGAACATGCCTGAAGGACCTAATGTGCTGCGGGGACACTCCCATCTACTGTCTGGAAGCCCACTGAGCCTTTTCCTGGAAGTCCCAGACCTCCTGCCTGGAAGTCCAGCCCCCATAATCCAGAATACCCACTGCACCAACCAGAGGTCCTGCCCTGACATCTTATAGTCCCACCCAGCTTCCCAGAAGTCCAACTCACACCACTGGACTTACCATCTGGAGGCCTTGACACCACAGCCTAGACGCCCCAACCCCAATGCCTGGAGGACGACCCTCTGCCACCACACTGAACTGTACTAGTAATCACTGCATCAGTATCACAGGTGAACCCATTTCATTTCCTCTCCACACCCAAAGCATGAGCTGCTGTTAGCCTGGAGCACCTTGTACTGGCTTTGCTGCAGCAGTTGTCTGACAAAAGAGGCTGCTAATTCACAGGCCATTTCTTTACTGAACTGAAACAAATCTTCCCTTGAGTCAAAAGTTCAAAGAGAAACCCAGGCAGGGTAGCTGTCCGACCCTATTCCAGAACAGTGACATCAGACCAAGAGCCTCCTATTGCTTCAAGCATTAAAAACTCTATCACAGCAATGTCATGTAAGAAGCAGGCTACATCACACCCTTACACAATCCCAAAGCAAGATGTCACCTCCAAGAAGTGACACAGTATCAGTGGATTTCCTGAAGCCAGAAAGTCTGATGGAACTTTCTGACACAGAATTTAAAAGAACAATAATTGAATATTTTTTTAATATTTTTTTATTGGGAAAAACATATTGGGGGTACAAGGAGGTGAGGGTTGGGGGCAGAAGGGTGAGGAT
>NW_006399752.1:23978714-24013563 GCF_000299155.1 Elephantulus edwardii
CTGACTCTCACCAGTGGCTATGGATGAAGTCGCAGGCGATTTTCAGCCAGCACCAGAATAACTGAATATTTTCAATGGGTGAAAGACAACCTTGAAGAATTACAGGATTCTGCAAGCAAAAACCAAGAAGAGCTTAAAAAACAATTCAAAACAACACAGATTAAAAAAATGAGGCATTTGAAGCTCTAGAAAAACAAGAAAACCACAATAGAAAATATGAGGACCAATGTTTCAGATACTGTCAACATGTTGGAGTTACACATAAACAGAGTTGAAGAGATGGAACACAAAACTAGTGAAATAGAAGGCAAAAATGTCATCACTGGTCGGCTAGAACAAAAAAGCAGAAACAAAAAGGAAAGAAAAAGAATAAAACCTAAGAATAAAGTGGGACACCATCGAGATAAATCAAATGCACATAACTGAAATCCCAGAACAGGAAAAAGCAGGTAAAGACACAAAAAAAGTTGTGGAAGAATTACTAGAAGAAAACTTCCTAGGCATAATGAAGAATGACAGAATAGATATTCAAGGAGCTGAATGAACACCAAGGCATATCATAGTCAAATTTGCCAGAAACAAAGATAAGGAGAGAAGTCTTAAAGCAGTAAGAGAGAAACAAACAGTAATCTACAAGGGGGAGCAAATAAGATTAAGTGCTAAATTATTAGCAGAAACCATGTGAGCAAGAAAGCAAAGGAATAAAATATATAAAACACTCAAAGAACACAGCCACCCAAGAATACTATACCCAGCAAAAAACTTTCCATCAAATATGAAGGAGAGGTCAAGATATTCTCAGAAAAACAGAACCTAAGGTAGTTTGTAAAAACAAAACCAATGTTGCAGGAAACACTGAAAGACATACTTCTTACAGAAGTGCAACAGAAAGCAAAATGGACCAAAGTAACCAACAACAACAGAAAAAAAGTACTCAACAAAATGATAGCAGTAAAATCTTGCCTCTTCACTGAATGTGAATAGTTTAAATACACCACTGAAGAGAAAAGGAGTAGCAGATCAGATAAAAAAAACCAAAATCCATCACTATGCTGTCTACAAAGATACACACTTGAAAAGTGAAGATAAAGACTAAAAATAAAAGGGTAGGGAAAATATATACCAAGCACATGACAACCAGAAAAAAGCAGGAGTAGCAATATTAATATCTGATAAAATAAATTTCAATGCAAAAATCATCACAAAGGATGAGTCAGGTCACTTCATAATGCTTAAAGGGTCGCTAGAACAAGAGAACATTCCAATAACAAGTATCTATGCACCAAATGATAGAGCTGCAAAATATATAAAACAAACATTACCAAAACTGAAAAAGAGACACTGCTATTACAGTTGGAGACTTCAATACACCATTCTCAACAAAAGCTAGAACAGAAAGAAACTCAACAAAGATGTTTACCGCGGCTTTGTTTACAATAGCAAAGAGTTGGAAACAACCTAATTGCCCATCAACAAACGTATGGATAGAGAAGCGGTGGTATATTCCCACAATGAAATACTAGGCTACCATGGAAAACAAGGAACTCATGAAATATTATACAAAATGGATAATACTAGAGAACACTATACTGAGTGAAATATCTCAGTCACAAAAGGACAAATACTGCATAATGCCAATGTTATAAAACAGGACAGATGTGGGGGTTGGGGAGAAACTAAGAAAAGAGGATAACTAATGTACACTGCATTGAAACAGATGAGAGAAAGAACTGCTTAAAAGGAATATCTGATTAGCTATTATTTGAATACATACATACATACATATACATACATATATTTGTTCCTATCCCAAAGAAAGGTGACCCAACAGAGTGTGGAAACTATAGAACAATCTCACTGATTTCACATGCAAGCAAGATTTTACTGAAGATCATCCAAATACGACTGGAACAGCACATCAGCAGAGAACTACCAGAAGTCCAGGCTTGGTTTAGAAGGGGTCGTGGTACTAGGGATATTGTAGCTGACGTTAGATGGATCTTAGCTGAAAGCAGAGGAATGTCTATCTGTGTTTCATTGACTATGCAAACACATTTGACTGTGTGGATCATAACAAACTGTGGCTGACTCTGAGAAGAATGGGAACCCCAGAACACTTGATCGTTCTAATGTGAAACCTATACTTGGACCAAGAGGCAGTCGTCAGAACAGAGCAAGGGAACACTGCATGGTTCAAAATTGGGAAGGGCATACCAGGGATGTATTCTATCTCCATATCTTTTCAACCTATATGCAGAACAGATTATCCGGGAGGCTGGGCTCTATAAGGAGAAATGTGGGGTCAAGATTGGAGGACGATTTATCAACAATCTGCATTATGCAGATGACACAACCCTGCTTGCTGAAACTGAAGAGGACCTGAAGCACCTGCTGCAGAGGGTTAAGGACTGCAGCCTCCAATATGGATTGAGGCTCAATGTCAAGAAGACAAAGATTCTCACCACTGGACCAATTGGCAGCATCAGGTTGGATGGTGAAGAGATTGAGATTGTACACAGCTTTAGTTTGCTTGGCTCCACAGTCAACACTCTTGGCACCAGTAGCCAGGAAATTAAAAGGCGCATTGCCATGGGAAAGTCTGCTATTAGGGACCTCTCCAAAGTACTGAAGAGCAATGGTGTTTCTCTGGAGACTAAGGTGCATTTGATACAGGCTATGGTCTTCACAGTCACTTGTTATGCATCAGAGAGTTGGACAATGACCAAGGAGGATAGAAGAAGAATTGATGCCTTTGAGCTGTGGTGCTGGAGAAGAGTATTGAGAGTACCATATGGACTGCTAGGAAAACAAACAGATTCATCCTGGAAAGGGTTAAACCAGTTGGCTGGCTCCTTGGAGGCAAGGATTCTGAGGCTCCGTCTAACATACTTTGGACATGGTGTGAGGAGAGACCGGTCCTTGGAGAAGGACATCATGCTTGGGAGGGTGGAGGGACAGCACAGGAGGGGAAGGCCCTCTATGAGGTGGATTGATTCAGTGACTGGGATAATCAGGATGGGAGTGTCAGAGACAGTGCGATTGGCACAGGACAGAGCAGAGTTTAAGGCTGTTGACATAGGGTCGCTATGAGTCGCAAGCGACTCGACGGCACATAACAACAACAACAACATTATTTGAATAACAGTTGTCCAGAATAAGAGCTGCATAGCAAAGTGTACTGGAATAGGGATGGGGTATTGTACAAGAATAAAAGAATTTTTTTAAAAAAGGGAAAAGTGAACAGGAGAGGTGCAAGGGAAAAATGTGCAACAATGAATTAATAGAAAGCCCAGTTGTCAATAAACTCATTAAAATCTCAATTTTTAAAAAATTTATGAAACTAAACGAAAGGACAAATGAATTTAATAAAGATGAAAGAAGTAAGATTTAAAATTTATTATGTTTATTAATGATACCAAAATCTATTGCTGTCACTAAAAATTTTAAGAGCTGTGGTGTTTAGTCTATAAGGAGCTGTGTTGATAACCTAAAGGTTTTTAGTAGTTTTAATCCACTATCAGTTCTGCAGGAAAAAAGTACGCAGTTCCTCCCATGTGATTGTAATATAAATATGGCATGGGATACAAATATAGAACTTTTTATATTAATTTTTATGTTTAAAATTTGTATATATAATTTTTCTATTAATTAAAATATACAAAAGGGAGCTCTGGTTACCTAGTGGCAAGAAGCTGTGCTGCAATACCAAAGGCACACAGTTCAAGGCCACCACCTGCTTCTCAGGAGAAGAATGGGCAATCTCCTCCCAGGTATTTAACTGCATCTGAAAACCCACCCAAGGTTCAGCTATGGGTCAGTTCCGACTCTACAGTACACATAAACAACAATTCTTAATAGTGTAACGATTACAATGCAATTAAATAAACTTGAGTATATTTTTAATATATTGACAATAAACCCTTTATTGTTGTTTTATTTTCCTATGTGATTTTATTGGTTCTCATAAGTAGAAAAACACTTGATAAAAATTGAAAACAAGAATGGATCACTGACTGTGCTTACTAAACACAAGACTACTTTTCAATCTCATTTATCAATGCTGTTGTTCTTAGGTGCCATCAAGTCAGTTCAAACTCAAAGCTATGTTCTCTCAGTCCTGCACCATTCTTTAAATTGTTGCTATGCTTAAGCCCATTGTTGCTGGTGATATGTCAGTCCATTGAACTGAAGACCTTCTTTTCCTCAGTAATGAAGCATGATATCCTTTGACACCTCCTTCCTAATAGCAAGTCCAAAATAAGCTAGATAAAGGAGCATTCTGACTATACTTACAAGACATATTTGTTCTTTCTTCTGGCAGTCCATGGTATATTTAATATTCATCACCAACATCCTAATTCAGAGGCATCAATTCTTCTTCAGTCTTCTCTATTCATTGAGACAATGAATAATTTCATGGCTTGGGTCAAGTATACTTTAGTCCTCACAATGACATCTTTGCCTGATTTGAAAGACGTCTTTTGATGCATATTTGCCCAATCCAGTACATCATCTAATATCATGACTGCCACTCCCATGGAGATGATTGTAGATCCAAGTGATAGAAAATCCTTGACAACTTCAAACATCTCCTTGTTTATCATAGTATTGCTTATTGGTCTTGTTGTAGGGACTTTTGTTTCTTTATGTTGACCTGTAATTCAGACTGAAGGCTTTGATCTTCATCAGTATGTACCTCAAGTCCTGTTCACTTTTAACAGCTGATTCTGCCATCTGCATGTTGTTAATGACTATTCCTGAAATTCCTATGCAGTGTTCCCATTATTGTCCAGCTTCTCAGACTATTCGTTTGGCAGATAAATGGAAAAAGTATGGTAAATGTATGAAACTTTATCATGCACATTTCCTGATTTTATAACATGCAGTATCTGCTTGTTCTTTTTCAACAAATCCTTTTAGGTCTATATACAGGTTCCACATGAACACAATTAAGAGTTCTAACATTTTTTGTTCTCATTGTTATCCACTATTTTTTATGATCCACATAGACAATGCCTTTGCAAGGTCAAGAAAATATTATTCTAATAGTCTCTGCCTTCAGCAAAAATTCATCTGATATCAGCAATAATATTCTTTTAGTTCCTTTATAAATCCAAAACTCAAGGAATTGAGTTTTGAGAATTCAAAGTTAAGGTACCCCTTTAATTGTCTTATAATTACCTTCATTAGAAGGTATATGGAATTAATGATTTTTTTATAATTTCCTATTTCTATTCCTAATTTCCTATTTATATTTCCTATTTGAATCACCTTTCTTTCAAATTGGAACAAATAAGAATTTTTTCCAAGTCAGTTAGCCAGGTAGCTATCTTCCAAACTTTCTGGCATGAGTGAGCCCTTTCAGAATTTTATCTGATTGTTAAGATATTTCAACCATTATCCCCACCATTCTTGAAGCCTTATTTTTCACGAATGCCTTCTGTACAGCTTAGATCTCTTCCTGCAACGTTATCAGACCAATTTTTTCTGGTACAGTGATGGTGTATTCCTTTCATCTTCTTTTCGTACTTCCTGCATCATTTAGTATTTTACCCTTCAGTGCCACAGTTTGATGCTTGAAATTTTCTTCAGTTCTTTAGTTTGAGAAATGCAGAGTGTGTTCTTCCATTTGGTTTTCTAATTGCTGGTTGATAAAATGTTGCTCATCTATCATCTTTTTCCAAAAATTTATTTCATCCAATGGGGTACAAATGTATTTGCTAAAAATTATTTGTATTGAAAAGTTGCTGTCTTGAAAAAGTCTACTGTGCAATCCCTAGCTACAAATCCATATTTTTCCATTTTTGCATTATAATCACTAGTAATTATTAACACATCTTGATTTTGTATTTAGTCAATTTTAGACTACAGACCTTGGTGGGAAAACTTACAAATTTTTCATATTTGGTATTAGTGTATAATGTTAACAATAAGCATATTAACTGGTCTTCCTTGTAGTTGAATGGGTATTACCTTATGATGGCAGCACTATAAGATACACATTGAAATATTCTTTTGACTATGAATTTGACATTATTCCTCTTCAATATGTCATTCTCACAATAATAGACTACAAGAATGTCTGATTTAAAATGCCACTTCTAGTCCATTTCAAAGCAATCATATACACACCTAATTTATAAAGTAAGTAGCAACATGCATATCACTCATCCAACACAACAAACTGAAAGGTGTTGTAACCTTAAGAGCAAACCATAAAACCAAACTGGCTTACAAATAAATACCATGGCCGAGATATTGTTCTCTGACTGGCTGAAGCCTCTTGCAGGATCTATGGTGGCTGGACCCTTTTTGAAGCTCTGTGTTCTGGGCTGGAGCCCAGAGGGAGGAGAAGAGGGAAGGGAGGAATTGTGACACAGTTGCAGCTTTGATTTCTAGAACAATGACCTTTATTCATTTCATTCAGTCTTTGTTGACTTACAACTTTTCTAGATTCATACCTCTATATTCTGTGCTCCAATTAGTAATTAATGTTTCCTTCTTCTCACTTTAAGTCATGCCACATCAACAAACGAAAGTCTCCAAAGCATTAATATGTCCAGACCATTAAGGTCAACTCTCCTTTGAGTGCCTTCAAACCTAAAAGGCTTATCCTCTGTCACTGTATCAAGTAATACTCCCCCACTGTAGGGAATTTCACTGGCCCTTTTTATTATTTTTTTTTTTGAGGGTGAGCAGTGTGATGTTAACAGCAAAAAAAAAGTAATACAAATAGTTTCTTCTGCAGCAGCTCATTAACATCTGGTAACACAATGAAGGTCAATGTACATGAGCTTAATAAAAGGATCAATTAGAAACCCCTGTACTACAGGATGGGGTGCTGTGCTCTTATTATCAATGACACTCCAATAAATGCAAGCAGATGCATTCAGCCTCCCTTAGGGGGCAGGTCCACTGTACTTGTCATGTAGATCAGCTACACTGTCACTGGAGACTCAGATCCAGCCATCCTCCTGGCCGTGGTAGAGGTTGACCACACCTCCTGAGTAGGCATCTCTGTAGGTAGCTTGGTAGATGGCTCGATGAGCTAGATCATAGGCTTTTTCCACTTTCAGATCATAGGAGTAGCCCCTATCCATGACCCCATGGGCATATACAGAGCCAGAACCTACAGAGAAGGTGGCCCCTGAGATCCGGTTACCTTCACTGTCCACATAGTAGAGGCCAGGGCCTCTCTTGTCCCAGCCACAGATCATGGTACCCATGGACAGCCCCATGCCTTTATATTGATAGACCATGTTGGCCAGCAGCTTGGAGGCAGCCGCTACTGAGATGCGTTCCTTGTTTGGAAGCTCATAGATTCGACGCTGCCGCGCTAACAGCCTCTCCCAGAAGCTACAATCTGCAGCACCTCCAGCCATGGTGCCTAGCAGGTAGGGGTTGATCTCGATCACCTTCTTCACCGTTTGGGATGCAATATAAGCACCTGCTGTGGCCCGGGACTCCACTGCCACAATGACACCATAGCGAAACTTGAAGGCCAGAGTGGTGGTTCCATAAAGCATTTCGATCCCTGGCTCCTCCGGGACACCCCATTTAGGCGCACCCAGACTCAGCCCATCGCATGAACTCCTTAGACCCACGTCCTGCAGATCCGCGCGACCCCCAAGACCGAAAAAGCCGCGCTGGTTCACCGGTAGCGGCCTCTGCAACACGCTGGCCAGCGCCATGTCTACTGAGGGCAAACGGAACTAAGGCCGAGTACACCTGGGAAAGAGGCCGGGCAATGCCTATTATTTATTTTTGAGAAATAGATGACCATATCTTTCTTCTTCCATTCTCTTAAGAGAATTCTGATAGTCCACAAGGAGTTGCACTGTTAATCCAAAGGCCATGTCTCTCTCCTTCCATATAATTTCTAGCCTTACAAACCCAAATGGAGTTAGCTATGAGTTGATTATAGTTCCACACAATGAGGAAGAAAAACCAATTCCTTCTGATTATGTATGTAGAATGAGAGTCAAACAGTATTTTGCTGTGATCAAAAAAACTTCACTAATTTCTTTTCAGAAGTAGATCACCAGGCCTTTTTTCCTAGTATATCTTGGTCTAGATTCTGTTCACCAGGTGAACAGTATGTGCTTGTGTTTGAAGTAATAATGGCATAGCTTCAGCATTGTAGCCACACACAAACTTACACATAATGGTGAATATATTAAATACTAAGTCTTGTTTTCTTTTAGCTTTTAAAAGTATAAACAAAGAGAATTTGCTATTTTTTCTTTTTATACCACAATAGATGATCTTTCCCTCCATGCAGGAAACATTTCCCAGAAAATAAAAACTACTTTTTACAGTACCAATTTTTCAAGTCAATTGAATTCTTGTAACACTGTATTTAACAAAACAAAGAAAATTTGACCAGTAAATTGCATATTGTGATTGTTATAAGTTGTTGAGTTAGAACCAACTCATAGCTGAACCCTCTAGCAGGTTTTTAGAGGCTGTATATCACATAGGAGGAGATTACCCATCTTTATCCCATGGAGCAACCGGTAGATTTGAACCCTGAAACTTCAGTAGCACAACACCTTACCACAAGGTCCCTTTGGTTCTACAACAGCCGTAAACCCTGCTCTATCTTGTGCCAATCTCTGACACACCTACCCTCATTACCCCAGTCATTCAATCAATCCATCTCATCAAAGGTCTTCTTCTATTGCACTGTCCCTCTACCCTCATGTTTAGTTCTACCACAAAATGTGTCTAAGTACATAATAATTTCATATTTATTTGTATAAACCTAGTGTTTCAGTATGATACAGAAATAAACTTTTTATGCTTATATTTATAAATAATGTTATGTACTTCAGAATTATTTTTCAATATTACTACTTTTTCCTTGAATTAATTAAATTAATTCCATCTATTGTAGTGTTGTGATTTTTTAAGTTGTATAAACAGGACATTTTGACTGTGCAAAAATTTCCATCTATTGGTCTGTTACAATTTTTTTTAAATCACATAAATATGAGACATTCTGTCTGCACATGTTTATTAATTTCAAGAACTTTTAAAGTTCCCTAATGTAGACTTGTGTCATCTGCATAACGCAGATTGTTGATGAGTCTACCTCCAATCCTGATGCCACATTTCTCCTCATAGAGCCCAGCCTTCCACATAATCTGTTCTGCATATAAATTGAAATGGGATGGTGAGAGGACCCATCCCTTGTGAATTCCTTCCAAGTCTTGAGTTTTTAACAGGTTCATCTTAGAAAAGGTGGACTAGGATGCTCCTTGGAAACAAGGATTCTGAAGCTTCATCTGACATACTTTGAATGTGTTGCAAGGAGGGACCTGTCCTTGGAGAGGGACATCATGTTTGGGAGGGTGGAGGGACAGCACAAGAGAAGGAGACTTTTGATGAGATGGATTGATTGAGTGACTGGGGCAATGAGGGTAAGTGTGTCAGAGACAATAAGATTGTCATAGGAAAAAGCAGGGTTTGGGGCTGTTGTACTATGGGTCACTATGTTTCTCAGGCGACTCGACAGCACATAACAACAATAATGTAGCTTTAAAACTTAATCCATTAATTCATGAAATACAATACGAGGGAAAAGATAGTTCTCTTAAATTATCAATAAATATTAAACTTTATTAATATGAGGGAGGTCTTGTAGCTTAGAGGCAAGGGGTCAAGCTGCCAACTCAAAGGAACAGAGTTTGGATCCACCAGCTGTTCTATGAGTGAAAGATAGGTTATCGCCTGAGTGATTCATGTATCTGAAAACCCACTGGAGGATCAGCTATGAGTCAGTTCAACTAGACAGTACATAACAATAACAACAATATTGATATGAGAAATAACTAATACAGAAGTTGCAATAATGTTTATTTCATAATGAGCTTCATAAGACTTGTTTTTTTAAATAATTTCAGTATCATTTCAATATACACTATTGTTTCTCTAATTTACCTAAATATACATTTCCATAATAATAAATGCTTGCATCATTAAACTTCTTTGACTCCACAGAGTAGGTTTTTCAGCCTGGAAATGCGCAATGGTTACCTGCATGTGTTCTATGACTTTGGATTCAGCAATGGCCCAATGCGTCTTGAAGACACATTGAAGAAAGCTCAGATTAATGATGCTAAATACCATGAGGTATGAAATATTATTTGTTTTTTTTATGTGTTTGTACTTGGATCTACAGGTCTAATTAGGTGCAAATGAGGCAGGCAGACTAGTTATTAAACTGAACATCTTTATATCTAAAGAAGCAACAATGACTCAACCCCAAAAATAACATTTACTCTAAAGAATAGATAATTTTTGGTTATACCAGTACCTTTAACAGAATCATTGGAAAGCTATTCTTAATTGCAATTCCACCATCAGCCAAAAGTTTGCAGCAATGTTAGCATCATGACTATCAACCAAATTCCTGTAGAACTTTTCTATACATTTGTTGAAATTGTCAGAGTGTTCATATTCAGGGATTTTTAAACATTATCTGTCATACCAATACATAAATACAAAAATAGTAGATAAAACTAAATGTAGAATTTCCTTTTAATAATGTTTCCCCAGAACTTAGAGACTATTAAAATGATTTCTTATAAAGAGAATACAGAAAGAATAATCTTTAGTCTTATAACATATGTGCAATATACTCTACTCTTATTTCCTTTGTTTTCATTAATAGATACTTTAAATCTACAATTTAATAAAGTATATAAAAATGTAATAGGCTTTAAATTGAAACAAAATGTAAGGGATAGTAAGCTATATTTCACTTTTAAGTTCAAAGTCTGTTGTCTTCCTCAAGATGACTTATAATAAAAGGATAATATTTTAACTACCTCTCCACTTGTAGCTTTTTCACAAATTTATTAGTTGCTCATTATTGGACTCTACTTTGCCTTATGACATTCTATCTATGGTCCAGAAAGCACCTGAGCTAAGGAAAAAATATAATTCTCTCCTAAATCTCTGAGAAAAGACAAAAAGGGAAAAACCAAACTACCAGCAGGTCTCAGAACAAAACATTTCTTGGGCCGATTCCATCTCCATATAGACATCCTTCCCCAGGAAATTGAACTGCTGTTTATATACGTAAGAATTTCCATGTGTCGTTGTAAAAAGGAATAATCTCTTTCCCATGTTGTGAACAAGTAAGCACAACAACATGGAAAAGCAACTATTATAACCAGAATAATTAAACTCTATAGCAGTCTTTAAAAAGCTGGTGATTGAAGAGTTCATCAAGGCATATTATATGTATATTATTTCTCTCAGATCTCTATAATTTACCATAATGATAAGAAAATGATCTTGGTAGTTGACAGACGACATGTGAAGAGCATGGACAATGAAAAGATGAAAATACCTTTTACAGACATATACATCGGAGGGGCTCCCCCAGAAATCTTACAATCCAGGTAAGGAGTTTCTTGTTGTAAAATAGCTGTTTGTTCCTAATGATGTACTGAGATGAATATTCAATACCAAAAAATATCTAGTTTAAAATTTAAGCACTCTCACTTATTTTTCTTACATGGGCACATTCATACATACTCACAGACACCAATGAGAGGTGTTCCCACTTTGTTACAGTTTCTGTAATTGTTGTGTTATTTCAGGAGCATATTATGTCAAAGAGAGGAAAGACAGAGTATGTGTATTGTGTAAGAATAAAGTAGCATTGCATTCTCTCACTTTTGTTTTAGTCTTAATTGAATACTTTGAACTCAGAATCTAATAAAGGTGAATACTTTTAAGTTTACTTAAGGGGTATAGATTATGCATAAGAAAGTATTTTCCTAATGTTTTATTTTTTTTAATTTGTATGCTTACTTGTTTCATTTTATCTTTTTATTTGTACATTTTCTTCTTCCCCTCCCCCGCTCACTCCACAATGCACCCTTGTTCCAGATTGTTCATATATATATATATATATATCGAATAATCATATATGCCTTTGGGATAGTTCTTACCCTCATCTTTTCTAAGGCAGCATTCATTATCTATCTACTCTTTCTCATTCTCTCCCTACCCCCTCAGATCTATCTTATTTTATAATGGCAGTGTTATACATTGTATGTCCTTCTGTGACTGAAATATTTCTCTCAGCATGATGTCCTCCAGGCTCTCCCATGTTGTGTAATGTTTTATGAGTTCATCATTTTTTAATGGTTCATAATATTCCATTGTGTGAATGTGCCATAGTTTTTCTATCCATTCATTTGTTGATGGGCGGGGTAGATCTTTGCTATTGTGACTAACACGGCAATAAACATGAGTGTGCATACATCTGTTTGAGTTGTAGCTCTCATGTCTGTAGAGTGTATTCCCAATAGTGGAATTTCTGAGTCAAATGATATTTCTGTTTCCAACTCTTTAAGAAAGTCCTATACAGCCTTCCTTAGTGGTTATACCATTTTACATTGTCACCAGCTGTGAATAGGAGTTCTAATCTCTCCATAACCTTGCCAGCATTTGTTGTTTGCTGCCCTGTTGAATTTTGCTATTGTTATTGGGGCTTTCCTAACATTTTAAATAATTAGCTGTCATTTGTTGCAATCAATTTATAACATCAGAGACTCTTAAGTTAAAAGACAAATTTAGGATAATCTAGCCCAATAGTTCTCAATCCTGGTTCTCATTAAATTAAATGGGAGAATTTTATTAATTTTATCACCTAGGCCCCTCTCTCCAGAAATTCTTCTTGGTCTGAGTTAAAGCCTTAACATGATACATTAAGAAAAGGAAATTTTTTTGGCTCTGGCCTTTCTCATGTCAATCCCCAGCACCGCGTGATGCTTTAGAGCGCATTGGTGCAGACAGCGAGGCACTCCGAGGGTTCATGATTGATGGACAGGCCCCGTTGCGAGCCAAGTGTGCCTTGGTCCACCTCATGACCCTCCTCTGCAAGTCTACCCGGGGGCCACCTAACCATCTGCCTCACTCTGGGTGGCTGTTCCAACCGGCCCTTCTAGCATATCGTGGTTGCTTTCAACAAGTATGCCAGGGATGGCCACTTCGTGGAGCAGCTGAGCTCCTATAATCCATTGCCCAACACTCCCAGAGAAAAGATCTCGTGGCCCTCAACCTGGAGAGGATCCAGCATTGGCTTGGCTGCGGCACCCACCTCACTAAGGCCGTGGAAAAGCTGCTGAGTCTTTCTGGCTTTTCTCCTCTGCATCCCATGATGATCACTAATGCTGAGAAGACTGTGGAGGAAATGGACACATGAAGCCCTCTGAACTTCTCAGAGGACAGATACAGAGGCTGCTGAAACAGAAGCACACCAGTGAGACTGACATTGCCAAGTCTTCTTAAAATACTTAGATAGAGCTCTTACTTTTATTAGATTTAGAGGTTAATAAATGGCATTTTCTGACTCTCTCATGCCTTTCTGAAGGAGAAGGTGGTGGGGCTCTTTAACCTGGGCCCAGGACGGGAGTTGTTCTTGTGTGACACAATCTAAAACTGAGTCTAGGTACTAATTCGGTTTTCGGCTTTAGTTGTGGGAATCACTGGCTGTGGGGAGAGTTGGGCTTTGGGGCTGGACTCTAAGTGTCTTGGACAACTTTTATCAGTTATCCTCCAATGTTTCCCTTTTTCAAAGCCTCCAACCTGCATGTCATGTCCCATCCCAAGTATTTTTTTTTCTTGATCATTTATGGTCATTCAGTTAGCATAAGAACACAGTAACTTTGCTCATTGTTTTTGATATTTGGTACTTATGTAGTCATACTTGACCATAATATCAAATTTTTTAAAAGAGATTGACAGAAAGTTGTTACAGTGACTATGACAGTCTATCTTTAAAAAAAATTTTATGATGATTTTAATGAAAGTTTACAGAAAAATTGGATTTTTCATTCATTCATTAGACATTTTCCTCCCTACTACCCCTAGACCCCAGTTAGCTTCTTTTAAACAAATATTCATTCATTATTGCATTTAAAAAAAAAAAGAAAAGGGATTTTTTTTTCCAGGAAAATGACTTTATTGTGTAGCTAGGGCTGACCTTCAATCTCATAGAAAATATTACTCTTCTTTGATCCTCATAGCACTCTTTGTATAAATTTAGCAAGAGTCAAGCAACTACCTCAGAAGATAGGAAAATGAGAAATTTATGGGATTCAAGTATTTAAAAAATTCTTCCTTAGATAGAATAAAAATCAGTTACATCTCTCTTCCATGATGCAATGTTTCACATTTCAAGGAAGTTCTGCAAACTTCCTTTCCTAACTGAACACCTTCCATTCCTTCAATCATGGCAAATGTAACCTTTAGTCATGGTTGCTGTGAACATTCATACATTCTGCTGATTAGTACTATCTTCCAGATGTGATCTTGGCACAAGGGAATGCCTTGGGACTGTTACATCCTTACAGATAAGTCCTAGAGAAAGTTCAACCAAAATATTTCTTGAAGGCAAGGATGGTGAAATTTAGTCTCATATTATTTTAGACATATTGTGAGGAGAGGCTATTCTTTGGAAAGGAACACCATGCATGGATAGATGGAGGGTTAGGAAAGGAGAGAAAGACTCCCAAGAAGGCAGTTTAATACAGTGTCTATGGCAATGGACTCAAATGTGTCAAAGATGTTGAGGGTGGTGCAGGATAGGACAAAGTTCAGAACTGTTGTTCATTTGGTCTCTGTCAGTCTTACTTGGCTCTATGGAATATAAAAACAACAACATTACCTCTCTTAGTTTGGCCAGTGTTCATACAAAACACCTTGAAACTATTGCAATTTAATAAAATTAACTTCTTATTCATTCCATACTCAATATACCAAACCACCACTTATAACAAAGTATAAGCTCTGCATCACAGTATTGAGCAAGATGCCTTCCTTAATCTTCAGTACAAGTGATTTCTTATTTTCCTATTCATCCAATGGTCCAGTATTTTATTAGACAGTGCTCTAAGCTTAGAGGATTTTAGTGCATTGCAAACAACATCAATAAAATTAATTCAGTACCCAATATAGTACTGAAAGTTTGAAGGCCTAGGATCATCTAACTTACTAATTTTGACATAAAGAATAAGTTAAAAACTTTTGTCTCATTCTGTGCTCTAAAAATAAACCCGGCAAGTTGTTGTAAATTTTTAACCAACATGTGTGTAAATTCCCATGTGTGGGTTCAATCTAATAACCATCCAGAAAATGTAAATAACATTTTTTCTCTTTCTCTGAATTACTCTGTGTGTGTGTGTGTGTGTGTGTGTGTGTGTGTGTGTGTACCGTCAAATTGGATCTGACTGGTAGAGGAGGAGATTGTTCCTCCTTTTCCAGCAGAGTATCTGGTGGATTTGAACCGTGCACCTCTGGGATTGCAGTGCAGCTTCTTGCCACTAGACCACCAGAGCTCTGAATTGCTATCTTTTATGCTAATAAAAGTTAAAATACTTTGATAATTTGCTAAGTGTATGAGTTGACTTAGCTCAATAACATTGTCCTTGACAACAGACTTACCTGGCTGATTGTCAAAGAAAGCATGAAAATTCCAATGATAAGAAAGGAAAGCATACTATCTTGTACTTCTAGTTGTTAGGTTCCATCCTGTCAATTCCAACCAGAATCATCTCATAGACAACATTGCCTGATCATGCCATCTCATAGTCATCATGGCCACCATGTCAGCCCATCTCATTGAGAGTCTTCCCTTTTGTCTCTGACTCCTTTATCTTACTGTTATATTCTTCTTATCCAAAGTAAGCATGAAGTCTTGACATTGAAGTATTATTATTCTTGCTTCTCAGGAGCATCTGACTACTTTTCTTCCAAGATAAATTCATTCCTTTTTAGTGTGGTTGTCTATTGTGTATCTAACACTTTTTGCCAACACCATAACTCAAAGCTACAGATTATTTTTCCATCTACCTTATTTATAATATTTATTGTATAGTATTCACATACGTATGTGGTGAATGAAAATACTCTGGCTTGAGTCAGACACATTAATTATCAAAACGTCACCTTTGTTTACTACACTTGTAAAAGGGCCTTTGCAGAAGATTTGCTGAATGTGATACATCATTTGATTTCTTGACTATTGGTTCCATAGGCATTGATTGTGGATCTAAGCAAAATGGTTCATATTCTTACAACTAGGCCAATAAGCAACATTATGATAAATATAATTTAATACTGGTAAATATATACAAAAAGGAAACCCTGGTGACCTAGTGCTATAAAAGCTGCGCTGCCAATCTGAAAGCACGTGGTTCAAATCTACCAACTGCCCCATAGCAGAAAGATGGGCAGTCTCCTGTGATGTGATTTACTGCCTCTGAAAATCCACTCAAGGGTCAGGTATGGGAAAGTTTCAAGATATAGCATAAATAAATCCAGGGTAACATCATTATCATGGTTAATCAATAATGACTGAGTTTTCCCCCCTCAGGACCCTGAGAGCACATCTTCCTCTAGATATCAACTTCAGGGGCTGCATGAAGGGTTTTCAGTTCCAAAAGAAAGATTTCAATTTATTGGAGCAAAAAGAAACCTTGGGAGTCGGTTATGGGTGTCCAGAAGATTCTCTTGTAAGTAATAATAAAAGCTTTTTAGTAATAGGTTTGGTGCAAAAATTAATCACTCTCACAAACTGGAAAAGCTCTTGTCAGTAGCTTCATGATCCCATGTACACTTTAAGTCCCTTTTTTCACCAACAGAAAAAAATTCTTGAAAGACTTTTAACAGTCCACTCTGACTTGCCAATTGTTTCACTTATAATAGGCAGGGTGTCCAAAGCCTGGAGAGACAATACCCCAATTGTTGCCCATTCAGAGGCTAATAAGTGGAGATGCCACCTGTTGGAGGAATGACAAGGAAGACGGTCATGCCCAAATGTCATCATAGACCCTAAATCAAAAGATAAGCCATTAACAGACCAACAGGCTTAAGTTTGGATACATGAGAAATTGATAGCATTTGTTAATTTCACAGTAATAACACTACTCTACTTTTCTAATCTGCATTGGCATACAGATATCACGCAGAGCATATTTCAATGGACAGAGTTTCATTGCTTCAAGTCAGAAAATATCTTTCTTTGATGGCTTTGAAGGAGGTTTTAATTTCCAAACCTTACAGCCAAGTGGATTATTATTTTATTATGCTTCAGGGGTAAGTATTTGTTTTTTCTTGAGGATATTTATTGTGATAATTAATTGTCTTATTATTAACAATACTTTTTTATACCTCTTTTTTTTAATTGGTATTTGTATTGGTAAGCATATAATTGGTTATAAACATTGTGCTTCATTCATGTACATATAGGAGCATTTTTGTGTGTGTATGTGTGCTTTTCAATTTCCTTCATTGGCATTACATTTCATACAATCCTTTCCGTACAATACTACTTCTTACGTAAATTGAAGTTTTTATTTAGGTTGATGTTGACTCATTTGCAAATACACAGAATACCTCAATGCAGGCACTTTAAAATATATATAGATCAGGTATTAAAAGTCAGGAGCTCTTAACTTGAAACTCAAAAACCGCATTCACCAGGAGTTCATGGATAGAAGTCATACAATCTTGTGGCCTTAGGTGGGAAGAGATGATATGCTCATTTTCTCTCACTAAACTTTAGTATTTTGTTTATAATGTATACAGCCAACAAATCACAGCAATATTAACAACACTTGTGACTCTGTCATTGGTAGAAATCATGGATGTTTTGCATATCACATTATAATTGTCATAGATATTTTCAAAATACTTTTACCCATTGCTATTCTAAGTTAGAGTGCTCATTAGATCTGATAGTAAGTCTTATTGAAAGTTAATTAAAAAAACACATATTGCTATAACACAAACATATAATTTTAACTTCAAAACACATTTTAGTGCCATTGTTTTCCTCTACATATTCTGATTTATGCATTTTAACATGTTAGTTAATGAATGAAGGGCTGCATATGCATCACCAAACTGCCCATGAAATCCACAGCACACAAACGATTAAGAAAATCTGACTATATGTTAAGAACTGACATGGATTTTAGTTGATCAAACAGTAAAAAGAATACGCTCTTCTGGCCTTGAATTTTCTATAGAGTATGAGTTCAGTTTACAAAGCTGTTATTTTAAAACTAAAATAGACTCTGGAAAAGGTTTGGTTCTGACTGATTTCTCTCTGGAGCCTTCCTCAATGATTGACTGTTTTGTAATGTCATTTATAAAGCAGCTTTTTTCATTCATATTGCTTTTATCTGTCACAGTTCTCTTGAATTTCATTCAAATCAGTTGCATCTGTGAAAACAGACCCAAAGTATTTGTAGGGTTTCTGCCACAAAACTTGTTTTGGATACCCATGATTAGTCAAATAACACTTTCCATTCACACAAAAAGCAGTTTATGCTAACTTTAGGGAGCTCTGGTGGCCTAGGGCCAAGAATCTGTGCTGCAACCCCAAAGGCATGCAGTTTGAGACCACCAGCAAAAGAGAAGCAAGATTATCATTTTGTCGATATTTTATGACAAGTGATAAGCAAATCACAAAAAAGTGGTGGTAACTTCTGCTTTAATTTTTTTTTCTGTCTCTGTAAATGAAAACAATGGAATAATTTAAAAAGGCAAAATGGACAAACCAACTTTTTTTTTTAACAAACCAACTTTTGCCTGATCAGCCAGTTGTATCCCCAAAGGAGTCCAAATACTGTATTTACAAAGCAGCTTAAAAGTTAGTCTGAAGATGAGGCAGAAATGTCTGCATTGAGAAAGAAACTGGCTGGGGCTGCAACTCTCAGCAGGACAAAATCTCCAATAATTTTCAGCTCAGATTACTGATTTCCCCTCTCTCAACCCCTGCTCCTTAAAAACATGTGTCTAATTCTATAGGCATCGCCAATGAAAGCAACAGAATATCTTCATTTATTTTTCGTAGGTATTGCAATCAAATCTCTGGTAAAAGGTTTGTTCCTTTAAGCAATACCATTGTGTGAATGCTGAGAGCATGTCATACGCTGGTTCCCTGGACCCCTGACTTTAAACCCTTATGCTTGCCTTTCAGTCTGATGTGTTCTCCATTTCACTGGATAATGGCACTGTGATCATGGATGTAAGAGGATTCAAAGTGAAATCAGCAAATAAGCAATACAACGACGGGCTGTCCCACTTCATTATTGCCTCTGTCTCACCCACAAGGTATTCCCTCCACCAAGTCTTTACTTGGAAGACATGATTACGTCCAATGACTTTATGAATAAGCTGTTTCTCTGCAGTTTTTGGATGCTATCGAGTCAATTCCAATTCATAGTGACTCGGTATGACAGGAGAGAGCTGCCTTATAGGGTTTTCAACGATATAACCATGACAGGAGCAAGTTGCACAAAGCTGCTGAGCAGGTATAAAGGACTAACTTTTCAGTTGGCAGCCAAGCATTTACACGGTACCACCAGGGCTCCTTTTGCTTTTCTGACATTTAAATCAATGGTGGGGAGTGAAAACAAAAAGAATGAAACAGTTACTTATTTTCAAGAAATAACATGTAAATATAAAATACCAATACAATTCGGATCCACCAGTTGCTTTGCAGGAGAAGGACACTCTCCTCCCCTGCGAGTCACTGCCTCTGAAAACCTGCCAGAGAGTCGTTCATGGGTCAGTTCTAACTCAATGGCACACAACAACAAACACAAATGTGAAAGTTTTCTTCCTCTCTAGTTAAATATCTTTGACAGAAGTGACCATATACTGTATTTTCAGGATGGAATGGAGACTTCAGCAAATATTAATATACTTTAGATTTTTAATTTGTGACTACATTTAAAAAGCATTATTTTAAAACCTGCTAATACTAAATGTCTTCTTGTAATAAGAAATCTTGTAATGAAATAAGTAAGTGTCTGGTATAAAGAGCAGACATTCTGTTACAATACCAAAGGATTTTTACATCTTTCTGTAAAACTCTACTTCTCTTAAAGATTGGATTCAACTCATGTGTTTTACATTGAAAATAATTTCCCACAAATGCTTATTTCTGTTTTCTACACACACACAAAATACAGATGACTAGGTGTCTGAAGTTGTTTTATGGTCTTAAAGTTCATTCTTGATTTGGAGTCTTTTTTTCTGCATAGAAATATTCAACCATTTTGTCATGTGCATCATGAAGAATATGGTAACATTTGGGCTGTTCGTCCACCACATGTTCCATTACAATTCCATAATAAAACTGCTTATATAACCTAGATTGAATTTTAATATAAAATGCTTATTATATGATGGTCAATGAAGCTTCTTTTTCTTTGCAGATATGAACTGATAATAGATCAGAGCAGACATAGGAATAAGAATCCCACCACGGGGAAAGTGGAAGAGACACAGCCAAATGAAAAGAAGTTTTACTTTGGTGGCTCACCCATAAGTCCTCAATACAATAATTTCACTGGCTGTATAAGCAATGCCTACTTTACCAGGTAATATATTTTTATTAATCGTACATTTTTGTGTCTGATAAAGCAGATAATGCAAGTCAATTTAAAAATGTATGTACACCCTTTATACTGGAAACCGAGAAATTTATCAGAAACTCTAGAGGGTCCTAGTTGGAAACATCTTTCTTCTTGGACAACGGACATACTTGAGTTCCTGTACAGGTTTTCCCCATTAGTGTCTGAATGATCTTGGTTGATTAAGCCTCAATTTTCTACCTGTAAAGTTCTAAAACTAATGCCTACCTTCTTTTGGGCATATGGCCAGGAGGGACTGGTCCTTGGAGAAGGACATCATGCTTGGAAGGGTGGAGGGACAGCACAGGAGATGAAACCTTAGATGAGATGGATTGATACAGTAATTGGGGCAATGGGAATAGGTTTCTCAAAATAAATGAGACTGGCTCAGGACAGGGCAGACTTCAGAGATACTGTATATCGGGTCACGAAGAGTCACAGGTGACTTGACAGCACATAATATCAACAACCTAAGTTTGTTCTGAAAACTAACAGATAATAACATAAGACAGTTTGCACATGTTTAAAATACTGGATATCATTATTTTGGCTTATTAATGGCTTGCTCTTTTGGCAATCCATGGGATATTCAGCTCTCTTCTCCAGCACTGCAACAGATAGCTCTTGCAAAAAAAGAGCAGCCAGAGTATTTGGAGGCAAAGATGGCAAAGCTTCATTTCCTATACTTTGGACATACAGCTAAGTGGGGCTATTCCTTTAGAAGGGACTTGGTAAGATAGAGGGTCAGTGGAAGAGAGGAAGACCCCAACAAGATAGATTGACACACTAACTCCAACAGTGGGCTCTACTGTGTCAGAGACGTGACGATGGCACAGGATAGGGAGAGGTTCAGGTTGCCTGTTCATAGTGTCACTGAGTCATACTCTACTCGACAGCACCTAACAACATTATTAATGGTATAGTACAGAGTAACATCACCAAATCATTGTTAGAGAGTTTTAAATGGCTTCTTAACTTAATGCACTTAATCTAGATTATTAAAAAAACACTGTGGAGGTTCCGTGAGCATAAGAAGAAATGAGAAATAAATATAACACAGATTATGTAATGCCGAAGCTATTTCAGTCACCTACGGTGTGTAAGTGGTCTTTCTCATTATAACATGCTGATGCAAGAAACATGGTGTTGCTGCTGTTGTTGTTTTTGTTGTTGTGTTGTTGTTAGCTTCACTGAGTCAGTGTAGACTCAAAATGACCCATCTACAACAGAAGGAAACCCTGCCCAATGCCGTGCCATCCCACAAGCTCTACTATACTCACACCATTGTAGCAGTCACTGTGTTGATCTACCGCCTTAACGGTCCTCCTCACTTTCATCCGTCCTCCATTTTTTCAAGCATTACATCTGGACCTTCTCATAGCTATTAATTGATTGAATAATAACTGAGAGGTATCCTCATTAAGATTATACATGATGGCTAGAAACCTATCACATGTACACCACAAAATTGTGCAAGTGCTTTGACTTCCTCTGTGTTTTCATCATATAATGTTAACCAGATTTGTTAAAGCTGTTTTCCTCCATTATAACCACAGGTTGGATAGAGATGTGGAGGTGGAAGATTTCCAGCGATATTCCGAAAAGATCCACACTTCTCTGTATGAGTGCCCTATTGAGTCTTCACCATTGTTTCTTCTTCACAAAAAAGGAAAGAATTCCTCCAAGCCCAAAACAAATCAGAATAAAAAGGTAAAAAATAATGCTGTGCCATCTTTCTAGTTGTCCTCATCTTCCATAGACATAGCTCTAAAACACCTCTGTTTTATAGAATTTAATTAGTAACTATGCACATGGGAGGGAAAGATGAGATTGTTGGAGGGTTTAACAAACTTTTCTCACCGCAGTAAAGTCAGAATCAAGTCACAGCTGACCCTTCATCAGCTTTCAGAGGCTGAAAATCACACAGAGGAGATTGCCTGTCTTTCTCCCAAAGCCTCGGTTGGATTTGAACTGCCAGAGAGTCACTACCTTTGAGTTAATAGAGCAATTCCTTGTGCACTACACCACCAGAGTCCAGTTAATTTTTTCCCCACAGAAACTGTTTGAGTCAGCTTTTATTAGTCCTCCCAACTACTTTTTGTTATACTTGTTAAATTCCGTATTTAATATAACTTACATGTATAATATGTACTATTACACTTCACCCCAATTTTTGCTGTTGATTTGGAACAGACTCATGCCTGACCCTCCACCCGGTTTTCACAGGCTGTAAATTACGTAGGAAGAGGGTACCCACTTTTCTCTCTAGGAGTGGATGGTGAATTTAAACTGCCCTTGAATTAGCAGGGCAACTCCATATGGACTACACCGCCAGTGCTCCCTCAATCACTCTTTAATATTATTAATTCTCTGGGAGCATTTGCTTTAATGTATCAATTTCAAACTTTGTCACATTTCTAGAAATCATTAAAGTTCTTGATCTTTTATTCTCTCCAACTTTCTGGCCTTTACTTCACCATTCACATACTTACTAAAAGCTGTGCCATCAACTACAGCTGATACAGCATCAAAAACTTGAGTTTCAAAATTCCATTCTGTCTGCATGTGTGTATCTCTTTTTTTCTCTCTCCCTATGTTTCATTACTGACTGGAAATCTTCATAAACTTTGCCTTGCCACCATTTAAATACTTAGTCCTTTTCATTTTTTCAGGACATATGTCTCCTGTCTGAGGTCAATTTTGACAATGTATTCACATGCTCCCACACAAGCCATCATCATCTCACATCTGAATTACTGTAGTGTCTTTCAACAGGTTATCTTCTTTCTCCCTTTATCCTTAACAGTCTGTCCTAGACAATCAGATATCATTCCTACATGCAAGAGGACTTCCTACTACACTCAAAAAACAAGTCCTTACACTATCACCTCAAAAAAAAAAAATTGCCACTTTGTTCTATAGGGTTTTCAGTATCTGGTTTTTTGGAAGTGGATCAGCAGGACTTTATTCCAAAGAATCTCTGGGTAGACTAAAACTTCTAGCCTTTACATTCACAGCACAGTACATAACTATAGTACCACTCAGGGACCTGCACACAGTATCGCAAGAGACCCCTGTGATCCAGGCCCCTTTACGTCAGTTCACTCTGCTGCCTCCTAGGTCTTCAACTATGTCGTGTATACTCAGGTCTTTGCTTGAACTCCTCCACCTGTACCATTCTCCCTTTGCTACCTTCCAGCATTGAACATATCACATCAGTTGAGTACGGTCTACCCTGACCACCTGTTTAATAACTCAGCCAGCCTTCTGTTCCATACCAGTGTCACAGATTGTTCTTACTTTTTTCTGTTTTTCTTTTTTTATGTAAGATCCTAATGTATTATGTATTTTATTATACTCACTATTGATTTCTGTCTTCTATGCTATAATTCAAGCTCCAATGCAGTGTTCCCTGAAGTATCCTAAGTACCTAGAACGATGCCTAGCACTAAATAGGTGTTGAGTAAATGTTTGACTGTTTCTGAGGATTAAATGAGCTACTCCCTAAAGCACACTTAGCACAATGCCTGGCATATTAGAAATGTTGAATGAACATTATCTATCCTATCTTTTTAAAGTTTTATGAATATTTGTGGAAGGTTGATTCTTGAAATTGGAATTTCTCAGCCCAAGGGCATGTGCATTTGTACTCGCTAGGGCAGTAGTAACTTACACTTCCTTAAACAGCAATTGAAAGATCTGTCCTGCACAATTGCCAGTATTAAAAAGAAGCAAGTATTTAGAATCTTGCCAATCTACTGGGCTGATAGGGATTCTCCTTGTGGTTTAAATTTTCATTCTCTCATGGCTGAGCATCTTTCCTCAGAAGAACTGATTGGCTTTCAAAGCTGGCTCCTAGGTGATCAGCAAGAAAGAAGAGGCTCCATCAGCCTCTCATTTCATTTCTGATTGTTTTTCAATGACCATTACACTTTGAAGCAAAAATCCACTACCATGGAATTGATTGCACCTCACAACCCTGTAAGGCAGAGGAGAACTTCACCCTAGAGTTTCCAAAGTTTTGGTCTTTACAAACACTAACTGCTGCATTTTCTCCCGTGGAGTGGTTAGTTCAGACCCTTCCATTAACAGTCAAGATTTTAGCCACTGTGGCACCAGAATGTCTTATACCGGGACATTTACCCTGTATTTAAATTTGTGTGGACTGACCTTTAGGATCCCTACGAAAACTATTTTTTCCATACATTGTTTCTTTATGTGTGTTTTTAAAAAAACCACCACAAACAAACCTTGTTCATATAAAATAAAATTTATAATATTTCAGTATCTTTTACAACACCTTACAACAATGTTCCTTTCCTGAATTTGACATAGGATAGCTTTTAAGCACCTCAAGCAGAAAGATCTTTTCATGGATTTTTATGAAAGATTTGGCTAGTTTCAACTCTCAGAGATCAGTGTGAGATTCTTCAATCTTAATGTCACCTTAATATAGGTGAGCTCTGGTGACCTACTGGCAAGAAGCTGCACTGCAATCCCAGATGTACACACTTCAAATTTGCCAGATGCGCTGTTGGAGAACAAGGGGCACTCTCCTCCTTACCAGTGAGATCCAACTTGATGGTACACACACGCCCTCCCAAAAAAGAAATAAATTTAAATAAAAAATTTAAAAATATCACCTTAATATATTGGTGGATCCCAAAATGTTTCTTCAGAGAAATTTGTTTCTTTTTTTAAATTGTCACTTAAGCACTGATAAGATGATCAAAGAGCTGGTGAACATTGCAGTCTGGGGAGAAAGATCATTAAAAATACATTATCATTTTAGATGAACATTGTTTTTCAAATGAAGCTATCAAATGTAGTTTCCTATACATATTCATAGTCTCAATATTATAATCAACTATTCTTGAATCTACACAAACACAAACTTTCAATATTATAGAAAATCTCTTAGCCTGTCTGGTAAATATTCTTAGACACCCAAGTGACACAATATCAAATCACTATAGATTTCATCTATACTTTATGGTAAGTATAATGTCAATGTTTGCTAATCTTTTCTCAAATTTATGTCTGCATAAGTTACTTTTAAATATTTTCCAAGAAATACATATGATAACTGGTTTAAACTCTTAAAAATCCTAAATCTAGGCAATATGAACTTAAAAGAACTTATTTAAACAATAATCTCCTCTGGTGGCCTGCTGATAAGAAGCTGCAATGCAATTCCCAGAGTTTGCCATGTGGTTGAAAAACACCAGTTGCACCATGGGAAAAGGATGACAATCTCCTTCCGTGAGATTTAGTGCCTCTGCAACACCACTATCAGCTGTGGGTCAATTCTGGCTCAACAGTACATAACAACAGCAATTCTATTTTATGCAATTATTATAATTCATATAGCCATTAACTGACTTTTAGTCCTTTTCATCTTCCCTTTTTTAAGGATAAAGATAGTTGGACATAAATCTTTAATGATATTGATGAGCAAATTGTTAGGATAGATTCTTATTCCAAGTAAATTCTTCTGAATTTGAAGATCAGCAGTGAAGTTTCAAGAACACAAGATAGTGCTTAAAAGTTACTCTAAATCTTGGAGAATGGAACTTTCATATACTGTTGTTAAGATTGTAAAATGGTACAACCACACAATTTAGCATTTCCTCAAAAAAGCTGAACATAGAGATTCTATATGAACCACATATTCCAGCGCTAGGAATATATCCCAAGGAAATTAGAAATGAGACACAATTGGAGATTTGTACACCAATGTACATAGAAGCATTATTCACAATCACAAGAACATGGAAGCAGCCCAAGTGTCCAATGACAACTTAGTGGATTGATAAATTGTAGTACAGTCACAGGATAGAATACTATGCAACACTCAGGAGCAACAATTTTGAAAATCACTTCATAACGGGAAAGACTGGAGAGCTTTATGCTGAGTGAATTAACTCAGTCTCATAAAGACAAATACTATGTAAGACTATTACTGTGAAAAATAGAAGAATAACTAGTAAAACATGTATGGGGTGCACAGGAAGAAGGGGTGGGAGCAGAGGGTTGAGGATAGGTGAGGGGAAATCACAGTCACACAGTTTTGTGGCTTTAGGGAGGGGAGTAAAGGAAATGTGAAAGATCAGTAGAGATTTGATGGTAATGGTCAGCATAGTTCAATGGTGATTCATTTTATAAAACACAGTGTATGAGAATGATTGTATGAAACACAATGTGAGTGAAGGAAAGTATGAAACATATGAATTTTGTATACAAACCAATATAAAATTATTTTTTAAATATTCTACATCCTATTACATTAAAATATGTATATCATGTCAGAAATAATTTAAATATTCTGAAGGTGCTGCTAATTATGCTAATTTCTTACACAACATATGTAAATAATAATCAGTGGGTTAAATTGATATTGTTGTCCATAATATAAAGGCTTCATTGGTTTACTCATCTAGAATAATTTTTGCCAGTATTTTATGGGTTTGTCAGTGTTTTTATTATTTTTTCAGTAAAGAATATATTTTAAAATCTTATTTTTGCACTCATTTTTCTTGTGGTTTCAACTATTAAAACTTCAATGTCTTTCTTCCTACATAATGTTTATCACAGCACAAAAACAGCATAAGAACAGTAACGGTGTACAATAGCAATAACTATTCTGAAATTTACAAAGATAGTTAACTACTAAAAGTTTCATAATATAACTTTGATACTTTTTAGGGGAATAATTATTTTAAATAACTACACTGAGTTTAATATAACTTGATCAGTGCTACCTTTTTTAATTTTATACTGATTTATTTACAAAGTTTGAACACATTGTTTTTAATAAAAGATCCTTACATTTCCTTCAGCCCCATCAAATTGTGCAAACATCCCCGACCCATCCTAACCTCTCTTTAAGATGTTCAGTATTTATTTTAAACAACAATTTGGCTATTAATATAGCTTTAGGTTAGCTCAGCTTTACTATTTCAGACTTGAACTTGGGGTCTGTTAATGTGTTTTATTGCTGTTGTTGTTACAGCTGTGGGTGCTGCATTCTTTTGCCTGGAGGTAGAGGAAGGGATGAGAAGGACCTAATGTTTCAAAAATGAAAGAGGCACATATCATTATTAGTCTTTTAGTAGTAATGATAGAGCTATAACTAAGTTTTACTACTAACAAGTCAATGCTATCACTTTGACTATTGTTTCCTATTTTCAAAGGGAGAAAAGAGTAAGGATGCACCTTCATGGGATCCTGTTGGCCTGAAATTCCAGGAGAAGGATGCTCCAAAAGACTCTCACTGCCACTTTTCCAACAGCCCCCGAGCAATTGAACATGCCTATCAATATGGGGGCACAGCCAACAGCCGCCAAGAGTTTGAACACTTAACAGGAGACTTTGGCGAAAAGTAAAGTTAACACATTGTTTTAGAAACTCAATGCCTGACTGAGTTTGCCTATGTCATTTTACCTTATTATCTTGTCTCTCTGTTCTGTTTATTTATCATTGAAATACTAAATAGTATGATTGATGCTTTCCAAGAAATTCTTTTCTCTGTGACTTTATCTTTCAATATAAGGTACATAAGACAGAATTCCCTCAGGATTCTGTGTGATATTAAAAAGCAAAGCCAATTAGTGATAAGAAAATAGAGCAAATTTCACATAATCTATCATCTAACCTTGAAATCATCTTTCTTCCCTAATAAAAATTGCTTTCAGATTATAAATGGAAATTATTAGAATGTTGATAAGCAGAGACATTAAAAATATAAATACATGTGTACATGTGTGCTCCTCACCTTACCTTTTCCTGGAATTTTATAGCCCTCCAGTTTTGTAATATTATTGAGAATTTTTTTTTTCTACCGTTAGCATCCTAGTCTCTTTAAATTGAATTTGTTCAGGTCATTTCAAATTGTTTGTTTGTGTAACAGTGCCTTCACGATAATGCTTCCTAATTTACTACTGCATTATTAGCAGAATAACTATTTTATATTCTTCTAGAAGAATTTAAAGTCAATCAAATTGGAAGTTAGCATAACAAATGTTATCTATTCTTGGCCTTGAGCTACATTTTAGAAGACTGCTTTCGATTTGTATTTTTGTTATTTCTATTTTCAGGTGACTATTTTTAAACTCGTTATATTCTTTGATTAATTTGAGAAACCATTTTAATTTCTCCTTCTTATAATACACAAATCATATTGTTTTTATATGCAGATTAGTTACTCACTAGCATTTTCTCCATATAGACAAACCTCATCAACATAGTTTTAGTAAACTCATTTTACCCATATTTTCAAAGCTACATATAACAATATTTTTTTTATATTTACTTTCTTTAAACTTAGACTATATCGCTGTCTTTTTTTTTTTTTTTTTTTATATTTACTTTCTTTAAACTTAGACTATATCGCTGTCTTAAAAAAATGGAGAAGGCCTTAACATTTTTTAAATACTATCATTAGCCAATACTTATTAGTAACACAATGGGATAATTAGAAGAAATACAACTTGGGTTTAAATTAATGAGTACTATTTCTCTTTTTTCCTACTTTGTTAGCAATAATCCTCAATCTAGTTTA
Source organism: Elephantulus edwardii (assembly GCF_000299155.1). Lineage (NCBI taxonomy): Eukaryota > Metazoa > Chordata > Mammalia > Macroscelidea > Macroscelididae > Elephantulus > Elephantulus edwardii. The sequence goes on from NW_006399752.1 coordinate 24,007,725, forward strand.
CAGATGATATTTTTTTTTTTCTTTTACCAGATCTCAGTTTTCCATTCGCCTGAAAACTCGCTCCTCCCATGGTATGATTTTCTATGTCTCAGATCAAGAAGAGAATGACTTCATGACGCTATTCTTGGCCCATGGTCGTTTGGTTTTCATGTTCAATGTTGGCCACAAGAAACTGAAGATTAGAAGTCAGGAGAAATACAATGATGGATTGTGGCATGATGTAAGTTGAAGGCAGAGAGTAGCATTATCAGCTAATATTCACTACTGTCCAGCTCTAATTACCCCACTATTCTCTCTAGAAGCTTGGATATTAAAATTCTATAAGAGGAAGTTCAAAGTTTCATGTCAGAGTGTTTCTTTATTAATTTCTTATAAAAAATTTAAAATATATAATTTTAAAAGAGACACAAATTAAGTATAATTATTTTTAACCAAAGGATCAGTAGCTAACATAATTAAATTTGGTTTCTAATTATTTGTCATTTTAGTTTTTCCTTTGCTACCTATATAGGCTATAGTGTTCAACAACTATTCCTGAATGTCTTTTATAGGGCAGAGAATAGGCCTACTTAGGGAGATCCACAGTGAAGAACAAATACACACAGAAAGGCAGAAAAACCACTGGAGAAATAGCTAAATATTTAAGCAAATCTGTTTCCATGTAATGAAGATAGAAAGTACCATAAAATGCATTATAGTTAATTGCAATAATTTTAAAAGAGGGAGAGAACATATGGGCTGAACCTTCTGAGAAAATATTCATACAGAAGTGTGATAAATTTAAAATATATTCAAAGATTCTGACCACTGGGCCAATTGGCAGCATCAGGATGGACGGTGAAGAGATTGAGATTGTTCATAGCTTTAGTTTGCTTGGCTCCACAGTCAACACTCTCGGCACCAGTAGCCAGGAAATTAGAAGACATATTGCCATGGGAAAGTCTGCTGTTAGGGACCTCTCCAAAGTACTGAGGAGCAATGGTGTCTCTCAGAAGACTAAGGTACATCTGATACAGGCCGTGATCTTTGCTATCATTTGTTATGCATCAGAGAGTTGGACAAGGACTAAGGAGGATAGAAGGAGAATTGATGCCTTTGAGCTGTGGTGCTGGAAAAGAGTATTAAGGGTGCCATGTACTGCTAGGAAAACAAACAGATTCATCCTGGAGAGGGTTAAATCAAGTGGCTCCTTGGAGGCAAGGATTCTGATGTTCCGTCCAACATACTTTGGACATGTTGTAAGGAGAGACCGACCGGTCCTTGGAGGGGGACATCATGCTTGGGAGGGTGGAGGGACAGCACAGGAGGGGAAGGCCCTCTACGAAGTGGATTGATTCAGTGACTGGGATAATCGGGATGGGAGTCTCAGAGACAGTGCGATTGGCACAGGACAGAGCAGAGTTTGGGGCTGTTATACATAGGCTCGCTATGAGTTGCAAGCGACTCAATGGCATGAAACAACAACAACATTCAGAATTAAAGCCTGAAGTTTTAAATCAGAAACTATATAGTTAAGTTATTTTAACACATTTTTATAATCCTGTACATTAATCATAATGAATTGGTAAATAGAAGGTGAACAGGTAAAAACAGCTATATATAAAAAAGTAAAAGAGCCCCCGTGGTGCAGAGCATTACTTGGTACTAAGGGAAGTGGTTCTATTTCACCAGATGCTCACAGAAGAAAGACAATCAGACTCCTCCTCTCACAAAAATGTACAGCCTCAGCCATCCGGTGGATGGTCACGATGAGTTGGAATCAACTATAGAGCAGTGGGTTTGGTTTGAGTTTGGTACATAAAATAAGGAGACCTGGAAACGTGTGAATTATGTACAGCAAAAATAGAATTGATGAGAACAGTTTTCTTTTTTTGAAAAAAAAAAAAAAGAAAAAAAGCCAAGAACCACTGTGCTGAGGAAGAAGTGACAAATTCCTGAGCTTCAGGAAAGCAAATGCCATTTTAAATAGTGTTTTGTGGAGCAGAGTTAAGAGGACAGTCAGAACAGCCTGTTCCCCAATTTTAGTATATGCTTAGCTATGTTCTTTTCCTTCTCTTCAACCAGGTGATATTTATTCGGGAAAACAGTGGTGGTCGACTGATAATTGATGGTCTTCGAGTCCTTGAAGAAAGTCTGCCTCCCACTGAAGAGGCCTGGAAAATCACAAGTCCCATTTATCTGGGAGGCGTGGCTCCTGGGAAGGCTGTGAAAAATGTCCAGGTAATGCAGGGAGCATGACTGAGCTAGGAAGTGGAAAATGCATTTTGCCTAGGCCCTCATTTTAAAAATTATAAAACCTGCAAGGATAAAATTATAATTTTGTGATTTGGTTACATTTGGTGGCACAGCAAAATGAGCCCGATCCTTCTGAAATTCCTGAGTGGTGTAACTGTCAGCATGCTTGCTTGGCCACTTGGTGTTTCAACACACCTGGCAACATCTTCAGAAAGCCCTGAAGATGAACTTCTCAAAAATCAGCCATTGAAAATGCAGTGGAGATAACTAGTAAGATGTGAATAAAATGCAAAGGAGGAAGGGATGGATGCAGGGGAACGGAAAGTGGGGTCACAGACTGTGGTGGGCTGATGGAGGGGATAAAGGAATTAGGAAAGATTCGGTGGGGACCTGAAAAAATGAAGTAAAAGCAGGCATAGATCAATGGTGACTAACATAATAAAACAATGTATGAGAATGATTGTATGAAACATAATGTGAAAGAAGGAGTGTGTGAAACACAATGTATAGAAATTTTATGTGCAAACCAATATAAAAGAAAAGTAATTTTTTTTAACTGCTATGGAGGACTCACAGTAAAATTTTGGTTTCCGTGGATTCTAACAAGCTGTGGGAGGTTATCAAGTATATTATCCATGCAGAATGAAAAAGGTCATTACAAAGACAGAGGAAGAAGAGAAGACCGAGATGAATGTCAGAAGAGACTCTGAATATTACTCTAGATTGCCAAGAAGCCAAAGCAAAAGGAAGAAAGCAGGCAGTTAAGGAGCTGAACAGAAGAATTCAAAAGGCAGTTCGAGAAGAGAAAGCAAAGTGTTATAATGAGATGTACAAAGAGCTGGAGTTGGAAGGTCAAAAGGGCTGAACTTGCTGGCATTTCTTAAATTGAAGGAACTGAAGAACAAACCCAAGCTGATACAGAAGAATTTCATGTGACAACACATGACCAAGAAGTAATGATGATGAAGGAGGAAGTGCAAGCTGCTCTGAAGGAATGGGCAAGAAAACAAGCTCCAGGAATTGATGGAACACCAACTGACATATTTCAACAAACAGATGCTGTGCTGGACATGCTCACCAGGTTGTGCTAAGAAATCTGGAAGACAACTAACTAACTACCTGGCCAGCTTACTACAAGAGATCCACATTCATTCCAAAGAAAGTGACCCAACAGAGTGTGGAAATTATCAAACATTGTCACTAATATCACATCCAAGCAAAATCCTACTGAAGATTATCCAAAATTATTGGAACAATACATTGGCAGAAAACTACCAGAAATACAAGCCAATTTCAGAAGAGTCTGTGGCACTAGAGACATTATCGCCAATGTCAGATGGATCTTGGCTGAAAGCAAAGAAAAGCAGAGGAATGTCTTTCTGTGTTTCATTGACTACTCAAAGGTATTTGACTGTATGTATCACAACAAATTGTGACTAATTTTGAGAAGAATGGGAATCACAGAACGCTTGATTGTGTTCATGCAAAACCTATACTTAGACCATAAAACAGATAACCAAACAGAGCAAAGAAACACTGCATGGTTCAAAATCAGGAAAGAAGTGTATCAGAGATATGTACTGTCTCCATACCTTCTGAATCTATGTGTGAAACAGATCGTTTGAGAGGCTGGACTTTATGGGGGGAAATGTAGTATCAGAATTGGAGGAAGATTCATCAACAACCTGTGTTGTGCAGATGACACAACCTTATTTGCTGAAACTGAGAAGGACCTAAAGCATTTGCTGCTGACGGACAAGAATTGCAGTCTTCAATAGGTATTGAAGCTCAACATGAAGAAGACAAAGATTCTCACTACAGGGCCAATTGGCAGCACCTTGATAGATGGAGAAGAGATTGAGATTGTTTCAGTTTGCTCGGCTCCACAATCAACTCTCTTGGCAATAGCATTCAGGAATTCAAAAGACAAATTGCATTAAGGAAATGTGTTGTCTGGTGCCTCTCCAAAGAGCTAAAGAACAATAATGTCATTCTAGAGATTAAGGTGCACCTGATTCAGGCCATGGTCTTCACAATTGCTTGCTATGCATTGGAAAGCTAGGCAATGACCAATAATAATAGAAGAATCAACGTCTTTGATTTGTTGTGCTGGAGGAGTCTTAAACACACCAGGGACTGCCAAGAGTAGAAACATGTCTATCTGGGAGAAAATGAAACCAGCCTGCTCCTCGGAGGCAAGGATTTTGAAGGCCCATCTCACATACTTTGGGCATGTGGCCAAGAAGGACCAATTCTGGGGGAATGACTTCATGCTTAGAAGGGTGGAAGGACAGAGTGGAAGAGGAAGACATTGAATGAGATGGATTGACACAGTAACTGATGTAAGGGGTAGTGTGTCAGAGACAGGGAAACTGACTCAAGATAGGGCAGAGTTCAGAGCTACTGAGTTGCAGGTGACTTGATGACACATAAAACAACAATATGAAGGGCAGTTCTGCTCTGACAACATAGGATAGCCCTGCAACTAGAAAAAAAATGGGATACTTAACCCTTTAAGGCTGACTGTTTGCCTCCTGACATTACGAAATCAGAAGTGATCTCTCATCCTAAGAAAGAGGTACACTGAAAAAGTTCCAGAGTTCTAACTTGTCCTAAAAAGGACAAGGAATGAATAAGACAAGCTTCCAATATTTTGTTTATAGGGTTGCTATGAGTCTTAGGCAACTTGATGACACCTAACAACAAAAAAGGAATCCTTGTTTATTCAAAAAGTAGATATATTTTTCATATTTTTTGTTTAAATGCAATCATTCAAATATATGTTTTATCCATGTACATTGTGTTTTAAACAATCACTCATATGCATTGTATTTTATATAATTATTATTGATCCATGCCTATTGTCACCCATCTTTTCAAGTCCTCATTGAATCTTTTATATTCTATTATCCCTTTCCACCCACTAACTTCTGCTATTCTAGTGCTTTCCTCCTTCCCTTTTTTTCTAATGTTTATAACTTTTTTTTCTTTTTTTTAATTATTATTTTTGTGTGTGTGTACCGTCAAATCAGATCTGACTGGTATGGTACAGGAGGAGATTGTCCCTCCTTTCCTGGCAGAGCATCTGGTGGATTTTAACCATGAGCCTCTGGGATTGTAGTTGCAGCTCCTTGCCACTAGGCCACCAGAGCTCCCCCCTCCTTCCCTTTTTTCCACCCCATTCTCTCTTCCCCTACCCCTTTTACATTTATACACATCTTACTCAATTATCTATTTTTACAATATTTTCAATAACAAATAAATACCAAAATTAAAGTTGTTCTGTTACCTGTTACTGAATTTTAAACACAAATTCCAAACCATTATGTAAACTGTGATCTTATTTTTGATACACATTTAAATACAAACACACACACACCTGAAATGTGCAAGAAAAAAGCAGATACTTCTGGGAAAATGTGAAGGAATAGTATGAAACACATAACTTTTTGTTGTTGTTGTTGTCTGGCACACCTGTCCCCACTACCCCAGTGACTGAATCAATCTACCTCATTGAGGGTCTTCCTCTCCAGCACTGTCCCTCCATCCTCCCAAGCATGAAGTCCCTCTCCAAGGACTGATCCCATCTTTCAACATGTTCAAA
>NW_006399752.1:24013908-24016440 GCF_000299155.1 Elephantulus edwardii
GATGCTGCCAATAAGCCCACTGATGAGAATCTTTGTTTTCTTGATGTTGAGTTTCAATCAATATTGAAGGCTGAAGTCCTTGACCTTTTGCAGCAATCACTTCAGGTCCTCCTCAGTTTCAGCAAGCAAAGTTGTGTCATCTGCATAACGCAGATTGTTGATGGGTCTACCTCCAATCCAGATGCCACATTTCTCATAGAACCCAGCCTCCCAGATAATCTGTTCTGCATATAGATTGAAAAGATATGGAGATAGGACACGTCCTTGTGCACACCCATCCCAGTGTTTCCTTGCTCTGTTCTGACGACTGCCTCCTGGTCCAAATAAAGGTTTTGCATAAGCACAATCAAATGTTCTGGTATTCCCATTCTTCTGAGTCAGCTACAGTTTGTTGAGATCTACACAGACATATGCCATTGCTTAGGCAATAAAACACAGATAGACATTCCTCTGGTACTCCCTGCTTTCAGCCAAGATCCATATGACATTAGCTATAATATCCTTAGTACCACGGCCTCTTCTAATCCCAGCCTGCACTTCAGGTAGTTCTCTGTTGATATGCTGTTCCAGTCTTTATTATAATCCTCAGCAGAATCTTGACTGAATGTGATATTAATGATATTGTTCGACAGTTTGTACACTCTGTCGGATCACCTTTCTTTGGAATTGGAACAAATAGAGATCTCTTCCAGTCAGTTGGTCAGGTGATTGTCCTCCAAATTTTTTGGCACAACTTGGTGAGCAGATCCAGGGAAGCGTCTTTTTGTTGAAGCATGTCAATCAGTATGCCACCAATTCCTGGGGCCTTGTTTTTTGCCAGTTCTTGCAGAGCCGTTTGAACTTCTTCCTTTATCACCACAGGATCTTGCTCTGATGTTGTTTTATGAAATTCTTCTGTGTCCACCAATTCCTTTTGGTACAATGACTCTGAATACTCACTCTTTCCATCTTCTTTTAATACTTTCTGGATCATTTAATATTCTGCCCAAAGCATCCTTAAGTATTACAGCTCAAGGTTTGCATTTGTTCTTCAGTTCCTTGAGCTTAAGAAATGCTAAGCCAGTTCAGCCCTTTTGATTTTCTGACTCCAGCTCTTTGCATATTTCATTGTAATACTTTGTCTCCTGGTTCTGCCCTTTGGATTCTTCTGTTCAACTCCTTAAAATCTTGATTTATTCCCTTGGCTTTGGCTTCTTTACACTCTAGTGCAATATTCAGAGTTTATTCTGACCTCCATCTTGGTCTTTTCTCCCTCCTCTGTCTTTGTAATTACCATTTGCATTCTTCTTGGATGGTATTCTTTATATCCTCCCACAGCTCATCTGGTCTTTGCTCATTTATGTCCAAAAGCCTCAAACCTCTTCCTGAGATGGTTTTGAAATTCAGGTGGTATAGACTCAAGGTCAAATTTTGGTTCCTCTGTACCTGATTGAATTTCCTTCAGCTTCAGCTTCAGCTTGAACTTACATATGAGTAGTTGGTGTCCTGTTCCACAATCAGCGCCTGGTCCATTTTTCACAGCTGATATTGAGCTTCTCCAGCAAGTCTTACCACAGATGTAACCTATCTGATTCCTATGCATACCATCAGGTGAAATCCATGTGTATATCCTGTGTTTATGTTTCTTATAAAATGTATTTGCAAGGAATAAATCATTGTGCAAAATTCTATCATTCTATATCCAGCTTCATTTCTGTCACCAAGTTCATGCCTTGAAACTACTGATTCTTCTTCTCTAGTCCCAACTTTTGCATTTCAGTCACCCATTATTATTAATGCATCTTGATTGCATGTTCCATCAATATCTGACTGCAAAAGTTGGTAGAAATCTTCTATTTCCTCCTCCTTGGCTCTGGTTGTTGGTGCATATATTTGAATGATGGTGGTATTCACTGGACGTCCCTGTATGTGTATGGATATTATCCTGTCACAATATTGTACTTCAAGACAGATCTAGAAATGACTTTTTTTACTATGAAAGAAAGCAACCCCATTTTTCCTCACCTTTTCATCTCTATCATAGTAGATCATATGATTGTCTGTCTCAAAATGTCTAATGCCAGTCCATCTCATCTCACCAATAAGTAGTATGTCAGTATTTATGCATTCTATTTATTTCTTTCACATGCAAGCAAGATTCTACTGAAGATTATCCAAAAACAACTGGAACAACACATCAGCAGAGAACTGCCAGAAGTCCAGGCTGGGTTTAGAAATGGTCGTGGTATTAGGGATATTGTAGCTGATGTTAGATGGATCTTAGCTAAAAGCAGAAATACCAGAAGAATGTCTACCTGTGTTTCATTGACTTTGCAAAGGCGTTTGATTGTGTAGATAATAACAAACTGTGGCTGACTCTGAGAAGAATGGAAATCCCAGAACACTTGATCGTGTAATGCGAAACCTATACTTGGACAAAGAGGCAGTGGTCAGAACAGAGCAAGGAAACACTGCATGGTTCAAAATTGGGAAAGGTGCCAGGAATGTGTCCTATCTCCATACCTTTTCAGCCTGTATGCAGAACAGATTATG
>NW_006399752.1:24017908-24045387 GCF_000299155.1 Elephantulus edwardii
AATATAAATTTAGGTTTGACTTTTACACAAGATCCAAAAACAAAACAAAACAAAGAAAAAAAGGTCCATATCTAAGATCTATTGTTAACTATACATACAAGGCAAAAAATCAGAGGGTTCAAGTTGTTAAATTCATTTAAGCAGCCCCAATTTCCTGACATTGTTTTTGTGTGTGTGTACGTGTGATTTTACTTACTTTGTGTGGTTTTATTTATTTTGATGTGATTGATACTATACACAGCGAAACAAACACTGATTCAACAATTTCTGTATAGACCTTTCTTTTAATTACACTAATTACGTTCTTTGAATTGTACAACCATTCTTATTCTTATTTTTGAGCCACTGCTCTCATGATTCCCATATAAGACCTGAGTTGCTGTGGTCGATTTGATCCTGTTTTGATAATTTGAGAATTTTTAAAAGTGCATAATGTTTAAAGCAATTTTCCCTAGTTAAGCTTTTCAGACCTTTAGCACATTTGGTTTAAGAAAACTGCAGAGGCATTTTTCATTTAAGGTTTAAAGACTATGTAGGACAATAGTTTGAGGGGTAATGACAATCTCTTTAGCAGAACGATTTCCAAAAGTTTTATAAAATCAGTGGCCGAATTTTCCTATAGTATGTTACAATCATTTCTCAACCTCAAAAACAGCTGATGAAGCAGAAATGTAAGCTGAATTAACAGTGAAGAACTTTGCTTGTCCTTAGCATTAGATGATCTTGAACACAGATGTTATTCTTGGAGGATGATGCCCACATTTATTTTTATTTCAATTTATTTTATGAGCTAGAGAGAGAGAGACGATGATGATTTTGGATGGATGGATGGATGGATGGATGGATGGATGGATGGATGGATAGATGGAAGGATGGATGGATGTTGTTAGGTGCTGTAGAGTCGAGTAAAATGCATAGTGACCCTATGAACAACCAGCCTGAAACCTGCCCTATCTTATGTCATCCTCATCTTCTCTGGGACAAAAGAACCAATTGCTGAAGTCATAGTGTCACTTCATCTCGATGAGGTCTTCCTCTCCTTTGCTGACCCTCCATCTTTTCAAGCATGATGTCTCTTTCCAAGAAATAGCCTCAACTAACTACTTGTCCAAAGTATGAAAGACAAAGCTACGTCATCCTTGCCTCCAAGGAACACTCTGGCCATACCCTTTCCAGAAATATCTGTTCTTTTGGTAGTTCATGGGATATTCAATACTCTTATAGATAGATATAAAATTTAAGGGAACTGGTGGTATAGTATATAACATATCCAGGTGCTAACCCCAGCCTTTCTGTGGGGGAAAGATGGGAGTCTTCTCCTATATAAATTTACAGTGTCAGAAACCTGAAAAGTGAGAATGGAGTCCACAGGATTGAGTTAGATCTGGAGCGGCTTAATGGCTTATCAGTAGTCTTATAGTAAAAATGTCAGTATTTCAAACCCACCAGTTACACGGCAGAAGAAAGATGAGGATATCTGCTTCTGATAAAATTACAACCTTGGAAATCCTCTGGGGCTGTGTTAGTCTATCCTCTGAGTGGGTTGGCATGAGGGAGAATCTACTTTAACAATCCACACCATGTAAAAATTTATACCTACAGTTATAAGTTACTTCTTCCATGTAAAAAAGTCCCATAGCTTCACTACTATAAGGCTAAACTATAAAATATAAAACCCCAACTTCAAAAACAAGTTAAAAATCAACTATCTTGATAGACATGCTTAGAAAGCTAGGATTGATAAAATGTGTAATTTCTTAGTTTCTCTTAGGGTGTACCCTCCTTCATTTTTCCTGATGTGTGACCTCATGCTTGAAAAGATGAAAGGTCACAGAAAAAGAAGGTGAACCTCAGTGAGACGGGTCAACACAACACTGCAATAACCGGCTTACGCATAACAGAGATTATGTAGATGGTATAGGATTGGGCAGAGGTTTTTTCTATTGTTCATTGGGCCATTGTTAATTTGAGTTGACCTAATGATAATATCTATGTAGTGAAAATAACTTTAACAAAGGTCTTCTTTTCTCTCAGATTAACTCAGTCTACAGTTTCAGTGGCTGTCTCAGCAATCTCCAGCTTAATGGGGCCTCCATCACCTCAGCTTCTCAGACCTTCAGTGTGACTCCTTGTTTTGAAGGCCCAATGGAAATGGGAACATACTTTTCAACAGAAGGAGGATATGTGGTTCTAGGTAACGTGACTCATTTTTGTGACGTTTGAATTATGAAATATTTCTTCTGACCAGGAAATACCCACATGTAAAATTTAAGAGTGCCAACTAACCTAGCTCTAAAAGTTGACTTCTTTCCACAACCACCATCTTTCTCCTTTTCCACTCTAAAGCAGAGATAGAGCTTTTATCCTGCCCCATTCACTGACCAGAACTTTCTCACAGCTGTCAGTGTAAGCAGCCAACCACACTTTCTTAAACTATCATATGCAATAGGATGACCAGAGTCAATATTTTCTCTTTGTGGTTCATGATTTTATTTTCTTTTCCTTATCCCACCAAAACACCTGCACTTAATATTCCTTTATCATTCATTAAGGGCTTTCATTGAATTTCACTAATAGAAAAACTAAAGCCTTGGACACTTTGAGATACATAGAAACCTGCACAATTTATGGACCTCCTAAACATTAATATCAGGAGAAATGAAAAAATAATTTATTAGGAGACACATGGACATTATAAAGATGCTCATGTTTGCAGTGAGCCTCTTGGAATGAACACAGCTATTCTTCAATAACAATTCATTTTCTTGGATCACTGTAATGTTGTTGTTAGGTATTGTTAAGTTTAGCACAACTCAACTTGACTCTTTGAACAATAGATCTGATCCTTGTCCTTTCCTGTGCTATCTTTACCATTTCTGATACACTCAAGCCCATTGCTATAGTTACTGCATCATTACCCCTGGTTAAAGGTCTTCCTCTCCTTCACCATTCCTCTACCTTCCCAAGCATAATGTCCCTCTCCAAGGAATAGCCTTTCCTAGAAACATGCTCAAACTATGTGTTCATCATCATTGCCTCTAAGAAACACTCTAGCTGCACCTTCTGCAAAGCATATCTGTTTGGAGTTTTGGCAATCCATAAGATATTCAGTATTGTTCTCCAACACCACAGTTAAGTTCTAAGGTGCCAATTGTTCTTCTGCCATCCATATTCATTGTCCAGGCTCTCAGATACATAGCAAGTGATTTAAAAGGCCATAGCCTGTATCAGGTGCACCTTAGTCCTTAAACTTATATCATTGATACTCGTTGTAATAGTAGATCCTAATTCCTTTTACTAATCTCACTTCCTCCACTGAAAGACTGTACTACTCAAGTATTTTTATTATTATCATTATTATTGTTGATTAAAAATTTTTTTAAATGAGGCCAGCTCCCTTGCTCAGTGACTTCAAAACAGAGTCGAGCTTCTGAGCTTCGGCATTAGGAGTCTTCCATGTGTGGCTCCAGCCTGTCTTCTCAACTCACCACGCCTCTTTCTGCCCTGCAGCAGACAACCCAGCCACACTGGCCAACACAGTGCTTGTCAGATGCCCCAGTCTGTGGATTTGTATTCAAACTACTGCCTCAGCCAACATTGTCATTTCCCTTTATTTATGACATATCAAATAACTTTGTTAATTGTAATTCATTTTTGCTCTGCTCTACTCCTAGTGCATATGTTATATTACCAATGGATTGTCCCCATCCACACACAAAGTTGTGTTATATTTGTTATTTCTCCCCTTAACCCCCAGAGATTTTCACTTTTTTTCTTTTCACATTTTTTTTTAAAAAATGCCACTTTCTACAATAAAGAACACTCATTCATTGTTATCAACTTGGAATTGATTCATAGCTGACCTTCCAGTGAGTTTTCAGAGGCTGCAAAAGTACCAGAAGGAAATTGCCCATCTTTCTCCAGAAGAGAATCTGGCAGATTTGAACTGACCACCTTGGTTTAGCAGTGTAATGTCTTACCCAGAGCTTACTTTCAATTACACTGTTAAAAAATGTCAAATCTTCAAAAGTAAATTAAAAGACATGTAGTTACAAAAATCACATCATAGTTACAAAATGTATGTTGCTGTCTTTGAGAACTGATTGTATTTCTCTCCATAGATGAATCTTTCAATATTGGCTTGAAGTTTGAGATTGTATTTGAAGTGCGTCCCAGAAGCAGTTCTGGAATCCTTGTTCATGGCCACAGTGTCAATGGGGAGTACCTGAATGTTCACATGAAAAATGGGCAGGTATTGTCTCAAAAAAAAAAAAAAAGTCTTTCTTCTCTGACCTTGAATTCCAGACCTGAAGCAAATTTATTTTACAGAATTAAGTAATCTTTCCTTAATGGTTTGTTAATGAAGGAAAAGAAAAAGGAAATGGGAAGAGATCTGTAATATAAAATTTAAGTACAGACAATACTTGGATTAAGATTACTATGTTGGGAATGAAAATGATTAAGAAAAAAATTCAAAAAAGGTGTCACAATTATTAAAGAAGCTGAAAATAATATCAGTGATAATAACATAACTAAAGAGTTTTAACTAAGACTTTGAATAGGTCTATTCCAGTTAAAATTCTTGCTGAGAATTTGCATTTCTTCCTCAGATTTACTGAATCAGAATCTACATTTCAACAAGACCCTTGAGGTTACTCTTATGTAAATGAGAATGATTACATAAAAATATAATGCATTAAAATGTATAAATAAGAATTATGTTATGCTTTACAAGAATCATCTGGTGATCTTGTGGATTCTGATTCAGTTTATCTGGCATGGCTGTTATGGTTTTAAAAAAGAGTTGGAAGAAATTTGTTTCTACCACTTGGAAGCAGTGAACATATCCAATATCAAGACAATCTGTTTAAAAACCTATCATCTATCTACCTATCTATATCTATGTATCTATGTATCTATGTATCTATCATCCATCTATCTATCTGTCTAATCTGTATGTGTGTGTGTTTTGTGGGTATCTGTGTACACACATACTCATCTTTAAAACAACATACTCATCTTTATAATATACTCGTCTTTAAAAATTAAAATAATTCATTCTGCTATTCTTTTATCTCAAGCTCTACTAGTTGGAGAAGTGCACTGCTAACCCCCCAAAACACACCTTTCTGGTGGATTTAATCCACCAGTGACTCCTGAGAATGATAAGCACGCTCCTGTCCTGTGATTTACAACTTCATATCCTGCAATGGGTCAGCTATGAGTCGGTTCTAACTTCAGGGCAATGAGATTTCGTTTGCTGTTTTTCATTTTTCCTGTTGTTCCTCTCTTCCATCTACTATCCTGTCTCACTGTTTTGTTCACTTTCCATGTAAAGCCTGTTAAACTATTTCTATTGCCTGCCAAACAGTGACCTCTTGTGTTGAAATTGCGAAGTTAATCATGAGTGGCTGTTTGTTGACGTTTGTCTGTGATGATACAAATATCGTGAATGTGAGGAGATGAAATGACATTATATAATAAATTCTGTTTTTGGAAGGTCATAGTAAAAGTCAACAATGGCATCAGAGACTTCTCCACCTCAGTAACCCCCAAGCAGAGTCTCTGTGATGGCAGATGGCACAGAATTACAGGTGAGAACAGGCTGAATCCTGGGCTTCCTTTTCAAAGACGGGTCAGTGAACCCACCTGTGAGGACAGAGCTTGGCAGAACTCTGAAGAGTTATTTGATAGACAAGGAGATGGATGGCAGTCTAGAGTTCGCCAGAAGAAAAACAGAAGCAAATGCTTTACAATAAAATTTATGTATTGAATGGCTTGGGAATGGGAATGTTGTCAAAATAGTTATTAGTTATTTAAATTATGGATAATTTATAAAGCAAACAGTAGCACAAGAATATCTTATATATACATTCTCAAAAGAAAATATTATTAGCTTGTTAGATATCAATGTTTTTGGTGATATAGAAGACAGTTTTATTCATTACTGTGATTTTAGTCTCCTCAATTCTTTCATGTAAAAATTAATCACTCCAGTGCCACTGATGACTGATTTCCATCCTGTGTTTCAGTTATTAGAGATTCAAATGTGGTTCAGTTGGATGTAGATTCTGAAGTGAACCACGTAGTTGGACCACTCAATCCAAAGCCAGTTGATCACAGGGAACCTGTATTTGTTGGTGGTGTTCCAGGTAAGGCTTATTTTAAAAGGACAAGTTTTCAAATCCAGGGTACCGTGGACTCTCATTATTATTGTAACATCATTGAGTAATGTATCTTCATATTTCATCCAAACAAAAAAAATATAAGTTAATTTTCATAAAAGAGTGTATACTGAAAATTGTGATCAGCCATGGTCACACCAAAGTAACACATAAGAAATCCCAGCATTCCAGCCAAAATATGTATTTATTATCCCCTTTGCCATAATCAACTTATTTTCTCTTTTCCTTCTTCAAACCTACACAATGTGAATATTACTCTAAAATATGAAAATATTGGAAGATTAGGGGTTTGCTGCCATTTGCTCTTTTCTGGTTCTCTGTCCAGGATTAGCTTGAAATGCAGAACAGCTGCAAACCATAAATCATTTTTCCTGCATGGCCGCATTCGCTCAGAGAGGTTCCCAGCTACAGTTCTGTAAAGATCATTAGTAACATTGCTGCTGTCCTTGCTCAAGAATACTGTACAGACCAGGGTGGTGAAAGGACACTGAAGGCCCTCCCATGTTCGTTTTTAACCTCTCAAATAGGGACTAGATCCTTAAGTTGAATACATACCTTTTCATAGATTTCACACAGTTGGAAAAACTAAATGCTACAACTGGCAAGAAGTCTACAAGAATATAAGCAAACTCTTACATCTAGAATTTGGAGGACATTTGAGGGAAAACATACAACAGTTCTTTTTTTCCTGTTTTAAATTGGCTTCTCTATAAAAGATCATAAATAAATCTTTAAAGAGAAGAGTGGAAAAGCACAGAAAATTAATCTTCTAATCTTGGGTTCTTCTCTAATAGTTGCTAGAAAATCCTTCTCTTTGTAATATGAACTGTTTAAATGCCAGTATTTACTATTTACAGAAATATTTGAGACCTTCAAAAAGCAACCAATTCTTTGCTTTATCTCCACCCCACTCCCAATCCCTCCCCTTTGCACTCTCCCTTCCCCACCTCCCACCTGCTGCCTGGCTTCAATTCTGAAAGGATTTTTTTGGCCAGGCAGTATAAGATATATCATTTCTTGGGTTTCTATATAGTTCTTCCTTCCTAAAACACAAAACAACATTTAAAATATTTTTTAAATTCCCAAGGTCCAACAAGGTCAAATTCAACATGGCCATGAGCCCTTTATGATCAATTTCCACCCTGCCGCTGCCTCTGGGTCTTCCTACACCTTCTGGGATTTGTTGTTTCCCAAGTGTTCAATGATGCTCTCTTTGTCCCAGGCTTCTGCACAACTGTTGTTATGTGCCATCAAGTTTCTTTTGACTCATAGCAACCCTACCTACAGCACCTCTGAAACCTACTTTATCTTGGTACAATTTCATTGTTTCTGACACATCTACCCCCATCAGTTACTGAATCAAACCATCTCATCGAGGGTCTTCCTATCTAGCCCTATCCCTCCACTGTTCGAAGCATGATGTCCTTCTCCAAAGACTGGTCCCTCCTGGCAACATGTACAAATGACCTTCAAAATCCTTGCCTGCAAGGAACAGCCTGGTTTCACTCTCCAGGATAGACCTATATGTTCTCTTAGCAGTCCATGGTATGTTCGGTATTCTTCTCCAGCACCACAACCCAAGGCATCAATCCTTTTTCTATCATCCTTAGTTATTGTCAAGCTTTCTGATGCATAGCAAGTAATTGCAAAGACCATGACTTGGATCAGGAACATCTTAGTCTCTAGACTGACATCGTTGCTTTTCAGTACTCTGGAGAGATCTCTGACAGCAGATTTTTCCCAATGCAATTTGTCTTTTGATTTCCTGGCTTTTGGTGCCAAGAGTGTTGATTGGCAAGCAAGTAAGCTGAAGCTGTTAGCAATCTCAGTCTCTTCTCCATCTATCATGATGTTGCCAATTGGCCCAGAGGTGAGAATCTTTGTTTTCTTGTTGAGTTTCAATCCATCTTGAAGGCTGTAGTCCTTGACCTTTAGTTGCCAAAGTCTCAGCTCCTTCTCAGTTTCAGAAAGCAAGGTTGTATCACCTTCATAACACAGGTTGTTGATGAGTCTTCTTGCAATCCTAATGCTACATTTCTCCTCATACAGTCTAATATAGGATACATCCCTGGTATACACCCTTCTTGATTTTGAATCATGCAGTGTTTCCTTGCTCTGTTCTGAGGACTACCTCTTGGTCCAAATATAGGTGTCATATAAGCACAGTCAAGTGTACTGAGATTTTCATTCCTTTCAAGGTCAGCCACAACTTGTGATCCACACAGTCAAATGCTTTTGCATAATCAATGAAACACAGTAGACATTCCTCTCTGCTTTCAGCTAAGATCTATCTAACATTGGCTATGACCTCTTGTAAACCCAGCCTGTACATCTGGCAGTTTTCTGCTGATGATTGTTCCAGTCATTTTTGGATAATCTTCAGCAGGATCTTGCTTGCATTTGATATTAATGATTTTGTTCAATGATTTCCACATTTTTTTTAAAAATGCAATTAAATATTGATCTCTTCCAGTCAGTTAGCCAGGTAATTGTACTCTAATTTCTTTGCACAATCTGGCGAGCATATCTATGGCAGCATCTGTTGTTGAAAGGTATCAATTCCCCATCAGGCCTGGGGCCTTATTTTTTGCCAATTCTTTCAAAGCAGCTTGAACTTCCTCCTGCATCACCATTGCCTCTTGTACAGGGCCTTAATCTGCAAAATGTTCTTTCTCTCATACTCTTTCAACAATCAGCTTCTCCATCATCTACCATCCACTCAATTCCAATCCAGCTTTTAGGACCCAATGTAGACATGTACACATATGTACCACACATTCAAACCATTCTAACCTTTGTGTACCCCTTGTTAGTATAGCACCTACAGTGATACACTGTTAAAATATTGCACTCACTGATTACAGAAAATATGGCTTTATTTGACATACAGCAAACATTATGGAGTGCCTATTAAACAATGGGCAAATTGGCAGCACCATGATAGATGGAGACGAAATTGAGATTGTTAACAATTACAGCTTACTCAGCTCCACTATCAACACTCTTAACACCAGCAGTCAGGAAATCAAAAGACGAATTGCATTGGGGAAAATCTGCTATCAGGGACCTCTCCAGACTGCTGAAGAGCAATGATGTCAGTCTAGACACTAAGGTGCACCTGATCCAGGCCATGGTCTTCACAATTACTTGCTATGTATCAGAGAGCTGGACAATGACTAAGAATGACAGAAGAAGAATCGATGCCTTCGAATTGTGGTGCTAGAGAAGAGTCTTGAACATAATATGGACTGCCAAGAAAACAAATAGGTCTGTCTTGGAGAGGGTGAAAACAATTATCTCCTTGGAGGCTAGGATTTTGAAGCTCTATCCCACACATCTTGGGCATGTGGCCAGGGAGACCAGTCCTTGAAGGCATCATGTTCAGAAAGGTGGAGGGACAGCATAAGAGAGGAAGACCTCAGATGAGATGGACTGATACAGTAACTGGAACAAGGGGGGAAGGTGTTAGTGTGTTGGAATTAGTGAGACTGGCTCAGGACAGGGTTCAGAGCTACTGTCCATACGGTTACTATGAGTTGCAGGTGACTCAACAGCACATAACAACATTAACCACTATGCTAGGAAAGAGAGGAATAAAATAAGAATGGTTGCTATGTAGCTCATAGAATCTAAAATATTAATTCTTTATTTTTTTACTCAAAGTGCTTATATATCAATCAAATATTTGTGTAATTTTTGTTGGTTTTTATAGCATGACCCTAGCTTTACACATTAGCTCATACTACTATTCTTATTCTTCACTACAAGAGTGATTAAGCTCCACAGATAAGGCAACTAAGAAGTGCCAGAAGCCAAACCTAGCCAAATATACAGTGGATAGAAAAAATTAACTAAGGAGCCAGCACACAGAAATTAGTGAGCCAGGGAGATCTAACCACCAGCCCACTTCACCATTACATTTAATTCCATCTAGTAATCATGCCAGCGAGCCTAGAACAAAAGCAAAAATCTTTTAAGCTAAATGTTTTGAAGTATATATTTTTGAGCTGTTTAAGATAAATTGCACTGAAATCACATACCAGGAATCATAAGCCAAGAATTAAGGGGGATAAAGAGAAGAAATTGGTATAAATAAAACTCTTCTATGCACCTGGATTCTCTCAGAATCTCAATCTCTCACACCAATCAAAACCCTGTTAACTCATTATTTCTATCAATAAAAAATGAAGGCGTTAAGAGACATAGAACCACACAAGATAAAGTCAACTTTATCACTTACAAGTATCATTTCAAAATTCAAATTACCACACACGATTGTCTGATAATTTATTCCTCTACTGAAAATCCTGGATCATTTTATGCATAGTCAAGCTTTCAACTTGTGGAGCATTCTCTCTTACAGTCATGCAATGATTTTATTCATCAGCCACTTAGGCTGAAGGGCAATTTTCTGTCACTTTATACAATTAATTGCATGGTAAATTATGCAGACATTTCTTGCTATAGTAATTATTATAGTAATTATTAACTCCAAATAACTTCCCTCATTAGCCAAGGGAAGAACTAAGCACATCTTCTAAAATTATTTCCTAAATGGAATGTTTCTAGCCTTGGTGGCTCAATGGTTAAGTACTCAACTGCTACCCTAAAGGGCAGCAGTCTAAACCCAACTATTCCTTGAGAGAAAAGACCTCACAATCTGCTCCTATAAAGATAAAGGCCTAGGAAACCGTTCTCTGTCGTGCAGGCTCACTGAGTCAGAATCGAGTGAACAGCACCCAATAGCAATGCCACCTTATAATCTTTGCTCATTTTTTATTCCAACAATGCAACACAACTGAGCAGGTCTGCAGAAGAGATGTAATCAACCTGCTCTATACACAAATCAATGGACTTGATCTCTTGAGCTCCCTCCAAATCTAAAACTTTATCATTCTGCATGAGATTCTATTTCTATGATTTATTTGTGAAATCAAGCTTCTGCATATACTTAAATCACATTGCTTAGAAAGCTTAGCACAGTGCTAGTTGCTGTTTAATTTGCTGCCTTATATTCTTTCTTGAGTTGCTAATTTCTAAGTAGTTTCCATCTTTTATCAGCTCTGGCTCACAGAGTTGTTTATACATAATAATCAGCTTTGACTAAATGGATTTTAATTTCATGATATTTTGAAGTCTCTAAATTGCTTTAAATTATATTGCTCCTATCATCCCAGCACATTTAATTGTGCCTATACAATTAATAAGCATAAGGCTTCTTCTAGATCTCTAATTAAGATCAGTAAGAACATTCCCCTGGCATACCACAGGGCACCTGTGCCCACACAAAGACAAGCTTGGTTTTGTTTTTTTTTTCACTATCCTACTTCTATTTCTGAAACATTTAGCTCAGAAAAATTAAAACTTCATTCATTTGAATTCATTATTTTCTCATTATATCTTATGAGCTTGGCAAAAAACTGCAGAGGCTTAAGGGTGCAGGGTAATGACATGAATTAAACAGAAACATTAACCAAGTCCAAAAATAGTGTGGAAACTAAGATTTCATCACTTCTCAGCAAAATATAAAAAATAATGAGGCCAATGTAAAATCAATGATAACAGCATAGGTGGTGGCTGTTAACTGCCATGGAGTTGGCCCTGCTTACGGAAACATCATGGACCATCAAACAAAACTTCCCCACTCTGCTTCACTGTCCCCATCACCAGCTGTGCATCAGACCACGCTGATCCAGGTGTTTGTTGGGCTGATTTTGAGCAGCAGATCAGCAGACCTTTATTTCTTGTCCATCTTAATTTGGAAGCTCCACTGGAGCCTCTTCAGTCACAGCAACATGCAAACTTCCCCTGGTGACCATGCAGGAGGAACAATGGCTAGGAACTGAACCCAGGTCTGCCTTCCAGGAGGCAGTGACTACCACTGAACCACCGCAACCTCAAAAGCATAGGTAGCACTGCTAAGTCTTTAAGTGTTCATGGTCATTTTCATTCTGAGGGAATAGCTGAATTATATAGATATTTGATTATAGAAAGCAAGACAAAACCTTCAAATAATTATAGATTCATATTACTCCAAAAGCAGGTAAAGTTTCCAAGGGATGAGTAAATGATACTTCATTTTGGATATAGAAGTCATCTTCATGATATGAGCAATTATTATGTACGTTTTGACCACGAAATATAAATGTTTTCATTTCTTTCTCTTGTCAGAGTCTCTGCTGACACCACACCTGACCCCCAGCAAGCCCTTCACAGGCTGCATTAGGCACTTTGTGATTGATGGGCACGGGGTGAGCTTCAGTAAAGCAGCCCTGGTCAGCGGCGCCGTGAGCATCAACTCCTGCCCCACAGCCTAGGTCACGGAGTGGAGCTGCCCCAGGATAATGTTCTTTAGAGCACTGAAATCAACACAAAACCTTCCTGCAGGAACCACAACTCTTCCTCCCCTGGAAGCTTTCAACTGGTCTAGAGGGATGACTTAAATGAATCATCAGGGACTGAATGTTGTTTGTTATTTTGTATTTTAACTCTTGCCTTGGATCCAAAATGTCTGCAATGGACAACAATCAAAGGAGTGTTTAAACCTACTTGTATGGACAGCACACTTACTTCCTACTGGTGAAATATACTGTTCCTGTTCCTAATAAAATAGAAGGGATTCTAAATAAACACTGGCACACATTTTTAAAGTGTGGCTAGATTCTGAGATTCATTTTTCTATTAAGGATGATAACTTTCAAATTCTCCTAAGTTACTTTTCTTTACTTTGAAAGACATACTAATTAATATCTAAAATTAGATGATATGTTTTCAGCATTTCTTCTCTTTCTGGTCTATTAGTATAACAATAATATTTTCGATTTGCAGCTGTTAGTAAGGTTCAATAAATTTCTAATTAAGTCTTTTTTAAATGATACTATAAATTTTCCTAGATAACAACGAAGGAATTCAATTACTATTTCTTTGTTTAGTTTCTTTCTTTAAAGTTTGTGTAAGATGTAGGAGGAGGCTCCTGTAGGGTACTTCTTGTAATATATAGAAATCATCAGGGGGTTACAGCAAAGAAGGGAGACCCATAAAATTCCATTTAAAAGCATGAAAATTTTTTATTAAATGGCTATTTTCCCCATATACCTGTAACACAGCCAGTCTTTATTTCTGAAATTGTATTTTCTTTTCATAGTCATCCATATTAATTAATTAATAAAGCCTAGCAAAAGAATAGGGAAACCTGGTGGTGTAGTCCATAGGGAGTTACGCTGGAAACACAAAGGCAGAGCCTTTCTGGTGGCTTGGATCCACCAGCAGCTCCCCAAGGAATAAGATGGGTAATATTCTCTCAAGTAATTTACAGCCTCTGGAAAAATCACCGATGAGTCAATTATGAGTATGAGTCAGTTCTGATTGTATAACAATAACATTAATTTTTTAATATGCTGGTAGATTTGAACCACCATAATGGTGGCAACACAACTCCTTATAGGCTTGAACAGTGGGTGAACTATTAAACTGCAGACACTAATAAAATTATACATTATAATCAACATTGAAAATAGGATGAAAGGGGAGAAATCTCTGCTATCAGCAGGATTGGAGATAATGAAAAGAAATAGCTTTCAATCTTTTCAATCACTTAGATGTATCTGAGAGCTGGACAATTAATAAGGATGGCAGAAGGATTGATACTTTTTAACTATAATGCTGGAGAGGAGTATAGAACATCCCATGGACTGTCAAAAGAACAAAGAGATATGATTTGGAGAAGGTGCAGTCAAATGTCTCTTTGGAGGCAAAGATAAAGCTTTGTTTTACACACTTCGGTCATGTTGCTAGGAGAGAAGCTTAGAAAGATTCAGGGATGGCCAAAGAGAAGAAGACCTTCAACTAAGTGGATTGACACAATGACAACAATGGCATCAAGTTGTGAGGATGGCACAGTAAAGGACAGGATTCAGATCTGTCATTCATAGGGTCATTATGAGTCATCCTCAATGGTACCTAACAACAATAAGGGAAATAATGGGCAGGGGGGAAACATGGACTAGAGTGGGGGATATTTAATATATCACTGAATCACTGAGGAGAATAAATTAGTTGTTTACCTTAAGAGGATGAAAAAATTATCAAAATTATTCAAAACTATTTATATTCTCGTGCTACTCTCTGGACTGCTAAAAGAAGTAAGTCTGTCCAAGAAAGAGTGAAACAAGCTTGCTTCTTGGAGGCAAGTATTTTTAAATTCTATCTCACATACTTTGGGTATGTTGTCAGAAGGGACCAGTCCTTGGAGAAGGACATCATGCTTAGAAGGGTGGAGGGTTGTCAGCACAGGAAAGGAAGGCCCTAAGTCAACATAGGGGCGGTTGCAATGGGACTCGTGTGTCAGATGGTGACGTTGGCTCAGGATAGGGCAAGGTTCAGGGCTATTGTTCATAAGGTCACTAGGAGTCATAGTCAACTCAACAGCACGTAACAACAACTCCTCTCTTGTTTCAGGCACATAATGATAAGGATGAACATGTCAATAAAAGTTAACCACTGTTCACAGAGAACTTAGTGTCAGTCCCCATAAGATGAAAGTGATACCCCATTTGATAATTTTGAGGTAAGATTTACAGATATGAAGCCTGAGACTGACTAACCCATTAGGTAATTTGTCAGCTATTAATTAACTGAGTATTACTATAAGATGAGTAGCCAGGATTCAAAACAATACTGCCTGTTTTAGTGAGCAGCATGGTTATCCCTGAGCTTCTTGGCCTCCAGAGGACTGCCTGCCTTCAAACGGATTCTCAACTGGCCTTTAATCTGGAATCATCAATTCAAAGGCCTTTGGATAGGTTTCATAAAAAGAGGCTGGCCAGAGTCAACAGAATATCAAGAGGGCACTGGCCATTACCAAGCTCAAAAAGTAGCAGTTACTCACCATAGTCAGTAGTCACCATGAAGAAATACAAAGCCTAAAGGATTGGAACTTTAAAAAAAAAATAAAATTGGAAGTAAAGAAATGCCTGACTTTTCAACTGGTAACTGATTCAGTCAAAACAATGGTATCTACAAAGGGAAAATTAAACTTAGGCCAACCAAAGCTTTATGAGAGAAGGGGAGCTCTGCTGGCCTAACAGCAAGAGGCTGCACTGCAATCCCAATGACACAGGGTTCAAGGCCACCAGCTGCTCCGGATGGGCAGTCTCCTCCCATGTGATTATCTGCCTCTGAAAACTCACCAGAGGGTCTGCTATGGGGCAGTTCCCTATTTAATTTCTCATCCACAATCCTGAATCTGAGAGTGTAGGTCTAAAATATGTAGATTGAACACAAGCAAAACACACTCAACAGTCACAATATTCCCTCCACCAAAACAGCAGCAGTCACTCTGAGGCAGTCCACCATTTTCTTTTTCCAAAAGATTTCCCAAGCATCTTAGGAGACAGAATTATCCCCTTATCTTCATCAGTGATACAAGGAAAACCAGAGTGTTGCAGACCCTGTGTGAACCCCAACCAACCCCAAAAGTCATGTGAGAGACACACATATGTGTTGCTAAAGGACAAGCTCAAATTTTTAGATGTGTCCCCGACTGATGTTGTTGTTGTTGTTGTTGTTCTTAGGTGCCACTGAGTCAAGTACAACTCATAGAGACCCTATGAACAATAGGTCTGAACCCTATCTTAGCCTGTGCCATCCTCATAACTTCTCACATACTTGAGCCCATTGCTGCAGTCACTAGATCAGTTCTTCTGGTTAAGGATCTTCCTCTCTTTTGCCAACCTTTCATCTTTCCAAGCATGATGTCTCTCTCCAAGGAATAGCCTATCCTAGCATCGTGCCCAAAATATATGAGATGAAAATTTGTCTTATTTGTCTCCAAGGAGAACTCTGGCTCCACTTTCTCCAAGACATATCTGTTTTTGTTGTTTTTTTCCTTTGGCAGTCCATAGGATAGTCAGTACTCTTCTTCAACTCCACAGCTCAAAGACATCAATTCTTCTTCTGGCATCCTTATTCATTATCCAGCTCTCAGATGCACAGTAAAGACTGTAATGACTGAAAAGACTATGATTTGAATCAGGCACACCTTAGTTCCTGACAAAAGTCATAAAAATTCCACTTATCTAACCCTAGGAAGTTCTGATATCAGTGTATTACAAATTGTGCTAATTCAATGTTCAGCAGTTTGAATCCACCATGGTGACAGGAGAAAGATTTACTGCCTCAGAATGAACTAGAGTCTCAGAAACCCAACAGAGGGTCACTATGAGAAAGATGTGACAATCTGCTTTAACAAAGATTCCTGCCTTGGAAATTCTATGAGACTCTGTCCTATAGCATCATAATGAATCAGAACTGACACAACAGCACTCAAGGATCATATACATTAGGGATCCCTGGTGGGGCAATATTTAAGTGCTTGGCTGCTAACTGAAAGGCTGACAGCTTGAAACTCTAGGAGGTAGTTTTACTATGACATCAGATTAGTATGCGTCAGGATGCACTCAATGGCACCCAATAGCAACCAGCTCATACAGTTAGACTCTTATTTAAAGAAGACTTGGCAAGAACATCTAACTATGTTCCATTCTGTACAGTCAGAACGTTACATCCATCTGCTTTTCCTTACAATAAGACACACCTCATGTCTTACCCAAAGAGTTTACAAGGAGTTACCTCAGAGGCACTGCAATGCCTTTGTTCTCTTGACCTCATTTTCTTACATATGTAACATCGTAGTACAAGGTATCAAGTATAGTCCTTCCCATCTCCTTAAATAGCTGGGCATAGCCTATAGCTGGGAACATAAAGCAATGCATATAATACATTCTAAATTCATCAAACTTTAGCGTATGGAGCAAATCCCTTCCCCTTAGCACTGGTTGAGAGAAGCCATCTCAACGCAACCAGCACTGTAACAGCAATGACACACACTCATATCAAGGAAGCACTGACCAGCTGGTGAGCTCCGCAGAGCTCAGCATATTCTTGTATGCTGTTCACAGGTGTACTGTACAAGCCAGTGAGCAAATGTAGGGAAAGACGTTTCCAGGAAGATTATCCCTTACCCTCACG
The DNA here is from genome assembly GCF_000299155.1 of Elephantulus edwardii. Taxonomy (NCBI): domain Eukaryota; kingdom Metazoa; phylum Chordata; class Mammalia; order Macroscelidea; family Macroscelididae; genus Elephantulus; species Elephantulus edwardii. The sequence goes on from NW_006399752.1 coordinate 24,035,122, forward strand.
TACATATCAAGAAAATGCCATCACTTTATTTTCATTAAATGGGGAAAATGAGTCCAAAGGCAATTGTCTGTCTAATTACAAGAGTCTGAGAAAAAGAAAAAACTAGCATTGACTTTTTCATTTGGATCTCATTGACCCCAGGGATCTCTGATTTGCTTTAGGAGCTGATGAGAACACGGAATAAAGATGGCAGAGCCCATCAAAGAGAAAAGCTGCACTCTTCAAGACTCTAGTGATCGCTCAGGTTCTGAAAAGTAGGGAGGAAGGTGCGCTATCATGGATAAGGCCACTCTGATTATAAACTTCACAAACTTGAGAATGACATTAACAGAAGATATTGCTAAAGGGAAAGATGGAATAGACAGAGAATAAGAACTATTGGCGGATGGAAACCTGACTTGATCTGTCAAAGCATGAGTTAGAGAGGCACACACATAGATATACATAAGAGAAGCCCAGCATGACCCTACCATCCAGAGGATGCAGTGAACCCCTCAAGGAACTGGTCAAATGCTTAGTGATGGTGCACAAGACTGAGTCGGTAGATCACCTAGACAGTAGTGAGTTCACAGATAGATACAGCAGCAATAGCCTGAATAGGTCACATGATTTTGAAATGGTTTTGTAGAAAGAGTTCTTTTAAGACAAATTACATACATCTGTGTGATGACATCTAGGACATGATATATGAAGAAAGCAACAGCTATGCAAAGGAAGAGTTTTTCATCACTATTTTCACATTGCCACTGAGTCTTTTCGAAGCCTTGGATAATTTCCTGTATGGATTTCTTGTTTTCTTCCTTTAAGGAGTATGAATGGCCAAAAGAACAAACAAGTAAGTCTTGGAGAACATGCAGCCAGAGTACTCCTCTGAGGCAAAGATAATAAAGCTTCATCTCACATATTTTGGGCATGTTACCAGGAGAAGCTATTCCTTGGAGAGGGACATCATGCTTGAAAGGTGAAGGGTCAGCAAAAGAGAGGAAGACCCTTAACCACATGGACTAACAAAGTCACTGGTGCAATGGGCTCAAGTGTGCCACAAAATGTGAGGATGGCAGAGGCTAGGACAGGGTTCAGATCTGCTGTTCTCAGGGTTGCTACAGGTTGCACTCAACTTGACAGCACCTAACAACATCAAGGATTCTAATTTTTTTTTTTGCAAGAAATTATGATATTTAATGATCACCTTGCTTCTCTTAAGGCTTATATTTTAAGCTTTTTAAAGTTGGTGTATATTAGCCTTTTGTCTTATTCTAGTTAATATTTTTTATTACGATGTAGAATCTCTGTTATTTCACTACACCTAATTTTGCCATCATGTGTCTGTCCATGTAGCTATTAGCTAATAAATCTTTTATGTATAAAGGTTCATATGTGTATTAGGTGAGAAAGACAAGGAACTGAAGAAATTCAATCCAATCCTAAAATCAGTCTTTCAGAAAAGACAATTTTATGGGATAGTTAGTGATAAGTACAGAGAGGAGAAAAAAGCAAATTGAGTCCTTGAGACTATTTTAGGATGAAGATGAGAACAGAAAGCTCACCTAGATCCCAAAAGTCATCTCAAATCTAAGCAAATGAAAATATCCATCTGAGTTTCCCCAAACTGACTATCAATAATTTTAAAATGACTGACTGAATCTTGGGGTACATTGTGATAACAAATACTGTTTTCCTTGTGAAATAAGTGGTTAAAACCGTAAATATGCCATCATTAAATAAAAACTCAAGTTCTCAGGAGCAAGAAGTTTAAATGATTTCTAGAGTAGCCATCGTAATAAGAGCTTTGGGACCATTTCTCACCCTACATAATTTTTCCTGGACAGATCAATATCAAAGGACTTCAAGTTATAAACTGTCTTGGAGTGATTTAGATAAAAGAATTCTGCTAATTAGGAACATAAGCATACAACAAGAAGTCCAAAACACATTTCACATTTAAGAGGTCCCACCTGAATGATACTCATGGTAGATTAAGTTTCACCTTGCATTATTAATATTAATGATCTACCATGGGCTAGAACATCTCTAAGGCACTTACTAATTATGAAATATTATTCTATCATATCTATTAAACATAACTGAAGGTTTATCATTTGCATGTTTCACTGACTGACTTTCTGTGTTTTCCAACTAAAAAGAAATATTTCAACTCCTGTCATCATCCAAAGGTGCCACCACTTTTATTTGTTTACCAGATGATCCTGGCCCATTACCCCTGACTTATTCAACCTTCCTCAGAACACTTAATGATCCTATTTAGGATGCATTTCCTTGCTGCTTTGTGCAGGTGGCTTTCGCATTGTTGCATAGACAGTGATGGGAACGTCAGTTATTGTCAGACAATGACTTCCAGGGCATCTTCGGAGTTGCCTAAAAAAAGGAACAAATGGCATGTAGTTAGATACGGAGAAGAAAATATTACATCAAATACCAAAATTTGAGTCTGTATTTGACTATTTAAAGTCATTCTGAAATCTTTGAATGTCATGAAGGAATTATAACAGTACTGATAAAAGTGTACATTTTAAACTTAAGTTGCAAAGAGATTAGAGCTGAAGCAATACATTTAATCAGAGGAGACTACTCTCAAATTCTCTTTTTGAGAGTATGAAGTAATTGCTAAATGGCAAGAAAAAGAAAAATGTGGTGATACTAATATGGCAATTCAAGCATAAATGCAACCTAACATCCCTTGAATTCAGTGATTTAAAAACTAGAATAATTGTTGGAAACTATATATTCTGTTTCATGTACTATTAAAAAGTTGGAAAAAAATCTACATCCAATGCTTGAATTTCCTTTCTGTATGCCCATCAAATAATTATCCAACAATAAAATGTCCAAAACAAGTAGCTCACTACTTACCAAAGCAATCTACTCCATCTTTCAATAATCAGTGTTTAAACAATCCATCTACTTATGCTTAAATCTATGTCCCAAAATTTCCAAGCAATGAGAAATCTAACAACACATCATTTGATAATCTGGGATTGTAAGAGCCTTATTAACAGCAATGCAGGAGGAGTTTTGTAGTAGGTTCTAAGATAAACTGGAGAAAGTAGAGTGATTGTATTCTACAGCTAAAGCTTGAAGTAGGAAGACACGGGTAACTTTTTCCAGGCCACCCATTCAAGAGAGGAGGGAAAAACACAAGAGCCCAGTTTAGCGATTTCTTGGTTGCTAGACTGCACATATCCATTGCCGCCCCACGAAATTTTGTGACTTATGGGACTTGAGGAACATCTTTTTTTCTCCTGGTTGTGTGTGTATGTGTGTGTGCATGCACATGCACTGTTATGCCAATTTAAATTCAACTTCTACATGTACAAGTGCTAAAAAATCCCAAATGCTAAAGATCAAGGATATCAGTTTAAAGACTAAGGTGCACTGCACCAAGCCATGGTTGCTTTCAATGCATATGAAGTTTGGACAATTAATAAGAATGACAAAAATATAGATGCCTTTGAATTGTAGTGTTGTAGAAGAGCACTGAACATCCTATGGACTGCCAGTGGAACAAACAAGTCTGTCTTGAAGGAAGTATAATAAAGGTGCTCCTTAGAGTTCTGACTTGAAGGTACTCAACAACGACAGTACTGATCATTAGTCAAAGCCTGTATTTCCTGTAGCATTTCCTCAGTAGTAGAAGAGGGTTTACCTGGTCGGTGAAGTCTCTTTTCCATTATAGGCCGCACTAGAGCTAAGCCCAGGTTCTAGTCCTATTGATGAATCTCCTCCTTCCACTGGAAATCTTCTTGGCTGGGTCCCAAATCGAAAAGGCATAATTCACTGAAGACCTAGATAGAAAATAAAAATAAAAGGATGGAGGAGGTTTTCTTCAAATATGTGTAATTGTTAATGCACTATCTTAGTGATAAGCATACAGAATGATTCGGAAAATAGCTTTCAAAATATCTAAAAAAAACATAAAATTACTAATGGTGTCTCTCTGGAGACTAAGGTGCGCCTGATACAGGCCATGGTCTTTGCAATCACTTGTTATGAATCAGAGAGCTGGACAATGACTAGGGAGGACAGGACAATTGATGCCTTTGAGCTGTGGTGCTGGAGAAGAGTATTGAATGTACCATGGACTGCCAAGAAAACAAACAGATTCATCCTGGAGAGGATTAAACCAAGCAAGGATTCTGGGGCTTCGTCTGACATACTTTGGGCATGTTGCCAGAAGGGACAGGTCCTTGGAGAGGGACGTCATGCTTGGAAGGGTGGAGGGACGGCACAGGAGGGCAAGACCCTCTATGAGATGGATTGATTCGGTTACTGGGGTAATCGGGATGGGTGTGTCGGAGGCAGTGCAATTGGCACAGGATAAAGCAGGGTTTAGGGCTGTTGTGCATAGGGTCGCTATGAGTCGCAAATGACTCGATGGTACATGACAACAACAACACATCTGATCCTTCAATGCAATGTTAAGTCTTAAATTCAAGATAGGGAAGTACAGGTGGAGTTCCACTTCTGTTCACCACAAAATCTTAAGTTAATCTGTTTTGTCCCTAGTGCTCATTTAACACCCCTCTGCCTCTCTATGCCTTTGCCATGCCACAGTTAAGAGAATGGCCTTAGGAGAGTTAGATTGACCTGAGCTCAAATCCTATTTTGTTCCTCCATGACTATGTGAGTTCAGGCAAATCAAGGGCAAATTTTTAATGACAGTATTGGCTTCCAGGTTAACAACAACCACAAATGTTGCCATAAACTTTCCAAGACTGTCTATCTTTACAAAAGCAGAATGGCTCATCTTTCTCCCACAGAGCAACAAGTGGGTTCAAATTTTGAGTCTTTTGATTAATAGCCCAATGACTAGCCTACTATACCATCAGGACCCCATTCAGGTTAACAGGATTAAATAAAAGACATTTAGGGTGTACTGTCTAATACATGGTAAGTGCTCAATAAATGTTAACTATACCTGTTGTTGTTGTATACCATCAAATCAGAACCAACCCATAGCTAACCCTGTGGCGGGTTTTCAGAGGCAGTTAATTGCACGGCAGGAGATTGTCCATCCTTCTCCCACAGAGTATCTGGCCTTGAACCACATGCCTTCAGGATTGCAGTGCAGCTTCTTGGCACTAGGCCACCAAAGTGATAAGGAATTGTACTGCCAGACCAAAGTCATGCTTTTAGAATCTGCCAGCTGCTCCCCAGGAGAAAGATTAGCAATCTCCTCCTGTGTGATTAATTGCCTTTGAAAACAGTTGTGAGTCAATTCTGATTGAATGCTGCATTGCAACAATAATACAATACTTACTCAGCAGATGCTGAGTACACTATAATACTTACTCAGCAGGTGGCTAGCTTAGTGGTAAGGGATCAAGCTGCCAATGCAAAAGTAAACAGTTTGAATAAACCAGCTACAGATGGAGAATCAACTCTCATGCAACTTACTGCCTCTGGAAACTCCCTGGAGGGTCGTTCCAACTTGACAGTACATAATAACAACAATAATATATGTATATATCTATGGATGTTGTGAGGAACGCTAATGGCACTGTGAGCTCTGGTGGCAAAGTCTGTAGTAAGAAATACAGTTAGCCCAAAGCCTAGGCTTTCCTAGTGGTCCAATTCCACCAGCTGATCTAAGAGGAAAAGAAGGGCTATAAAGTTTACAGTCTCAGAAACCTGTTGGAGAGTTGCTATGGGTCAGAACTGACTCCGCATGGGGAGTAAAAAGATCTAAAATTTGAAACTGCAGTCAATTTGAGGAAGAAAGATGTGGCAGTTCTACAAGGTCATTTTGTCCACTTTGTCATATAAGGTCATTATGCCTTGGAATAGACTAAATGACAAGAAGGGGTGTGTGTGTGTGTGTGTGTGTGTGTGTGTGTGTGTGTGTGTGTAAACTAGATGGTACAGAACTTAATGAGTGCCAGACAGTTAACCATAAGGTCAATAGTAGGAATCCACTAGGCACACCTCAGGAGGAAAAAAATGAGTAGTCTCTTCCTGTAAAGTTGTTCAACCTCAGAGATCCAAGAAAGGCACTTGCTCTGAGTTAGAATCGGCTTGACGACAGCTACATACATTCTTGGACTGCCCCCCTTTCCCACTGCTCCCACCTTCCCCTTGCTGGAGTCAACTACTTCATTAAGTCTGTATCTACATTTCACTTTCTCTGAGATGCTTTACATAATCTAAGTTTTCAGAACACTTTTTTGGTAACAGTTATCACTTTAAATCCAGGTTTATCAAAGTCAACACTGTAGATAAGTATTTGTTGAAGAGGGGATAGGCTGTGCTGTTCATTTGGTTGTATGATTAGCAGCATCCATGGTCTCTATCCACTAGAAGCCACTTAAACACGTGTCCATACCCCAAGTTACAACAGTTTAAAATGTCTCCACATATTGCTAAATGTTCCTGAAGGCAACAAAACAGTCTCAGATGAGACCTACTGCTGTGACTATTTCTAAAATGCTTGTTTGATATTTATTCCCCATTCCCTCCCTGTTCCATTTTCATCTTTGTCACCACTGAATCTTAATCCTTAGCACAGTGACTGACATTCAGTTGGTGCTTAATAACAGTATCTTAAATAAACATTATGTTTTCAACTACAATCTCAAAAAGGACCATAGAAATGCCATGTTATGTTTCTTACACTTGGTAGAGTATTCTGTGCTTAATTAATGTTGGTGGTCTAATTACGCTAAATTATAATTCATTTAAAACTATTTTAAAATTTATAGTTTATTATAATGATCTACCAAGGCAGGCAATACATTTTAACTACTTTAATCAATGACATATACTTACCAAAATAGGCCAGGTCTTATTCTTGTAGAGGTGAATAAATCAACCGCTTTCTACTGACTTCCATAGAAGGCTGGAATTGCCAAAGGAATGATGATCAATGTTCCAGTGACACCCAGATATTATGACATCAGAATAGTCTTTCACATAGTTTCCTACCTGCTAAAAATCAAATGTCACAATTCATTTGACTCAGCTACAAAATTTGTTAAAAATTGGAAATCAACTCAACAGCAGGTTCTTGATTTGTTTTAAGGTTAACTGAGGCGTTTCACTCTTGTTGCCACCGGCTTCTTATGATGCCACAATATTAAATGTTTCAATATCTAAAGAAATTATTTTCTCTATTACAGACCCAAGTAACCCTTGTTAAGCAGTAGTTAATCACTTGGCTACTACTAAATCAAAGATTAGGAATTCATATTTACCCAGAAATTCTGCAGAAAACAGACTAGGCAATCTGCTCCCATAAAGATTACAGCCTAGATAGTTTTATGGGGGAAATGCCGAGTTGTCACATAGGTTGTTATGAGTAAAAAAATCACCCTGAATGGCATCCAACACCAATACTACACATTTGCATCCCAACCAATCAGAAAAAAATAGCACTTGAGATACATTACCCCTAATGGCAATCAAAACGCATCCCATTGCCTCTATGTTACCTTTCCAGATTTCCCTCAGCTGACTGACTCACTCCAACTGATCATTACACCTTCTTACAACATTCCTGCACCCTAAAAATCATTCATTTACAAATTTCTTCATAGCTCTTCTTAGCTGGAATTCTCTATTGCCGGGACACTTCTTCTATCTATCTCCTCAAAAGACCCTGCAAACTCCCAGATAGTAGGAATAACGACAACAAAAAATGGAAGAATTGTATCTTGTACTAGCTCCTCTATTTTGTTCAGTGGTCATGAGCTTCTCTTCTATTTATCTTTTCATATCCTTGCCTGCCCTCACTTTTCTTAGCTAGTTATCAGCTTCTATATTAATAGCCTCAGTATGGATTATACTCAAGGAAATGTTTCCACCAGTTGGATCAATAAATAACATCATAATAATGGAGAAAAGACTGAAATTCTCAAGGATTTTATTTTATTTGGTTTTAATGGATCAAAACAAAGGAATAATTGCATTGGGAAAGTTTGCTGTCAGGGACCTCTCCAGAGTATTGAAGAGCAACAATGTATGTCAATATAGAGACTAAGATGCACCTTAAATGGGTCATGGTCTTTACAATTACTTGCTATGCATCAGAAAGCTGGATAAAGACTAGGGATGATGGAAGGAAAATTGATACCTTTGAGCTATAGTGCTGGAAAAGTATTGAATATACTGCTAGGAAAACAATTAGGTTCATCCTAGAGTGGGTGAAACAAGGCTGCTCCTTGGAGGCAAGGATTCTGAAGCTCCATCTGGCCGTACTTTGGGCATGTTGCAAGGAGTCCTTGAAGAGAAACATCATGCTTGGGAGGGTGGAATGATAGCAAGACCCTCGGTGACATGGATTGACTCAATGGCATGGGTAATGGGGGTAGGTGTGTCAGAGACGAAAAGGTTGGCTCAGAATAGAGCAGGATTCAGAGCTGTTGTACATAGGCTCTCTGAGTCATAAGTGAGTTGACGGCAAATAATATTAACAACAACTAGATATAAAATCAATGCCTATAGAAGCAGCAAAAGTATATTGACTATACCACAAGACTACAAAAATAACAAACTATCTTGGAAGAAGTGCAGGCAAAATGTTTCTTAGAAGCAAGGATAGTGAAACTTCAACTTGTATACTTGGGGAATATTACCAGGAGAAAGTACACTTGGAGAAGGGTATGAGGATCAATAGAGTAAAAGGTCAGCCAAAAAGAGGGCAATTTTGAGACGGATTAGCACAGTGGCTGCTACAATGGACTGAAGACACAGTGACTGATGCAATAATCTGAAGTGTGTCACAAATTATGAGGATGGCATACGATGGAACAGGGTTCAGGTCTGTAGTTCATAGGGTTGCAGTGAGTACTTGACTTGACAGCACCTAACAACAACAATAGCTTACCTCACTGCCTGCTCCATTCAATATTAAGTTTTAAGCTCTAAGCTATAACATTACTCTGCAGTTGAATAATTTTCTGTTTTCACAGCTGATGAGTAAATTATTAAACACTGTTTTTTTAAGGAAGCTCTGGTGGTAAAGAGCTGCATTGTCAAACCAAAGACACACAGTCAAATCTCCCAGTAGCCCTATGGGAGAAAGATGGGCAGTCTCCTCCAGTGAGAATTACTGCCTCTGAAAATCCAACAGAGGGTTAGCTATGAATTGGTTCTGACTTGGCATTACCTTAACAGCAACATAACAACAGTTAGTGTTTTTAGGTTAAATGGAAATATGGCATACATTTTATGCTAAATTCTCACTCTTCTGTATTCCTATCATTTATTATAGAAAATTGGCATTTTACATTAGAATCACATAGATGTCATATAAATCTTACTTCTGTCTTCTTTTTCCTTACTAAGTTTCTACCTGTATACAAGTTAAGCAATACAGTTTTCACCTAAAGAAATAATTTAACACACTGTGACATAGGCAGATAAAAGGAAATAACTGCTAGCCTTTGTTAGCTAGGATTCCATCACAAATCCTATTGTATATTCTTTAAACCAATGCATTGAGGCATTTACTTCACTTTATTGTTATTGATAAGCAACATACTTGCAAAGAGATTCTCAAATTTCTGTATTTTATAGTTATTTTAAGTCTATTTACCATAAATATGCCAGGGGTTTTTTGTTTAGTTTTTTTGGTGTGTTTGTTTTGAGGGTTTTTTTTATAGACAATGAAGAAGAGTAAAAGTGTACTTTATGATGACATTTTCCAGCACTACATCAGAAAGCAAAATGAATTTGTCTCTCCAGGAGATCTATGAAAACCAATGTATCGTTAATCAGAGTATAAATGATAAATAAAAAGAAGAGGAAATATTTAAATAGTCACACTTCTCATAAGTCAAGTAATAATAAGTTTTCAACTCTCAGGATTCTGATTAATTAAAGGCAAAAAAAGAGTGTTAATTAAAAGTAGTCAGATAACTAAGACAAATAATTATCAGGCTTAAATAATTCAGTCAACAAATATTCACTGAGAATAAGTCAGGCATATGTTAAATATAAAACACACATATTCTTTGCTATGAAATCCATTTTTTCTGGAAAAAATAGACAGAGATAAAAATTGTAACTGACTTGGTAGTAAAGAGTTGCAGTGCTACCCCAAAAGCACACAGCTCGAGTCCACCAGCTTCTCTGGAAGAGACAGAGGAGCAATCTCTTCTGGTGAGATTTACTGCCTTTGAAATCCTGCTGAAGGCTCAGCCATAAGTTGGTTCTGACTTAGCAGTATATAACAAATATATATATATACACATATACATATATATACATATATATACATATATATACATATATATACATATATATGTGTGT
>NW_006399752.1:24045487-24054423 GCF_000299155.1 Elephantulus edwardii
TGTGTGTGTGTGTGTGTGTGTGTGTGTGTTTTTAACTGACTAGTGTTATTGTATTGATTTACTCAGTACACAGATTGAATAAGTATGGAGAAAGAATACAGCCTTAACGTATACCTTTTTTTATTTTAAACCGTGGAGTGTTTCCTTGCTTTGTTCACACAACAACTTCTTCGTCTAGGTATAGGTGTCACATGAGCACAATGAAGTGCTCTGGGATTCTGAGTCTTCTCCACGTCAGCCATAATTTGCGATGATTCCTTAGTCAAATACCTTTGCATAGTCAATAAAGGCCAAGTAGACATCCTTCTGGTACTCTTGGCTTTCAATCAAGACCTATCTAACATCAGCAATGCTATCCCAATGTCATGGCCTTTCCCTAATTCCAACTTCAATTTCTGTCAGTTCTCTTCTGACCTGTGTTTCTAGACATTTTAAAAAATAATGTTCATCAAGATTTTACTTGTATGTGATATTAATAAATAATTTGCACATTTTGCTGAATTGCCTTTTTGGAGAAAAGTAAAATAATGGATCTCTTCCAATCAGTTGGCCAGGTAGTTGTCTTCCAAATTTCTTGATATAGACTGGTGAGTATGTCCATCTGTTTGTTAAAACATGTCAACTGGTATCCCATCAATTTGTAGGGCCTTCTTTTTTGCCAGTGCCTTCAGTACCGCAGCTTAAATTTCTTCCTTCATTACATGATTCTTGATCATATGCTACTTCCTGGAATGATTCTATGTCAGTCAATTCTTTGGTACAGTGACTCTGTGTATTCCTCCATTCAGTCAAAATAGTATTATTTTCACTTGAAATTATTCTTTTACTACTGCTAATCTACTAGTGATCAAAGAATAAAACTTCTCACTCCTGGACCAAAAGGCAACATTATGATATATGAAAAAAAGATTGAAATAGTCAACAACTTCATTTTACTTGGATCCACAATCAACACACATGGTACCAGCAGCCAGAGATCAGGAGACATATTGCATTAGGAAAGTCTGCAGTCAGGAACCTCTTCAAATTACTGAGGAACAATGCTACCAGTTTGAAGACTGACCTGTGCATCATTCAGGCCAAGTATTCTCAATCACTTCCTATATATCTGAGAGCAGGACAAAGAACAAGGATTACAGAAGAAGAATTGATGCCTTTGGGTTATGATGTTGGAGTATTGAGTATCCCAAGGACTGCAAAAAGAACAAACAAACAATACATTTTGGAGAAAGTGCAGCCAAAGTGCTCACTGGAGGTAAAGATAATGAAGCTTTGTCTCACATAGTTTGGGTATGTTGCTAAGATAGGTTATTTCTTGGAAAGGGACATCAAGCTTGCAAAGGTGGAGGGACAGCGACAGAGTGAAAGACCTTCAATCAAACAAACTGACACAGTGACTATAGCAATAGGCTCAAGTATGTTAGATCAAAAATGATAAGGATGGTACAGGATAGGACAGGGTTCAGATTTGTTGCTCAAGGGGTCGCTATGAGTCATATTCAACAACACATAACAAGATACTATTGGTGATTAGATCATTCTGCTTTTACATGGCTCTAAAGTCTATTTCATTTTCAATATTGAATAATAATGTCACTGAGCATAGAATTCTAAATGGCAGGGGTTTTATTAACTTAGTTTTTCTCAGTTGTTGTTGTTGTTGTTATGTGCCTTCGAGTCGCTTGCGACTCATAGCGACCCTATGTACAACAGCCCTAAACTCTGCTCTGTCCTGTGACAATCTCACTGTCTCCGACACACCCACCCTGATTATCCCAGTCACTGAATCAATCCCATTCATAGAGGGTCTTCCTTTCCTGCACTATCCCTCTACCCTCCCAAGCATGACATCCTTGTCCAAGGACTGGTCCCTCCTTGCAATATGTCCAAAGTAGCTGTCAGACGAAGCCTCAGAATCCTTGTCTCTAAGAAGCAGCCTGGTTTAACCCTCTCCAGTATGAAAATATTTGTTTTTTTAGCAGTCCACATTATATTCAATACTCTTCTCCAACACCACAGCTCAGAGACATCAATTCGTCCAGCCCTCTAATGTATAGCAAGTGATTGCAAAGACCATGGCCTATATCAGGAGCACCTTAGCCTCTAGAATGATACAATTGCTCTTCAATACTTTGGAGAGGTCCCTAACAGCAGACTTTCCCATCGCAATATGTCTTTAATTTCTTGGCTGCTGGTGCCAAGACTGCTGACTGTGGAACCAAGCAATCTAAAGCTGTTAACGATCTCAATATCTTCACCATTCATCCTGATGCTGCCAAATGGCCCAGTTAGAATAACCGGCCCTTAGCAAGAATGTTTTGATTGTGGAACAGACCACCAACTACTCATACGAAAGTTCAAGCTGAATAAAGGAAAATTCAATTGAACCCACGGGAACCAAAATATGACCTTGAGTCTATCCCCCCTGAATTTCAAAACCATCTCAGGAACAGGTTTAAGGCCTTAAACACCAATGAACAAAGACAAATGAGTTGTGGGAGGATATCAAGAGTACCCTCCAGGAAGAGTGCAAGAGATTATTACAAAGACAGAGGAGGAAGAAAAGACCAAAATGGATGTCAGAAGAGACTTTGAAAATTGCACTACAGCACCAAGAAGCAAAGCAGAGGGAAGAATTCAAGATATTAAAGATCTGAACAGAAAATTTCAAAGGGCAGCACGGGAAGACAAAGTAAAATATTATAATGAAATGTGGAAGGAGCTAGCCAGAAAATCAAAAGGCCCGAACTCGCTCAGGATTTCTTAAGCTCAAGGAAGTGAAGAATAAATTCAAATCTCAAGTTGCTATATTTAAGGATGCTTTGGGCAGAATAGTAAATGATCCAGGAAGTATTAAAAGAACATGGAAAGCATTTACAGAGTCATTGCACTGAAAGGAATTGGCAGACACAGAAGAATTTCATGAAACACCATATAAGCAAGAGCCTATGGTGATGAAGGAAGAAATTCAAACTGCTTTGAAGGAATTGGGGGGGAAAATAAGGTCCCAGGAATTGATTTTATATCAATTGACATATTTCAACTAACAGATGCTGCCCTAGATGTGCTCACTAAGTTGTGTCAAGAAATCTGGAGGACAATCATGTGGCCAACTGATTGGAAGAGATCTACATTTGTCCCCATTCCAAAAAAAGGTGATCCAACAGAGTGTGGAAATTATCGAACAATATCATTGATATCACATGCAAGCAAGATTCTGCTGAAGATTATCAAATAAATATTATCATTTATATTACTATATATTAATAGTACATATAAATTAACTTTTTAATATTTAAAAAATAATCCTGAGGTTCTGAGTTCTTCAGAATTTTGTTTTAAAAAAGTCATTGCTTAAAATGCATGCTTTGAATTAATTCTTCATTGAAATCTAGTCTGAATTGTATAATAAATAGTTTTTTCAGTGTTTGACAATTTGGTATTTGGTATTTTTCAACAGTGACTGGATTTTCAATCCCCTTTTGCCTCTAATTTAAATGCTGTGCATGTATCTCAAATGACTAACTTAAATTCTATCTTATCCATTAGACCTCCATTTACTTCAGTTTACTGCCCTTCTGCTAAATCCTAACACACTCATAGTAACCACTATGCAATACTGTAAATTATAAGTTCTGAGAATTCCTGTGTGTCATCCTCAATTAGATTGGTAAACTTCTGGGAGCTAAATCTAAGTTTAGCTTTTTTATTCCTTTTTAAAATTTCTTTTTGGTCCTCCAGAGAGGCTATAAATTATGAGCTCAGAGCATACAATATTAAAAAATACTAGGTGGGTGTCATAGCTTGGTCCATCTGTGTCCAACCAGTTTCTGTTCTGGAGTGGCCAATCCTTCTTCCCAGTATGTCATAATTTGAATGCTCAGATTTAAAACATTATCTGACAGACAAGAATTTTACAGAAAAGAGCAGATTAAAGATATTTCCCAATTGTAGAAATAACCAATAGTTTCAGTGTTGTCCCCACCCTATGGCACATGTGTCTTGACCCACCCCTTTCCCTACTTTACCAGTACTCACTTCTACTCCCACTTACTCCTTTCAACACCTATCTGCCCTATTCAGCCCTTGATGTGATGGCTTATATATCAATCTTTCCGGGCTTCTGTGATTCCAAATACCTCAAGCTTCTGCCAGTTTCTTCTGCTCTGGGCAGTCTCTCTTGAGTTTAGGAGTCTTGAATGTCTGCTCCAGAATTGACTTCTTGCGGCTTAAGGCCTCTTCTTCACTTATACTAAATTGTAGGTACAATGGAATAGTTTCCCAAGGGAAGGTGATGTATCCTATAGATTTGCGATATAATGTTGTCTTCCTGCCTCAAATCTGGAGGATAACCACCTGGCCAACTGACTCGAAGATATCTATATTTGTTCCCATTCCAAAGAAAGGTGATCCCACAGAGTGTGGAAATTATCAAACACTATCATTGATATCACATGCAAGCAAGATTCTGCTGAAAATTATCCAAAAATGACTGCAACAGCACATTAACAGAGAACTGCCTGAAGTGCAGGCTGGGTTTAGAAGAGGATGTGATACTAGCATATCATAGGTAATGTCAGATGGATCTTGACTGAAAGCAGAGAGTATCACAGGAATGTCTGTATTTCATTGCCTATGCAAAGGCATTTGACTATGTAGATCACAACAAACTGCGGCTGACTCTGAGAAGAATGGGAATCTCAGAACACTTGATTGTACTTATGTGAAACCTATCCTTAGACTAGGAGGCAGTCGTCAGAACAGAGCAAGGAAACACTGCATGGTTCAAAATTGGGAAAGGTGTGCACCAAGGATTTTTCTTATTTCCATACCTTTCCAATCTATATGCAGAATAGATTATCCAGGTGGCTAGGCTCTATGAGGAGAAGTGTTATGTCAGGATTGGAGGTAGACTCACCAACAATCTGCATTATGAAGATGACAATCCTGCTTGCTGAAACTGAGGAGGATCTAAAGGCCTTGACATGCAACGTCAAGAAAACAAAGATCCTCTTCTCCACTAGGCCAACTGGCAGCATAATGATAGATGGTGAAGAGACTGAGATTATTAACAGTTAAGTTTGCTTGGCTCTACAATCAACATTCTTGGTACCAGCAGCCAGGAAATTAAAAGATGAATTGCATTGGGAAAGTCTGCTGTCAGAGACCTCTCCAAAGTACTAAAGAGCAATGATGTCAGTCTGGAGATTAAAGTGTGCCTGATACAGGCCATGGTCTTTGCAATTAGTTTCTATGCATTGGAAAGCTGGACAATGACTAGAGATGATAGAGGGAGAACTGATGCCTTTGAGATGTGGTGCTGGAGAACAGCATTGAGTATGCCATGGACTCCTAAGGGAACAAACAGGTCCGTCTTGGGGAGGGTTAAACTAGGCTGCTCCTTGGAGGCAAGGAGTCTGAAGCTTTGTCCGACATACTTTGGACGTGTTGCAAGAAGGGACCAGCTCTTGGAGAGGGACGTCAGGCTTGGGAGAATGGAGGGACAGCGCAGGAGAGGAAGACCCTCGATGAGATGGAGTGATTCAGTAACTGGGGTAATGAACGTAGGTGTGTCAGAGGCAATAAGATTGGAGCAGTATAGAGCAGGGTTTAGGTCTGTTGTACAGAGGGTCGCTATGAGTTGCAGAAGTTTCTGTTGTGCCTTGGCATGTTTGTTTGTCTGGCGTTCCTTTGTACTAATTAACATTGTTTATGTTCTGTTAAATCAATAGGCTCTTTGGAAAAGCAATGTTAACCTAGCGTCTCTGAATCTGAATAAACGGCATCTGACCCACTATGAACGAATACTAAAGCTCTGATAGATCACTGGGGATCTAAAAGATATATATTTTATAATCTCACTCCAAAGTCTTCAGATACTTCCCAGTTACTCCGGCCTCTGCAGCTGCCGATGCTCAAAGGTGTTGAAAAGGCAGCGAGGATCTGCGATCCAGAGACCTGGTCGCTATGGTAACGGTAAAACTCAACAGCATTCACAAGACCTGGCGGAAAAGCTTAGCTTGAGGCGAAAGGATCGATTGGCGACTGCAGCGATTTGCGGCAGCGGCGTGACTTACGGCATATCGTTTCCCGGGAGAACGCCGTTGGTGGGCGGGGAGGGAATGCTAAGGCCTCTGCGCGCTACCGGGGGCCTTTGGGCGTCTGCTCCATAGCATGACCCAGTCTGTAGTCCTTCAGGGTAAGCTGCACCTGCAGACTGCGGACGTGACCACCCTGCAGCCGAAAGGCCTTATTTCCCGTCTAATGTCCATTCTCTCCCCTTCCTCTCCTGGTCGCAGTCGGACAATGCGGAAACCAGATCGGCTGCTGCTTCTGGGACCTGGCGCTAAGGGAGCATGCAGCGGTTAACCAGGTACCGGCTCCCGGAGCGACCCCACTCCCCGCCTGTCATAAGGGCTCCTTCAACGAATAAGGAAGAAAACCTCTATTTGAGCATTTATCTCAGGAGTGCCAACTGTGTGAGAGTCTTATTGTAAAGATAGTGCTGTTTAGACGTTTATTGCTGGCGTTAAACTAAAAAGAAACATTGGTGGTCGTCTTTTTCCTAATTCTGGGGTCCTGATCTTTACCAACGTTTTTGCAAAGATCAGTAAACTACTATACGTGAAAGTGCTTTATAAAAAAAGATAACACGCAAAGTTCATCTCACCAAGAATTCAGAGAAAAGTCTTTCGCTGCACCTGCTCTCCAGTCTTATGGGAAATTCTTTCCTTAACACCTTCTGAACTCACAGCATTTTTTCCCCTCTGTGAGGAGACTGGAAGAATCAGGAGAAGCATCTTGAAGCATAGGATTATTATTTTTTTTTTTTAAATCATAGCTATGTAGATGCTTGAGTAGTAGAATTCTTTCCTTTCAGGCCAGAGCCCAAGGCTGGATACCACTTAATGAGGGGGGACCACCAGCCTGCCAGTGGAATATTGTGTGTTAACAATGCTGAGCAGCTTTCAGCAGAGCTTCCAAGACCAAGACTAGGGAGAAAGAACCTGGCAATCTAATTCTAAAAATTAGCCCTGATAGCCTGAGACCACAGTGATCACAACCTGTTGTGCTGGAGGTTGTCTTCAGTCCTGCCAACAATTGGTGGCAGCTAACAACAACAAAACTATTTTTTTAAAAAGAAAGGGGGGGAAAGCCCCAACCAAATGCTGTTGCTTTGATTGTGACTCATGACAATTATATGTGTCATATCTTAGAACTGCTCCATTTCGATTTCCCCGCTGTGTGGAAGGTGGAGAGCCAGGCCTTCCACAAAACTGCTTGGTGGATTTCAATCAGTGTTTAGGTTAGCATCTAATTGCAAACCTTTTGCAACATCCGGGATCTGAAAAAAGCTGGAACAAAGAAATAGAAACCAAGCATGTTTCTATTGAGTTCTTTCTAACTCATAGTGTTCCTATAGAAGAGAGTACAGCTGCCCCATGACAGATCCAAGACTAAATCGCTATACATGTCTTTCTCCAAAAGAGCCACTGGTTGATTTGAACTGCCAGCCTTTCACTTAGAAACAGAGTGTTTCAACCACTATCCCCCTCCCCCCCAAGATTGTAAAAGCTATTGAAAGTGGAATATTCATGTTACAAGTGTGAGATATATATATATATAAATGGAATTGCTGAAACTATCAAATGGAATTTTTTTTTCTTCTTTTAGAAAGGAATTTATGATGAAGCAATAAGCAGCTTCTTTAGAAATGTGGATACCAGGTAAGAAGAAATTGAAATCTATTGAGAAGCGTAATGACCCTTTTTTTGCCAACAGAGAGTGCAGTCCTTTGTTGCAGACCGAGGGTAAAGTATTTCTATAATTATTTATAAGGAAACAGACTACCACAATGATATAGAACAGAGAGCGTGAAAAACAGGGCTAGCAGTTCTCCACTGAAGCCCCCAAGCAATGCTTCTCTGAGTATTTATTGAGAATCATAAGGAAGGTAAACAAAGTAAAATCATAAGGAAGTACAAAAAAAACCCAACGGATCATGGAGAAGTCTTTTGCAGATAAGGCCAAATTCCTCTTTATGCTTATCTCAGGAGGGGGGGATTCAGTTAATAAAAACTAAGAACAATGTTGACTCTTAGGGAATGCCTTAGTGCCACAAGGTAACCTTCAGCTTGTGTTAAGCCTCCCTTATATCCTGATACAGCATTTGGTTTATTATTAATATTAAATTTGATATTCAGCTTCCCTCAGTCATTAAATGCAAAGGGCAAGCAAAACAGTTGGTAACTTATGTTGTCATCTGGCTTTTTGTTTATTTCATTACTGAAAGCATCACCTGCAAAATAGGACAACCATTTTTCTGCTGAAACCATATTAAAACCTTTAGCATTTTTTTTCAAACTTGAAAGAATGTTTATTAGGAAAAATACTTAACAAAGCAAAGCTGCTTTGCAAAGGGAGCTATGGAGAGACAAAGTAATGCTAACCCATTGCTCACTGGACAGAGTTGTTCAAGTTAATACAGATATAGATGAGAAGGGGTTTCACGTTTATTTATAAGGGAAAGTGAGGAATTTCAGAAAATGGCTGGTATAGGAAAGGATATAGTAATTAAGCATGAGTGTAGCTGACTGTTCCATATGGTTGCTGTTGCAGAAGCTTCTAGGCTGAAAGACATCACTTATTATGGGATGGTACACAGGTGTTGTGTAGCAAAGTTCTCTGCTGTGATTCCTCTACCTGATGGATAGCTTTACTTCTTGCCTGAAAGGTCAGCTCTGGTCAGGTTGTGCATATGCTCTAGAAACTGATTTGAAGTGATGTCACTTGAGACCAGGTTTTCAGGATCTTAGCTCTAAATCTGAACATTCAGATTAAGACAGAGTAGGAAGAAGGATTGGCCACCCACTTCTGAAATAGCAGGCCTCTGAAAACCCTATGCACAACAGAACACACGCAGATTAACAAAAAGG
>NW_006399752.1:24057093-24059942 GCF_000299155.1 Elephantulus edwardii
TGGCGCAGGATAGAGCAGGGTTTAGAGCTGTTGTGCATAGGGTCGCTATGAGTCGGAAACGACTCGATGGCACATAACAACAACAACAACAACAATAGCATTTTTAATTTTGAAGTAAAATAAGCAAAACTGTCTTGCTAAGACATCCATTAGTAGTTAACTTTTGAAAGAAATATCAATTGTTTACTTTTTTCTGATACCATTTAGGACCCAAAATATATGACAAATGAATATGCTACAAAGGAGAGTTGTGAAATTTCATTTATTTAATGGGAGATACATATGAGCATGGTTTTAAATTTTAAATAGTCATTTATACTGTAACTTTCAATATTAAATCATTAAAACGCCATTGAGGAAAATAAAAATACTGGGTTATTGGATTGTTTTTCATTTAGGTGATCTCTTGAGACTCTGGATTAAAGTAAAAATAATGATGATTTTTATCTTATTTCCTTTCCGATCTTGCCAGTGTCAAAGAAAAAAATTACTGAGACTAATTTTCTGATATGTTTTATTCAATATTGGAAATATTAAATAAAAATATAAAGGACTAAAGAATAAATTTTAGGCTTGCAGCCCAGATCTCTGTTGCAACTACATATATATAGTACCTGTTGTCATTGTTATATATCAAGTCAGAGAATCAACTCATAGCTGAATCTCCAGTAGATTTTCAGAGGCAGTAAATCGCAGGGGAAGAGATTACCCATCTTTCTCCCTTGGAGCACATGGTGTATTTGAACTGCTTGCCTTTGGGTTGATAGTGCAACTCCTTATGACTGAGTCACCAGTGCTCCTTATACACTACATAAACCTGTGTTCCAGTAGAACTTTATGAGAAAGGGTAACCTGAGACCCATAGTTTTGCCAAACTTCTCACTCATAGAATCATTGGTGCTAACTTCAGTTTTCTTTTACGTATTTTAAACCACTTGTGAACTATGTATTACCTATGTTTTGGTCATAAATTTTAAGTACTTTGATTACTTATTTTATATGTTAAATTTTTTTATTGGTCTTAGAGACTCAATGATTTAGAAATTATACATACCAACTGATACATGTTTGGCTACAAAAGAAAACTTCACTAATGGCAGCTTAAGCAAAGTGCCACAAGACCCCCAAACTATTTGGTGTTCTAACATCTTTGGCATCTTGGCTTTTCAGCTTTGAGTTTCTCTCTCCGTTATTTCAGCTGATTGGTTCCAGGAGTCACATCCATATGTTCATGGCAGAAAAATGGTTCACTAACTGCCTTAGGTCTTTTTTAATACAAAAGTTTTCCAGAATAATTTATATCATTGACAAGAATTGGATTTCGTGGCCAACTCTATTTAAAAAGGAAACTGAGAGACTTAAGTGCTTCACTTTCAAGCTTATGGGAAATAGGAAAATGGAGGAGGGGACTGGGAATAATTATGTCTGTTTCAGCTGGCCCATAAGTTGTCTCATGGAGGCATAAGTAACCTGATAATTGGAAGATATTCTAACCTTTTCCCTCTTTTCTTTTTTCAGAGTGGTTGGTGATGGTGGCAGTATTTCCAAGGGAAAAATTTATTCTTTAAAAGCACGAGTAAGACACATGTTTAGGTTCTTACATTGCATGTATTCCTATAACAACTACTCTATCATGAGAATAAGATTGTATTTTAACTTTTCTACTGATAGGGTTATGATTAGGGAGTTCAGGTGGCCTAATGGGTAAGGAGCTGTGCCACCACCCCAAATGCAAGTAGTTAGAATCTACCAGCTGTTCCATGAGAGGAAGGTGGGTGTTCACCAGTGCAGTTTACAGTCCCTGAAAACCCACTGGAGGGTCAGGTATGGATTGGTTTTGACCTGTGGCACATAACAACAATAATAATAAATATTTTAAATCACACTTTAATACAAAGTTGTGCCAGTGATGTAACTGATTGGGTGTGTATGTCCCCCAAAACTGCAGAAAAGTGCTTCAAGTAAAAACAGTATGTATTTAACATAATTTTCTAAATGAGTAGAAATAGAAGTCTTGATAAATGAAAACAAGAGGAACTTTACCATGTAAGTTGTGAATAAAGCACTTCTGATTCAATAGTCCATACTTAGAGGGTTAAATTACTCTCCTTCCAGTACTTCTGTGGTTGCTTAATATTCTGTGATTACTCCATAATAAACAGCCTTTTTAGTAGTAATCTTTGTAAAAAAAGATAGTGTAAAAGTATGGATGTAATTGAGATAATGATTGGAAGGAATGTAATGGATGAAAGAATGTTAGGGGCCAGGGAGTTGACTGACTCTTGGAGACCCTATGAGCAAACAGATGGAAACTGTGCCCTATCTTGCAACCGTCCCCACAATTTCCACCATGGTCAAGCCCATTGTTGCAGTCACTGGGTCAGTCCATCTCATTGAGAGTCTTCCTCTCCTTTAATCCTCTACTTTTTCTGAGCATGATGTTTTTTCCAAGGATTGGTACCCCCTGGCAACATGCCCAAAGTTCAGCCTGTGCATGTTGCCAGGCTAAAAGAATAGAAAATAATGACTCTATGCAACTTCTGAACCATCCTTTTATATGCATAGTCATTGTCATTAAAAACAATTTAGCCTAACATCACGTGGCTTATTAGAAGATTTGATTGACACTTGATATATATTGTTGTTGTTATGTGCCGTCGAGTCGTTTGTGACTCATAGCGACCCCATGTACAATAGTGCTAAACCTTGCTCTATCCTGTGCCAATCTCACTGCCTCTGACACACCCATCCCGAGTACCCCAGTTACTGAATCAATCCACCTCATAGAGGGTCTTCCCCTCCTGTGCCGTCGCTCTACTCTACCCAGCATGATGTCCCTCTCTAAAGAC
>NW_006399752.1:24067267-24068647 GCF_000299155.1 Elephantulus edwardii
TAAGCAGTTCCTTACTTTACCTCTACCTTGCATTCGAACTTCTGAGTTGTAAAACAACCCAATGGTAGATGGAATTTCCTCCAGTACTTAAGAACTATAAATGACATAGCTGAGCCTCTACATCTTGTGGTTCCTAACCTCTACACTATAATAGACTAAGTGCTAGTCTATAGGCCTTTTATTGTAAGAACCACCTTCCCTCTAACTTGATTTGTGCCACTATTAGAACCTCTACTCGGAATATTATTGTATATCAATTCTTATATAATGACAATATAATATGTTGTTGTTATGTGCCGATGAGTTGCTTGCAACTCCTAGCGACCCTATGTACAAAAGGCCTAAGTCCTGCTCTATCTTGCACCAATCTAATTGTCTCTGATACACCTACCCCAGTTAGTCCAATCACTCAATATATTTCATCAAGGATTTTCCTCTCCTGCACTGTCCCTCCACCCTACCAAGCATGACGTCCCTCTCCAAGAACTGATCCCACCTTGCAATATGTCCAAAGTATGTCTGACAAAGCTTCAGAATCCTTGCCTCCAAGGAGCAACCTGGCTTCACCCTCTCCAGGATGAACTTGTTTGTTCTCCTAACAGGTATATTCAACACTCTTCTCCAGCACCACAGCTCAAAGGCTATATAATATCATTAAAATATAATAATACTATATTATCATACAGTCAATAGTTGAATTTTATAAAATTGTTAACAGAAATGCAGGCCAGACCTGTGTAATAGGATTCACAATCAGCCTAGGGGCTATGCTTGATCCTTAAATAATGTAATGGTTTCTTTTTTTTTAGTGGAAGTCCAACTGTAATCACTTAAAAAGCTATATTGAAACTATATTTGTTATTTTAAAAAATCTAAGAACTGCTTGTTATTTGCACAAGCTGCTTCTTGGAGGCAGGGATTTTGGGACTCAGTCTCACATACTTTGAGCATATAGCCAGGAGGAGAATATCATACTTGGAAGGATATAATGCTTAGAAGCGTTGAGGGACAACACAGGAGATCTCTTCTGATGAGATTGATTGACACAGTAACTGGGATAATGAGGACAGATATGTCAGAGACAGTGAGATTGACTCAGGAGAGAGCAGGGTTCAGAGCTTTTGTGCATAGGGTCACTAGAGTCGCAAGTGACTAGATGGCATGTTGTTGTTGTTGTTATGTGCCGTCGAGTCGTTTGCGACTCATAGCGACCCTATACACAACAGCCCTAAACCCTGCTCTATCTTACGCCAACCGCACTGCCTCTGACACACCCATCCCAAGAGTCAGCCACAGTTTGTTATGATCCACACAGTCAAATGCCTTTGCATAATTAATGAAACACAGATAGACATTCTTCTGGTATTCTCTGCTTTCAGC
>NW_006399752.1:24068747-24075488 GCF_000299155.1 Elephantulus edwardii
TTTTAAAAATTATTATTATTTTAATGAAAGTTTACGGAGACTTTGGATTTTCATTCGTTCATTGTTGCACTTTTTTCCATCTACCCCTGCCCCTTAGTTTGTTCTTCTCCTTGAAAAGTAAAAGAAAAATTCTTTGATTGTTATACAGTCCTTCCCCTCAAGTCCACTTGACTATTCAGCTTTCATTCTTGACTCCTGTCATGACAATAATACCTAATCACATATCCCTTTAAAACAGTTCTCTCCCTCATCTGTTTTAATGCAGTATACGTAATTTCATCTTTCTCTGTCTTCCCCCAACCCTGATGTCAGTCCCATTTTACAACACTGGCAGTATGCCGTATTTGTCCTTTTTTGACTGAGATATTTCACTCAGTGTAATGTCCTCCAGAGTTACCCATTTTGTATAATATTTCATGAGTTCTTTGTTTTTCAAAGCAGCGTAGTATTCCATTGTGTGACTATACCACAGCTTTTCTATCCATTAATTGATGGGCACTTAGGTTGTTTCAAACTCTTTGCTATTGTGAACAAAGCAGCAATAAACATGGTGTGCAGATAGATACCTGTTTGTGTGGCAGTTATGGGCTCTTTGGGGTATATTCCCAGTAGTGGAATTCTATTTGCAGCTTTTTGAGAAAGCGCCATATTGCCTGCTATAGATGTTGCACCATTTTACACTTCCACCAACAGTGAATAAGGGATACAGTTTTTCCACAACCTCTCCAACATTTGTTGTTTGCTGTTCTGTTCAGTTTTGCTATTCTTACTGGGGTAAGATGATATCTCACAGTTGTTTTGATTTCTATCTCTCTTAGAGCTAGGGATTTTGAACATTTCTTCATGTGTTTATTGGCCATGTCTGTTCATATCCTGTGCCCATTTTTCAATTGGGTTGTTAATCTTGTGGCGCTCAAGTATTTTGTAAATTGTAGATGTAAGTCCCTTTTCTGGCATGTCATTACCAAATATTTTTTCCCAGTCTGTGGCTTCCCTTTTTGCCCTGCTGGAGAAGTTTTTAGATGTGAATAAGCATTTTATTCTTAGAAGGTCCCATACATGTTTTATCCCCTCCGGGTTGTAGATTTTTCAAGATGCTTGGAAGGATGTTTATGTTGTGGATTAGGACTTCTAGAGTTCTTCCAAGGTCTACAGTGACAAAGAGAATGCAGAGCTAGAGCTAAGAGAAAACAATACCCTTCACAACAGCTAATCACAAGATTAAGTACTTGGGAGTAAATGTAATCAGAAGTTCAAAGGATCTTTTCAAAGAAAATTACAAAACATTACTATAGGAAACAAAAAGAGACCTGGAGAAATTGAAGAATATTCCTTGCTCTTGGAGAGGAAAACTCAATATTGTGCAAATGACAATACTTCCAAAGGCAGTTTACACTTTCGGTGCAATCCCAATATGAATACCAATCCCATTCTTCAATTTGATGGAAAAGACAATCTCCTGTTTCATTTGAAATAGAGGCCCTGAATAAGCAAAGCACTCCTTAAAAAGATAAACAAAGTAGGAGGCATCTCACTCCTTGATTTCCAATCCTACTACACTGCCATTGTCGTCAAGATAGCATGATACTGGTACAATGACAAACACATACCTCAATGGAATAGAATTGAGAATCCAGAAATCAGCCTATGTTCAACCTATGGTCAACTGATTTTTGACAAGGAAATGAAAGCAGATAAGTGGGGAAACGATAGCCTTTTGAACAAACGGTGTTGGCAAAACTGGAAAACTATCTGCAGAAAACTCAAGCAAGATCCATACCTTCCTCCATACACAAAAAACAACTCAAAGTGGATCATGGACCTAGGACTAAAACCAAGGACTATAAACGTCATGGTAGATGGATATTTCTTAAAGCACTGAACATCCCATGGACGGCCATGAGAATGAACAGATAGGTCTTGGAGGTGATACCGCTGGAGTGCTCTTTAGAGGCAAGAATGATGAGCCTTTGCCTTACAGACTTTGGACTTGTTCCTAGGAGGTGCAATTCCTTGGAGAAGGACATGATGCTGGGAAGGGTGGTGACATGGTAAAGGAGAGGAAGACCCTCAACCACGTGGATTGAAAAGGTGACTGCTGCAATGGGCTCTTGTGTGTCAAAGTGTGAGGATGGCACAGGATGGGGCTGGGTTCAGATCTTTTGTTCATTGGGTCACTATGAGTCATTCTTGACTCTGTGACATCTAACAACAACAACAACACCCCCAGATGTAACCTTTTCCCACTCCCATGAGTGAGAAAAGTAGAAAGTCAATGTTATTAGAAAAACAAGATAAATCAGCTTTTTTTCTATCTTTTATCCTATAAGATACTCTTCTACCTTCTCTCCTGTGTGACTGTTATCACCAGTCCCTTCATAAAACATCTACATGCTGTGGCTCTCCTTTATTCATGATCTTAGATCTACAGGCAAATAGGAAGAGCTTTTTTCAGATTTAGTATTATACTTGTGGAATAATCCACTGTCTCTGGAATAATACGGAACATCTTTGCCTCCACAATTTAGATACCTAATTACAGAGGCCAAAATACTCTCCTGAAATACAGTTAAAGCCACACTAATGAATCTCAAAAGGAAAAGCAAATTAAAGGCCTGATACGAAGGAGGAAGAGATAGAAAATTATTTTCAGGGTGTTAGGAGGGCCTGGGGAATTTGCTGCAGAAGGTCAATGACTACAGCCTTCAATATGGATGAGCTCAACATCAAGAAAACAGAGATTCTCATCACCAATTGGTAGCATCATGATAGATGGTGAAGAGAGTGAGATTGTTAACAGCTTCAGTTTGCTGGCTCCACAATCAACACTCTTGGTACCAGCAGTCAGGAAATCAAAAGACGAATTGTATTGGGAAAGTCTGTTGTCAGGGGCATCTCCAGAGTTCTGAAGAGCAGCAATGTCAGTCCAGAAACTAAGATGCGCCTGATCCAGGCCATGACTATATATGCCTTTGAGCTGTGGTTCTGGAGAAGAGTACTGAATATACTGTGGACTACTAGGAGAACAAACAGGTTCATCTTGGAAAGGGTGAAAACAGGCTGCTCCTTGTCAAGGGTTCTGACATATTTTGGGTTTGTTGCAAGGAGTCCTTGGAGAGGGGACACCGTGCTTGGAAGGACAGCACAAGAGAGAAAGACCTTGATTAGATGGATTCACTCAGTGACTTAGGGTGGTGGAGTTTAGGTGTGTCAGAGACAATAAGGTTGGCTCAGGAGAGAGTAGGGTTCAGAACTGTTGTGTATAGGGTAGCTATTAAGTCACATGCAACTTGATGGTACATAACAGCAACAAAGCTAAGTGGAAAGTGGTGGGCCTATTAATCTTACTTCAGAAACTATGTAAATAGTCAGTGTATCTTCTTCATTCTGTTTCCTCTGCCAGGTTGCAAGATATTTGAGGGGTTTTGGCTTCTTATTTTGTGAATATGTATGTTTCCTCTTCCATAAATCATATTAATAAATCTGATATTGGAAAAAAGACAATATAAGCTAATTTTTTTAAAAAAAATATTAAAAGTTTCTAGTACCTCAAGATAATTGTGAAGTTCTCCTATACAGTAATTTACAACGTGGAAGGTAAAAATAGCATATTGTCAGAAATATCCTGGAAAGTCTTTTCAATTGCCAATAAGTTACCTGTATATAAAAGAATACATTTCTAAAATACAGTTTTACCATATATAATATACTACTATAGTGTATTTTATTCCTACAGCTTTCAGGAGCATAGTTAATCACTCAGGTAATTGACTTCACATTTAAATGAATTATATTGTAACACAATTGTAGTCAATATTTTCTAAGTATTGTACTTGACTGTCTCCCTTTGATTAAATAGTAGGACACAAAGTTTCATAATTAAAAGTGCAGCTAAATTGGCTTGGTTTGAATCTCAGCTTCCTAATTTATTATTAGCTAGGTAATCAAGGTTAAGTTCCTGAATTTTTCTAGGCCTTGCTTTCTTTACGTCTACAGAAAAACAAAATATGTCATGGAAGTACAGCTAGAATGTTCCTTAAAAGTGAAGATGGAGAAACTTTGTCTCGCTTACTTTGGACATGTTCTCAGGAGGGACCAGTCTCTGGAGAAGGACAGCATGCTTAGTAAAGTAGTTGTTATATACTGTCGAGTTGCATCCGACCCATAGCTGACACTCCAGTGGATTTTCAGAGGTGATTAATGGCAAGGGAGGAGATTGGAGCAGCTGGTAGATTTCAGGATTGCAGTGCAGATTCTTACCACTAGGTCACCAGAGCTCAGTGAAGTAGAAGGTCAATTAAAGGAAGACCCTCAACAAAATAGATCAGCACAGTGAGTACAGTGATGAACTCCAGTATAGCAGCAATTGTGAGAATGGCACAGAACCAGGCAGTTCCTATTGTACGTGAGGTTGCAATGAATTGAAATCAACCTAACAGCACCTAACAACAGACCTCATTAGCCTCATCTGTAAATTGGAGATGGTTATGGTAGCTCTGCATAGAGTTGTGAAGATTAAATCGGTTGGTGCGTGTAAAGCACTTCCTCTGTGATATTGAATCCAAGAGTTAATAGTTCCACAGTATATCTTAAGGTTGTTAAGTTCCTTGATAGTTCAAGTAAGGCAGATCAGCAACTGACCAAGAGGTTGGAGGTTCCCATTCATCAAGAGGCAGTGAAATCAGCCACTGAAAACTTTGTAGATTTCTACACTGATGGTTGACTGAGTCATCAGAGTCAAGTAGGTGGCTGCAGTTTTAAGACTATTTCAGAATACTCTTCCTGCTTTGCTTATAAAAATGTATTTTGTTTGACATTTTCACTTTTATTTCTCGCTGTAGAAAATATGGACAATAAACTAAAAAAAGGAGGTAGGATATAATCCAGTCAAGATAGTCCTGCTCACATCTTCTTATCCTTTCTAGCCTTTTTCCTATGATTACTTTTTTCCATTATTTTATGTTTTGTTGTCTCAGTTTCCACTTACTAATAATAGGTTATCCCCCGTGTTGGTGAAATCTGTGATGAGGAAGTAGATGGTGAAATTACTTGGAAGAAAAGACTCTGTTGTCATCTTTTAATCTGTCTGATGTCTTGGCTTTGCACAGAGTACCCCCTACCGTCCATTTGGTTCTGACTACTGATGACCATCCTTTGGGTTTATGAGGCCATAGTTCTTTTAAGGAAAAGGACTGCCCATCTTTCTCCAAAGGGACAACTGGTTTATTATTGCTAATAACATCTTGATTATCAGCCCTGTATGTACACGCTATGCCTCCAGGGATCCTTTGCACATAATAGTAAGTAAGTTTGAATGGAAGAGGTATTGGCTTTGACTGATAGAAAACAGCATGATCCTATTAAGTTAGTACATCATTGTATGTTGTATTCATTGGGAATTTGTTCTAGAAATCAAAAGACTAATTGCACTGGGAATTAATGCTGTCAGGGACCTCTCTAGAATACTGAGACTCAGGAGAGCCTGATCCAGGCCATGATCTTTGCATTACTTGCTATGCATCAGAGAGCTGAACAGTGAATAAGGATGACAAGAATTGATGCCTTTGAGTTGTGGTCCTGGAGAAGAGTCTTGAACATACCATGGTCCACCAAGAAAACAAATAGATCTGTCTTGGAGAGAGTGAAACTAAGTTTCTTCTTGGAGGTTAGGATTTTGAAGCTCCATCTTACATACTTTGGGCATGTGTCCAGGAGAGATTAGTCCTTGGAGAAGAACATCATGCTCAGAAGGGCGGAGAGACAGCACAGGAGAGGAAGACACCAGTTGAGATGGATTGGCACAGTACCTGGGACAGTGGGGATAGGTGTGTCAAAGTCAGGCTGGTTCAGGACAGGGCAGGCTTCAGAGCTGTTGTACACAGGGTCACTATGAGTCACAGACGCCTCGACAGCATATAACAACAAGATTAGCTACTAGATTTTTGAGACCTTAATAAATTTACAGACCCACATGCATTGAAATAAAATGATCCTTAGACATTCTGATGAAGGGACTATTCAAGCCAATTTTTTGCCTACTTGGCATTTTGGAGTAGGATATAATCTAGTTTCTAATTGAACTCCAGCTTTCAACCAAGTGAAATTCTTTTTTCATTCTTACAAAACATTCTACACAAAGATTTTTATTCATTTTAAATTGTAAAAAGAGTGATGCTGCTTTTAGTTCAGATTCTTTTGATATACAGAGTGACTATAAAGCAAAATAGGCTGATTAAATTGTATTTCTTTCTCAGGCTGTGCTTATTGACATGGAGGAAGGAGTCGTGAATGAAA
The DNA here is from genome assembly GCF_000299155.1 of Elephantulus edwardii. Taxonomy (NCBI): domain Eukaryota; kingdom Metazoa; phylum Chordata; class Mammalia; order Macroscelidea; family Macroscelididae; genus Elephantulus; species Elephantulus edwardii. The sequence goes on from NW_006399752.1 coordinate 24,075,042, forward strand.
TTCTGCAGGGACCCTTAAGAGATGTATTTGATAGCAAGCAGCTCATCACCGATATTTCTGGCTCAGGGAATAATTGGTGAGAATATTCTAAATATAAATACTGGACGTTAGACAAAAGAAGCAGCTTGCCTTTTCAATAGATTTGCTGAAATGAAAGTAAGGTGTAACTTAACACTTAGAACTAACTGTAGGATTTTCAGTCCATCATCTTTCCCTTAAAAATATTGCCTCACAGAAAGCATGGTGTTTCATAGGGCTTCAAAGCCACCTGTATGTAATCTTACTTTGTTTATTTTCTTTCTTAATGAAATTTCCAAACTTCTTTTTGCATAGCAATTTTTTTTATTGTTGTTAAATTTTATTAGTTTTAGTTAACATTTACAGAGATTTTGGGTTTTCATTCATTCATTGTTGCATTGTTTTCTCTACCCTCCTCCCCAGTTCATT
>NW_006399752.1:24080543-24089727 GCF_000299155.1 Elephantulus edwardii
CATCAGGTGAAGTCCATGTGTATAACCTGCGTTTGTGTCTCTTATAAAATGTATTTGCAATGAATAAGTCATTGATTTTACAAAATTCAGTCATTCTATCTCCAGCTTCATTCCTGTCACCAAGCCCTCGATGGCATATAACAACAAATATTCATTATTTTAACTACTTATAGCCACTTTCTCAGCTGTATGGTATGTAGTTCTGAGTGAGCACAGCTGATCACCTAAAACTTGGATTTTCTTGAACTGTATAATTTACTATGTAACTTTGGTTTTTTAAAAAAATTCACTGTTTTATTAATAATGTGCACAGCAGAACATACATCAATTCAATATTTTCTCCTTGTGCAATTCATGTGTGTTGACTACATGATTATATCCTTCAGACTATACACCCAGTCTCATTCTCCTTTTCTGTGTTGTTTCTCCTCCATTAACTTAAGCTCACTTCCTGTCTTTCAAGTTCTTTTGTCAACTACTCAGATAATTTTTAAAAAGAGTACAGTGCTCAAGGTAGACATTTACAAGTTAAGCTAAACTGTTACTATGTGATTTTTTAGTTACTGAATACATTGGAAAAAAATCAGTCTTGTAGCACGGAGTTGTTTTATGACCCACAACAAGCTCATCAATAATAGATCTGAACTCTGTCCTATCCTGTGCCATCCTAATCATCCTTGACATATTTGAGTCCATTGCTCCAGACAATGTACCAGTCTATCTCATTGAGAGTCTTCCTGTACTTCATTGACCCCTGTATCTCTTAACAGCATGCCCAAAATGTGTGAGATGAAGCTTTTCCAACTTTGCCTCCAAGGAACATTCTGGTTGCATTTTCTCCAATACGTATCTGTTGTTTTGGAAGTACATGTGATGTACTCTTCGTCAACACCACAACTCTGATGCATTGGTTCTTCTGTAAATTTTATTCATTGTCCCAACTTTCATGTGCATAACAGGTGATTGCAAAGATTGTGGCTTGGACCAGGCATACCTTAGTCTTTAGACAGCATTGCTCTTCAGAACTTTAGAGAGATCCCTGAGAGCAGACTTGTGCAGTGATATACATCTCCTGACTACTGCTATCTTGGGTATGACTGTGAATTCTAGCAAGATGAAATATTTGACAATTTCAATCATTTCTCCTTCTATGATGATGTTGCCAATTGGTCCAGTGGTAAGAATTTTTGTTTTCTTGATACTGAGCTGCAATCCATATTGAAGGTTGATATTAATCCTCTGCTGTAAGCACTTCAGGATCTTCTCACTTTGACAAACAAGGTCATGTCATCTGCATAGTACAGATTGTTGGTAAGCCTTCCACCAATCTGATACAATGCTCTTCTTCATAAAGTCTGGCTGCTTGGATGATTTGCTCAGCATACATACTGAATTGGTGTGGAAAGAGGAAACCACAGTGTTCCCTTGCACTGTTCAGACAACAGCTGCTTGTTCTAGATACTGATTTCGTATATGCACAATTAAGTGTTTGGGATTGCTCATTCTTCTCAAGTTTAACCATAGTTTGTTATGATCCACCCAGTCAAATGCCTCTATACAGTCAATAAAACATAAGTAGACATCCTTCCGTTATTCTTTGCTTTCAGCCAAAGTCCATCTGACATCAGCAGTAATACCTCTGGTGCCACAAACTCTTCTACACCCAGCTTGAAATTCTATCACAGATCTATTCCAGCTGCTTTTGAATGATCATCAACAATCCTTTACTTACAAGAGAGATTAATGACATTATTTGATAATTTCCACATTCTGTTGGATCAACTTTCTTAGGAATAGGAGTAAATATGAATCTCTTTCAGTCAATTGGCCAGTTGTCTCAAATTTCCTGGCACAGACTGGTGAACATGTACAGGACTGTACCTGTTAGTTCAAACATTGGTATCCCGTCGATTCCTGGAACCTATTGTGCCAGTGCCTTCAATAGAGCTTGAACTTTTTCCTTCATTACCATTAACTTTATATCACATACTATGTACTGAAATATTTGAGTGTCAGTCAATTCTTTTTTGTACAGAGCTCCGTGTATTCCCTCCACCTTCTTTTTATGCTTTGTGGGTCATTCCAAGATTTTTTCCCCCCAAACATCTCTCAGTATTGCAGCTTGAGGCTTAAATTTATTTTTTTAGTTCTTTCAGTTTGAGAAATGCCAAATGAATTCTTCCTTTTTATTCTCCCAACTTTAACTCTTTGCACATCTCATTATAATACTTTGTTTTGTCTTCTCGAGCTGCCCTTTGAATTCTTCTCCTTACCTCTTTTACTTTGGTTTCACAATGCTGTAATGCAGTTTTCAGTCTCTTCTGACATTTATTTTGGTCTGCTTTTTGTAATGGCCTTTTGCTCCTTTTATGAATGATATCTTTAAAGTTATCCCACAATTCATCTTTAATCCTTTGTGGTCAGTGCCTCAAATTTGTTCTTGAAATAATTTTTAAATTAAAATTATTTTTAAATTTAATTAGTACTTGCAAATTTGAGCAACCAAGACTTGTAAAACTAATTCTCATGAATATTACATTACCTGCTGTGCACCATTTTATCTAGAAATTATGTGATCAATGTTTTTCTCATATTTCAAGTTGAATTATAATTTCTGAGAGGGAAAGATGAGCAGTGTCCTCCTGTGCTATTTATGTCTCGAAAACCCAGCGAAGAGTCAGATGTAAGTTGGTTCCAAGTCAACAGTACATACCAGCAGCTGTGGTATGCTAGTTAAAATGTTGTAGTTTTCATTACCTTTCTAGTTGTCTAGATTCAGCTCTTTTATTTGTACAATCACTTCAGGGTTTATTTTAAAAGGGGAAGAGATAAATCTATATGCAACTGAAATATTTTATGTAGAATTATATTGAAAAGGAGAGATAGAGAAGATAAAATAAGAAAACTCTAGATTAGTATTCACTTCTAATGAGCTGTATTGCCAAAATATTTGGGCATTGGAGGGGTAGAAAAATGCTCATTAAATTCTTCTATTAAGTATTAATGAGATACTACATGACTTACGGATATCAAACTATAGAGTATACAGGAATAATTTTTTACATTTTTATTTAGCCTTATTATATAGCTTAGAAATTATAAAGTCACCAAATAATAATTAGAAGAATTCTTTTTTCCAATGTTTTCTTTTCAGGGCAGTGGGTCACGGAGTCTTTGGCAGTCTTTACCGGGAACAAATTTTGGAGAAACTCAGAAAAGCAGCAGAGCAATGCGATTGTTTGCAGTGCTTCTTCATAATACATTCCATGGGAGGAGGTAGTGTTACTTGGCTTATTAGCTGTTACCAAGTAGGAATTCATCTTGTAAACATGAATGTTTTCAGACCTACACTTGTAAGAAATAAAACTAGAGTTAACATAATGTATATAACAGCTTTTTATTCATTGAACAGTTTTTATTTTAAAATTGCTTAATGTCAAGTGAAGACTAAAAACAGTCTTGATTGAATTTTCATCAATCATTTATTTTGTTACCGTTGTTTGTATATACAAATATACACACATATGTATGTATATAACTTAAAAACAAGAAAGAATGAAATACAGAAAATTCACCAAACCTCATAGTCTGAAGCTTGAGTACCCATAGTAAGGAGCCCTGATTATACAACAGTCAAACCACCCTTGAGCTAACCAAAAAGCCTTTGGCTCACTTGGTTAGTCCCTACTAGATTCTCTGTGAGAGAAGGATGGGACAATCTGTCTCTATAATGATTTACCACCCTAGGAACCCTGTCGGGAAATTCTTCTCTGTCCCACAGGGTTGCTAGGAGTTGGAATCAACTCAGAAGCAACACATTTGGTTTGATATCCATGTCATCTTCATGTTCTTATCTGAAATTAGGTTAATTAGTAATAACACAATCACAGGAATGAATTGATAATTTATAACTTACTTCGGTAAATACAATATTTAAATTTCTAAACAGTTTTCTCATAATTGTGTTCTGAAATGTTTATGCTATTTTCTTCCTCAAATTTTTATCTTTAGGAACAGGATCTGGACTTGGCACATTTCTTTTAAAGATGCTTGAAGATGAGTTCCCAGAAGTATACAGATTTGTGACTTCAGTTTACCCTTCCAGTGAGGATGATGTCATAACCTCACCTTATAACAGCATCTTGGCAATGAAGGAACTTAATGAGCATGCAGACTGTGTGTTGCCCATTGACAATCAGGTAAGAAATGACGTTGTAATTTGTAGACACCCTTATAAATATTCAGTCCTGGATTATGTGGTGGTGGGCATTTATGTGCTTTGCTGTTCAGACTTTACTGTTTATTGTTTAGCTTTACCATTTTAGGGAAAAATATGTTTAAATTGTTTATTTCCTTGTAATTTCTTCTAATAGAATTCCATATATCCACTATTATTAATAGCTTCTCTCGCAATATTTCCCCCTCAAAAGTCTTTATTTGACATCATTAGCAAAATTGACGTCATGGTGAGTTCTGGAAAATTGGGTAAAACTGTGAAACCAAGGAGTCTAATCACTTCAAGTGCTGGCATTTTAAAAAAACGGCATGAGAAGCCTTTTGATGCAATGAACAACATTGTGGCAAATTTGCTACTCAACCTCACAAGGTAATAATGTTGATATCAGATCTAAGGGAAGTTTATCACTTCCACTGTGCTTTTGACTGTGTTATATATGCTTAGATAGTTATGCATGCCTTTTTTAGTAACTCTTAAGTTTTAGGAACTTGCTTTGTTTTGTTCTTTTAGATCTTGTAGTAATAGACCATTCACAGATATTTTTTATAAGCAGTGTTTCCCAAAGTACATTCCATCAAAAAAACCCCTCAAACTCATTGCAATCTAGTTAGAACTGACTCCGAGCTAACCCTTTAAGTTTCTGAGAATGTGAATCACAAGGAAGGAGATTGCACATCTTTCTCATGCAATCCGCTCACGGATTCAGACTGCCAGAGAGACACCACCTTTGGGTTAGCAGTGCAGAACTACCCACGACACCACCAGAGAGCATGAGTGGCCTAGGGGCAAGAATCTGTGCTGCAATCTCAAAAGTATGTGGTTTGAATTCACCAGCTGCTTCACAGAAGAAGGATGGGCACTTTCCCCCCAAGGTATTAACTGCCTCTGAAAACATGCCGGAGGTATGGGTCAGTTCCAACTTGAAGGCGTAAAACGACACTGGAACACTTTACAACTTTTAGTTGTTGCAGTGTACTGTTGACTCGGAACTGACCTATAGCTGACCTGCAAGTGAGTGTTCAGAGGAAATACATCACACTGACAAAGATATCCACCCAGAGAGTACCTGGTGGATTTGAACCACATACATTTTGGTTGCTAGCACAACTCCTTACCATGAGGTGGCCTAATGGTAAGAAACTGCACTGCAGTCCCAAAGGCATCCAGTTATAATCCACCAGCTGCTTCTTGGGAGAAAGATGAACATTCTCCTCTCATATGATTTACTCACTCTGAAAACTGGCTAGAGGGTCAACATGAGTTGGTTCTATCTTGATGGCTCACAGCAACAACAGATAAAAAGATAAAGTTAACCATTTTTTCTCTAGAATGCCTTTCTAAAATCAATCTTTACATTCTCATTCAAAACGTAACTCACTCTTGTGTAGTTGATTTTAACTCTGTTGGATTTCTGGGGCTGTAGATGTTATGAGAGAATATACCCCCATCTTTTCTTCGTGAGTGTAGATGATGAGTTTGAAATATTGACATTTCACTTAACACAGTACTTAACACACTGTGTCACTAGAGCATCTTAGCTGTCTAAAAGATGTCTTTGATGCTAGTCTAAAAGTCTAATTTTGCATCATTATCATCAAGATTCTAGACCCTGAAAAATTTGTAAAGTCTGTAGAAAAATTAATACGGATTCATAAATGTTTAATGAAATCTGTAAGTGGTAAAAACACAAACTTTTGGCTACCCTGAAATACTGGCTTTTCAAACTCACCCAGAAGCACTTAAAAGAAAGGCCCAGTGATCTTTGTGGGGTATAGAGTTTTTCTCTGTAATACATGCATTTAATATAAATGGGAGTCAATTCAGTGGAAGCTGGTACCAGTATATGTGTTTAAAACACACCCAGAAGCACTTAAAAGAAAGGCCCAGTGATCTATGTGGGGTATAGAGTCTTTCTCAGTGATACATGCATTTAATATAAGTGGGAATCAATTCAGTGGAAGCTGGTACCAGTATATGTGTTTAATTCACTATGATGTTGTTGTTATGTGCCATTGAGTCACCTACAATTCATAGTGACCCTATGCACAAAAGCTTATAATCCTGCCCTATCCTGAGCCAGACACTGTCTCAGACACACCTGCCCCATCTCATCAAGGGTCTTCCTCTCCTGCACTGTCCCTCCACTCTTCCAATCATGATGTCCTTCTCCAAGGACTGGGCCCTCCAGGCAACATGCCTAAATATGTGAGACAGAGCTTCAAAATTCTTGCCTCAAGGAGCAACTTGGTTCCACCTTCTCCAGACAGATCTGGTTGTTCTCTTGGCAGTCCATGGTATGTTCAGTACTCCAGCACTGCAACTCAAAGGCATCAATTACTATGCTGTCATTCTTAGTCATTGTCCAGCTCTCTGATGCATAGCAAGTAATTGCAAAGACCATGGCCTGGATCAGGTGCACCTTAACCTCAAGACTGACATCCTTGCTCTTCAGGACTCTGGAGAGATCCCTGACCACAGATACACCCAGTGCAGTTTTGGCATTTTTTGTTTTTCTTTTTTTGTTTCCTGACTGCTAATGCCAAGAATAGGGAGCTCTTTTGGCCTAGTAGCAAGAAGCTGCGCTGCAATCCTGAGGGCACATGGTTTGAGGCCACCAGCTGCTCCACAGAAGGATGGACAGTCTCCTCCCATGAGATTAACTGCCTCTGAAAACCCACCAGAGGGTCAGCTACGGGTCGATTCTGACTCTATGATACACAACAGCAGCAATGCCAAGAGTGTTGATTGTGGAACTAAGCAAGTTGAATTTGTTGAAAATCTCTTTCTCTTCTCCATCTCTAATGATGTTGCCATTTGTCTCTATGGTAAGAATCTTTGTCTTCTTAATGCTGAACTTCAATCCATATTGAAGATTACAGCTCTTGACCTGCAGCAAATGCTTCAGGTCCTCCTTAGTCTTTGAAAGCATGGTTGTGACATCTGTAAAACACAGGTTGTTGATGAATCTTCCTCTCAATTCTGATGCCACATTCTTCCTCATAAAGTCCAGCCTTCCAAATGAAATGTTTCACATATAGATTGAAAAAGTATGTAGACAGGATGCATCCCTGATGCATTCCTTCCCAATTCTGAACCATGCAGTGTTTCCTTGCTCTGTTCTGAGGACTGCTTTCTAGCCTAAGTATAAGTTTCTTATGAGCACAATCAAGTGTTCCGGGATTCCCATTCTCAAGATTAGCCACAATTTGTTGTGATCCACTCAGTAAAAATGCCTTTGCATAGTCAATGAAACACAGACATTCCTCTGGTATTTCCTGCTGTGCCACAGCCTTTTTTATATCCAGTTTGTATTTCTGGTAGTTCTCTGTCAAGGGTATTGGTCCAGTCATTTTTGGATAATATTCAGCAATATTTTGCTTGCATTTGATACTATTCAATATTTCCACACTCTGTTGAATCACATCTTTTGGGGATAGCAATAAATATGTATCTCTTCTAGTTAGTTGTCCAGGTACTTATCCTTCAGATTTAATGCACAATCTGGTGAGCATGTCCAAGGCAGCATCTGTTTGCTGAAATAAGTCAATTGGTATTGTCAATTCTTGGCACAACCTAGTGAGCACATCTAGGGTTGCATCTGTTTGTTGAAATATGTCAGTTTTTATACTGTCAATTCCTGGGGCCTTGTTTTTTGCCAGTTTCTTCAGAGCAGCTTGAACTTCTCCATCACCTTTGCATCTTGGTCATATATTGTTTCATGAAATTCTTCTGTATTGACCAATTCTTTTTAGTACACTAACTCAATATAAATTGTTTTAAATAAGATCATTTTATATGTGTAATAAGTAATTTTAATAGTTTATTGGTAAAATTCCCATAATCAAGATTATCTGAATACTATGTTGTTGTTGTTATGTGTCGTTGAGTTGTTTGCGACTCTAGCGACCCTATGTACAACAGCCCTAAAGCCTGCTCTATCCTGTGCCAGTCGTACTGCCTCTGGCACACCCATCCCGATTACCCCAGTCACTGAATCAATCCATCTCATAGAGGGTCTTCCCCTCTTGCGCTGTCCCTCCAACCTCCCAAGCATGGTGTCCCTCTCCAAGGACCTGTCCCTCCTTGCAACATGTCCGGAGTATGTCAGATGAAGCCCCAGAATCCTTGCCTCCAAGAAGTTGCTTGGTTTAATCTTCTCCGGGATGAATCTGTTTGTTTTCTTGGCAGTCCATGGTACATTCAATACTCTTCTTCAGCACCACAGCTCAAAGGCATCAATTCTCCTTCTGTCCACCCAAGTCATTGTCCAACTCTCTGATGCATAACAAGTGATTGCAAAGACCATGATCTGTATCAGGCGCACCTTAGTCTCCAGAGAGACACCGTTGCTCTTGAGTAGTTTAGAGAGGTCCCTAACAGCAGACTTTCTGATTTCCTTACTGCTGATGCCAAGAGTGTTGACCTTGGAGCCGAACAAACTGAAGCTGTGAACAATCTCAATCTCTTTCCCATCCATCCTGATGCTACCAGTTGGTCCACTGGTGAGAATCTTTGTCTTTTTGACATTGAGCCTCAGTCCATACTGAAGGCTGCAGTCCTTGACCCTCTGCAGCAAGTGCATGAGGTCCTCCTCGGTTTCAGCAAGCAGGGTTGTGTCATCTGCATAACGCAGATTGTTAATAGATCTTCCACCAATCCTGACGCTCATAGAGCCCAGCCTCTCGTATAATCTGCTCTACATACAGGTTGAAAAGGTATAGAGACAGGACACATCCCTGGTGAACACCCTTCCCAAATTTGAACCATGCAGTGTTGCCCTGCTCTGTTCTGACGACTACCTCCTGGTCCAAGTATAGGTTTCGCATTAGCACGATTAAATGTTCTGGGATTCCCATCCTTCTCAGAGTCAGCCACAGTTTGTTATGATCCACACAGTCAAACGCCTTTGCATAATCAATGAAACACAGATAGACATTCTTCTGGTAT
>NW_006399752.1:24091832-24116397 GCF_000299155.1 Elephantulus edwardii
ACTGCTCCACAAATTGCTGTCTGTCAGATACTCCTCTAAATCTGAACATTCAGATTAAGACAGACTAGGAAGAAGGATTGGCCACCCACTTCGAAATAGCAGGCCTCTGAAAACCCTATGCACAACAGAACACACGCAGATTAACAAAAAGGGCAACCTAGGTAGAACCAACTATACCCTAGCAACTATAAATATTGCGATAACTATCATAAGGCGTCCCAGTTATGAAATGATCTAACACTTAGTTTCTTCATAAAAGGTTGATTGTTGGAACCTACCAGCAACTCAAGGGAGACAAGACCTAGTTGTCTACTCCTCTAAAAACTGCTTCCTAGGGAACCCTGTGGCCAGTTGTACTCTGACCTGTCACGGTGTCATGGTGCATCAGAATTGATTGGATTTCATACCGAAACAACATAGTTGTTGTGTTTTAAATACCTTCATATATATTTGTTTCACTGATAACTCTACTTAAAAAAAAAAAATAGAGCATATATAAAAGAGCAGTGTGCATTAGGATTTGAGGAAATGCCTGGTAACTCAAGCTAGGTTCAGAGAATACTATTTGAAAATTAAAATATTTTTAATTATTCTAATGTTACTTTTTCCCCCAGTTCTGCCAGGTTTGAAGGATCTCTCAATATGGACCTTAACGAAATCAGCATGAATTTAGTCCCTTTCCCCCAGCTTCATTATCTTGTGTCAAGCCTGACACCTCTGTATACCTTGGCAGATGTTAACATTCCCCCGCGAAGGTAAAAGCAGTAATTTGATTCCAATTTTTTGAAAGCATGTAATACTTTTATACAAATTTAAGAGAAAAAAGTTTATAATCATTCATTATTTCTCTAATTTTTATACATTTTATTTGTAAGGTATAAAGTAAAGATGATTTTTGAAGTCAGACTTTGTCTGAGTCAGTTTTGTTGATCACTAGCTACAGGGCCTTCAGCAGGTGACTTAACTCTTTACCTTGATTTTCTCATCTAAAAATGAGATACAGTGTACCTGCCCTGTGTGTGTAGTACAAATTCAAAATGTTTTCAAACAGTTACCACAGTCTCAGCACTATAGGTGACTTTCAGATATTCCTCCGCATGGCAGTTGCTCTTCTTCACAAAGCAGTGTGCTTTCTATATGTACACTTTTGAAGTATAAAACATGTATAAATTTACTTGAAATGGTGTAATTTTCAAAGAAACTTTTAAGATTTACAGTGTTGTTGAACTTGAAAAATTGATGCATTGCATTTATTATTGACTGAGGGAAAAAAATCTGTCAAACCATTTTTAGGGCTGAATATGTAAATAAATAAGTGAATATAAGTGAAAGATTCCCATTTATTGTTAAAATATTGGCAAGATAGCATTTCTAGCTAAGAGCACTCACAAATGAAACCAATAAACTACTGAATCAGTAGCAAATGACCATTTATGCAAACTAATAGGTAGAACTATTTTTCTACATGAGGTGCTGCTGACCTGATCATTCTAGAAAACTTTAATTCCTGGTTTAAAATAAATAGAATCTTATGATATTGATGATTATGTCTTATTAGTTAAGGTAAGGAATTCACCACAACTTACTACTGAGCTTACCATAGGTTTTAGAGCCACGCTTAACTTCAGTCTTCACATTTGTTCATGGTATTGGCCTTTGAGATCATGGATCATTACTGTTGTTAGTTTCCATAGAGTTGATTCTGACTCATGATGACATCATGGAGTCTCTGTGTGGCACAAATTATGTACTAAAGTACTTAACAAAGGGTTGGTGGTTCAGACCTCTCCAGAGACACCTATCTTGAAGGTCAATATCTAATACTCTGCTTCTACATGAAACAACAAAGGAAAGCAGTTCTAATCTGCACACATGTGGTCATCATAAACTTAGTTATGTCTCGTCTATAAAAACAGTAAGTCATGAGTGTAAAATCAAACCCAACTCATAGCTAACCCTCCAGCGAGTTTTCAGTGGCTTTAAGTTGCATACGAGAAGGTTGCCCATTTGTCTCCCAAAAAGTAGATGGCAGATTTGATTTGGCAGTACAACTTCTTACCACTGAACCACCAGAGTTCCCTAAGCCACGTTTTTCAATGTAAATAACGATTCTGATAATTATGAACAATTCCCTACTGGAGTTTATTATTTGTAGAATTAGGGGGAAATATCAGGAGTTTGTTTGCCTGTTTTTAAAAGTGTATAGTTAGCCTTTTGTAGGTGTTCTCCTCAGAAGAAACATCTATACCTTGACTCCATAAAAACGCCCCAAAACTCACTTTTCTCCTAAAAAAATACAGGTCTCTCTGTTTTAAAATAATCAGGATCTAACAGAAGCTCCATTAGGACAGAGAGTTTTATTCTTCTTGTCAGGCTTTTACATTAAGAATATTACCTGGCACATGGTCATAGTAAGTAAATCACTATAGTATGATTAAGCAGTATAGACTCCACACTTCTTTCTGCTCACAAGAGCTCTTCCTAGGATTATGAACCGAACATACATACATACATACATACATATATATATCCAAACCCATTATGACTACGCAGGCAGTTCTGACTGATAGCAAACCTCGAGATGAAGACTGCCTAGTGGATTCAAACTGCCAGCCTTTCAGTTAGTATCTTGCCATGTTATGAACTACACCACCAGGGCTTATTCATGTTGAATTAAATCAATTTTTCATACTTAATAAAATGGGATTTAAGCCCAAAATGTGGCCATCTTAAGGATCTAGGAGGTTTTGTATTCTTAGATAAGAATTGTTTTTCATTTACATTCATCTTCCAGTTTTTCCCTGAAGGATAATAGAGAATCCTAAGAAGTCTTCCCTTTCGGATAATTAAAGAGTTTGATCTGTTATCAGAGAACCTAACAACTTCATTTATTTGATGGTTTCCAACTAATATTAACTTCTCTATACCTAGTCAGTCTGTACACTGAACAAATTGAGGGTCTAGACTCTTATGAAGAAGAATGTGGCATCAGGATCACAGGAAGACTCATCAACAGCCCAAGTTGTGCAGATGGCACAGCCTTGCTTGCTGAAAGTGAGGAGGACTTAAAGTGTTTGCTAAAGATCAAAGACATTCAATATTGTATACATCTCAACATCAAGAAGACAGTAGTCCTCAACACTGGGAAAAGCAACATTATGATAGATGGAAAAAAAGATTGAAATTGCCAATGATTTCATCTTACTTGGATCCACAGTCAGCACCCTTTGTACCAGCAGTGAGGAAATCAGGAGATGTACTGCATTGGACAAGTTCACTCTGAGGGACCTCTCAAAGCACTGGAGAGACGTGAGGTCTATTTGAAGACTAAGGTGTGCCTGATTCAGACCATGGTCTTTTCAGTCACTTGCTATGACTCTTGGGGCTGGACAGTGGATAAGGTTGACAAAAGAAGAATTGGTGCTTTTGGATTGTGGTGTTGGAGAAGAATTTTAAATATACCATGAATGGCCAAATCAGTGAACAGATGCTCCCTGGAAAGAAGGATCGTGAAGCTTTGTCTCACATACTTTGGACATGTTCCTAGTAGAGGCTGTTCTTTGGAAAGGAACACTGTGTTTGGAAAGATGAAGGGTCAGCAAAAGAGGGGAAGAACCTAAGCAAGACAGATTGACACAGTGACCATGGCAGTGGGCTCAAGTATGTCAGACGTGTTGAGGATGGCACAGGAGAGAACAGGGGTTAGATCTGTTATGCATAGTGTGCTATAAATTGTACTTAATAAAGCTCATAATGCTACCACATAACAACAGTAATATAGGTATACAACTTTTAGTATAGAATATACCTCAGTATAAACAAATATCCTCACAACTGATCCACTGTATCACATGATAAATGGAGAAAAGTTTGAAGTTGTATAGAACTGAATTTTATGTAGATTCAGAATCAACACCCATGGAAGCCATAGTCAAAGCAGACAGCATATTGCATTGGGCAAATCTGTGGCAAAATCTGTAATGTCTTGAAAGTGTTGAAGAGCAGAAATGTCACTTTGAGGATCAAGATTTGTCTAACCGAAGCCATGGTATTTTCACATGAACATAGATGTTAGACAGTGAATAAGGCCAACTGAAGAAAAATTGATAACCTTGGAGTAAGAATGTTGAGAAATCTGTTTTACAAAAAGTCCAACTAGAGTGAACCTTGTGAGGACAGTGAGTCTGACTGACGTTGGACATGTCATCAGGAAGAAAGACATCATGCATGTAAATAAATAGAAGGTCAGTGAAAAATAGGAAGACCCTCAACAAAATGGATTAAATACCGTAGCTGCAACCGGCTCAAGCAGCAACTTGTAAAGACAACACAGGACCATATAGGTGTGATGTTATACATAGGGTCACTATGAGAATTAACTCAGAAGCACCTAACAATAATAAATTTATTATGTAATAATACTGTACAGCAACAAAGAATTTTAATGGTACAGGCTTTTAATGAGTTTTGATGATTCTGATACTGTAAACTAGATGATATAAGTTTCTGAAATCGGTACTACATAAAGCTCATAATGCTACAGTTAAAATTTGGTAGACACCAAAAATTACTTCATGTTACAGAAGTATTTCCTCCTACACATGCCCTGAATAAAAAGATCAATATTGTTTGATTTGCTCTCTTAAGTTTGTTACCAAGATTACTTTGAGAAAATGATACCTGAGATAGGGCATTTATTAATAAGTGACTTCCTTTCTATTTCATGGCTACATATAGGGGAAAAAAAGTGTTATTTTGTCTAAATTAGCCTCTTTCATTGCTCTAGGTTGGATCAGATGTTTTCAGATGCTTTTAGTAAAGATCACCAGCTAATTCAGGCTGACCCCAAACATAGTCTTTACCTTGCTTGTGCCTTAATGGTTAGAGGAAATGTACAGATTTCAGATCTTCGCAGAAATATTGAAAGGTAGGATTTTTATGTTTTCCAAGATACTTCATTCTGTGCACTGCTTCTCATCAAATTCTTGCAATGCCACTAACATGTAACCTTCAGTAAGCTACTTAGCCTCTTTATGGCTTAATTTGCTCAAATCTAAAATCCTCAAAGACAATAATAGTACAGAGCTGTTTATGAGCATTAAATAATGCATATTGTTGTTGATTGCTGTCAAGTCGAGCACGACTCATAGCAACCCCATGACGAAAAGGCCTGATGCCTTTGTATAACTCATTTATCAAAGTTCATAGTTTCCAGAGGCCTGTTGTTTAGGAAGTGGATAAGAAGTCTTAATTTTTTTAACTTGTTTAAAGTTGTATTTTGTTACTTTCTTCTTAACCATTGATGCTATTCTTACTGCCACTGGCAATATTACTAATACTACTACTAAATTTATGTCTTCATACATATGTCTATTGGATTGCCAAGTAAGGAAAATGATAATAGACTCATTTCTTTTTTATGTTCAGATTTCTAATATTAAGGAATATGTTTCTAACTTCGAATCGCCATCACAGCCAATTTACTATCTTCCTACTATAAATATTCACTGGTTTACTGTTGTTATTGAGCTATGTGTTGAGTCAGAACCAACACATAGCTGACCTTCCAGCATGTTTTCAGAAACAGTTAATCGCACAGGAGAAGACTGCCCCTCCTTCTCCCCCAAACGCAGCTGGTGGATTTGAACCACGGGACTTTGGGAGTGGAGTGCAGTTTCTTACCACTAGGCCACCAGAAATACACTACCAATGATAGGAAGTAGGTAGCTGACATTATAAACTAAACAATTAGGATGATACCAACAATAATGTGTTTGTATAACTAACAATGGGGTGTGCTATTTAAGGAAGACATTTCTGTACCTTAATTTTTACCTTTCAATTTTTCTATCTTAGATTAAAACCTTCTCTGCATTTTGTCTCCTGGAATCAAGAAGGCTGGAAGACCAGCCTATGTTCAGTACCTCCTGTGGGCCATTCTCATTCATTATTAGCTTTAGCAAATAACACATGTGTGAAACCTACCTTTATGGAACTGAGAGAGAGATTCATGAAGCTCTACAAGAAAAAGGTAATTAACAGTATACCTTTACAACTTTGTTAACTTTGGCCATAAAAAATGTCTTCATCTTACTGAACTGCTGTGTGTATGAAATTTCATGAAATGCTAAACTTTATCCAGTTTTGTTTGTTTGTTTGTTTTTTCATTTATAGGCTCACCTTCATCACTATCTACAAGTTGAAGGAATGGAGGAAAGCTGCTTTACTGAAGCTGTGTCATCTTTATCAGCCCTCATACAAGAGTATAACCAGCTGGATGCCACAAAAAGCATGCCTGTACAAGATTTACCTCGACTAAGCATAGTTATGTGAAGAATCGAAAATGCAACTCTTTTTTCCCCCCTTAATTTCACATTTTTTACCATGTTGCCTTTCTGTTTCAGTTTTTTGTGTGTGTGTGTGATTCAGAAAACCCAGTTGTATTTCTCATACTGTTAGGTTATCAGGAAGATTTTGTTTTGTTGTGGTGGTTTTGCCTAAAAGAATGGTTTCCATCTAACCACAATTTGATGATACCACAGATAAAATTAGTGGAGTACTGGCACCATAACTTTGAACATTTGTCTTCAGAAAAATACCCTTTACTAAAATTGAGAGATCTTCAGCATTTATTTTTTTGCAGTCTATTTAAGCATATTATGATAATCATGTCCTTATTAAAAATTTTCTACAAGTATATTTTTATATTTATTTGTATTTTTATTATATATTTAAATTTACCTGATTTCTATATAACATATACCTAACTTTTCGAGGGTTGGTTTTGCTGTAACCATGAATGAAGTTTTGTTTATTTTTTTCATATTCATTTTATACAACTTGTTTATACAGAAAAGAATTAAAATTTGTGTCCTTATTTTAACACATTTTTATTTTTAAATATAGTTGCTTTTTTAAAAATAAAACCACTTTATTTTATAATAATAAATGTCCATGAGTTTTTTACATTGCTTTTTGTTTTTATTTTACATGTGACCCTTTATATTATAGTGAAAAACACATTACTGAGCTTGATATGTTTCATTCTTGGCAATAAGAGGCTGTTAGAGACTAGGGAAATTGTTCAAGTTACTTTAACTTACAGTTTTACTTTTAACACTATATATTTTAAATCATACTAATTTTAAATTAATTATCATTTAATGAAGCAATTTTTAGAAACAATTTCTTTTCAAACAAATAACCTGCTGTTTTCTTTCTTTACTGTTAAGTTTTTAAAGTTCTTTTCATTGATATGGTTCTTGGGTTTTAATATGGAAATTAACAGTTTAATTTGACATTGTTTTTTACACTGTTTAGCATAAAAACTTTTAGATTACAATTAAAGTAGCCAGACAACTTTCCTTTTACCATTCCTGAAATAAATGTTAATAAACCATTAATGATTATCTACTTAAGTAGGTAAGACAGTTTTATTTATACTTTCACATTACTTTTCTTCAAGAATTAAACCAGAATCTTGCTCACCTTATTATTATTATCTGATAGGATCCCATACTACAATGTCAGAGTAATACTGTTGTTGTTGTTGTTTGTTTTTATTTGCCACTGAGTCGCATGAAACTCATAGTGACCCTATGTAAAACAGTCCTAAACCCTGCTCCGTTCTGTGCCAATCTTACTGTCTCTGCCCCAGTCACTGAATCAATCCATCTCACCGACGATCTTCCTCTTTTGCAGTGTCCGTCCAACCCTCCCAAGCCTAACATCCCTCTTCAAGGACTGGTCCCTCCTTGAAACATGTCCAAAATATATCAGATAAAGCTTCAGAATCCTTGCCTCCAAGGAACAGCCTGGTCTCACCCCCTCTAATACGAACCTGCTTGTTTTCCTAGCAGTCCATGGTAAATTTAATACTCTTCTCCAATATCACAGCTCAAAGGCATCAATTCTCCTTCTATCATTCCTAGTCACTGTTCAGCTTTCTGATGCACAGCAAGTAGTTGCAAAGACTCTGGCCTGGATCAGGTACACCTTAGTCTCCAGACTGACATCATAGCTCTTCAGTACTTTGGAGATGTCTCTGACAGCAGACTTTCCCCAATGCAATTAAGCTTTTCATTTTTCTGGCTGCTGGTGCCAAGATTGTCGATTGTAGAGCCAAGGAAACTGAAGCTGTCAACAATCTCAGTCTCTTCACCCTCTATCATGATACTACCAATCGGCTCAGTGGTGAGAATCTTTGTTTTTTTGATGTTGAGCTTCAATCCATAGTTTGTTTGTCTGTCAGATACTGTTCTAAATTTGAGCATTCAAATTAAGACATACTAGGAAAGATTAGCCATCCACTTCCAAAATAGCAGGCATTCGAAAACTTTTTGTACAATAATAGAGCACACTTAGACTAGAGGCTGAGTCCTCAAATACGGAAACACAAAGGAGGAGGAACAGTTGTAAGCAGACTCTAGTGACTGGAACATGGAATGTGAGAACCATGAATGTGGGAAAATTGGATATTGTTAAGAAAGAAATGGAACTCATAAATATTGACATACTAGGTTTTGGCGAGATGAGATGGACTGGCATGGGACATTTTGAGTCAGCCAATCATATGATGAGGTTGCTTTCATAGTTAAAAAAGTCATTTCTAGATCCATCTTGAAATACAGTGCTTTGAGGGACAGGATAATATCCATACACATACAAGGAAGTCCAATGAATACCACCATCATTCAAATATGCAACAAGACCCAAAGAGAAGGAAATAGAAGATTTCTACCAACGTTTGCAGTCAGAGATTGATTAAACATGCAGCAATCAAGATGCATTAATAAAAATGAGTGACTGGAATGGAAAAGTTGGGAACAGAGAAGAAGGATCAGTAGTTGGAAAGTAATATTACAGTGTAAATATTTTAATAAACTTTTTATACATCTTCCATGCAGAAAAAAAGTATAATCTGTGATTTTTAATAGAATAAAATGCTATCTCAAATTATTGTTCCAAATATATGGAATTTGTGATTAGAACCACGTAATATCTTAGTTATTACATAATTAGAAGATTAAATTTTACATTTTTCAAATTATTTTGAGATAATCTTTTAAAGAACCTTCAATTCTTTAAATGCAGTGATCTGAGAATAGTTAGATATCCTTATATTTCGGGTATTTGCTATTTTTAAATCAAAGTTGATTTGCCACTCTCATACAACCACTGACTTCCTTGTTGAGTTTACCAGTACTAACTTTTCTGCCATGTGAATATGTTTATAAAATCTTGAGCTCAGAAAACATATCTCCTGGGTCTCTGCAATTTCTCTGACATACACAAGATGTTATCCACAGCATCTTCCATTTAAATGATCCTTCCTTTGGACAATCAAATTGAATAGTAATCATTTTAGACTTATTAGGGATGCAGCATCTCTTATCCAGGCATATTCCACAGAAAGTTGGTTTGTAATTCTGAGTACTTGAGCATCCAGAAAAGAAAAATTTCTCAGCTTTGGAGAGTTGGAAAGTAGGTTGGCATGTTCTTCCTTTAGGGATCTACAAAAATTTAAAAACTAATGTCATTCTTTAAATTTCATTATAGGAGTACAAAAATGATACTATAGAATATTCTTTTTAGAATGTTCTATCACACACAGATACTTATGTCAAGTATATTAATAATAATTCCACTTTAGAGGCTTCCAGCACTCTCTTCTACCTTTAAAATTCTGTCCACACAACAGTTTGTCCTCCCTGTTCTTGCTTCACTGTATTATAGAACTCACTCTCCAATGGTTTTGACTATCCTTTTACTCAGTCCCACAATCAGCACAAACTTACTTAATTTGTTTAATATCAGGAGCATATCCTGTTACATGTTTCTATTCCTAAGACTTAATAAATTCCTTAATGCATTTCAAGACAGTTTTGGGTAAATAGATATATTTGTGTTGTTGATTGCCATCGAGTCAAGCGTGACTTGTAGTGACTCTATGAACAAAAGACTTAATGCCTTTTATAACTATTGTCATTTCTCCAAGTTCATAGTTTCCCAGGGGCATCTGGTTTAGGAAGTGGATGCCACTCCTGCTTCCAAACCTGTTTTACAGCTGGAAGCTCCACCAAACATTGTCCACATTGGGAAGCCATTCTGCTATTTGATACCCCAATGGTACAGGGATCAGCATCCTAGCAACCAAGGTTACTTCATACTCCACATTGACAAAGAGTGATATACAAGTGAAAGAGTGTTCCTCCAGATATGACAGCACTAGTTTCACTTAGCAGTGGTTAAGTGTCATCAAGTCAAATATGACTAAGAGTAAGTTATGAACTACCATCATTTCTGGAAGTTTAGAGTATCCAGAGGCATCTAGTTTAGGAAGTGGATGCCACTTCTGCTTCCCAGCATAAATCAATCTGGAGGCTCATCCAAACACTGTACATAATGGGTAACCATTATGGAATTTGACATGTCTATGGAACAGTGAGCAGCATCACAGCAACACCAAGTTCAGTTCAGCAAATAGACAAAAGATTGCTGTGTCATTCAAGAAATAATCCTTTGAAAATGAATAAATTTGGCTGGAGGGCCACAGGCCCAAAGGCCTGGCAGGGTTTTAAAGCTAACGCCTTTGAGCAAACTTCCACCCTAGGCAAAGGCTCAACACATCAAACACAACCCCCCAAAAACACACAACCCTAAAAACTTTACTTGCCCATCAGGAACGCCATCCACAAGCAGCAAAAAGCCACAAACTCCCAGAGTGGAGTCTCCAGGCCCCTGCCAGCATCCCCCTCCCCTCCCCCAGCAGGATTTTAAAGCTGTCGCCTTTGAGCAGACTTCCACCCTAGGCAAAGGATATATTAATCCTTTTAAAATTGAATTGTCAACTTGTTAATATAAGAAAGGAGCTTGAGAATAAGAAGAGTTTTATAGCATTTCTAAAACTATTTGGACAGTCATATTATCTACTTCTAGATATAGGAACAACTGGAGTGTTACCTATCAATCTTGGCATATTTTATCATAGCCCTTTTGCAAAGTTACTGTCTCAAGGAGATTTTTCTAAATGGTGTAGTCCTACTCCAAGTTAGTAATATATAACTAAGATTGGAAATATTACTCTGATATTCATAATGTACATGTTGTAAGGAGAGACCGGTCCTTGGAGAGGGACATCATGCTTGGGAGGGTGGAGACAGCACAGGAGGGGAAGGCCCTCTATGAGGTGGATTGATTCAAGAACTGGGGTAATTGGGATGGGTGTGTCGGAGACAGTGCAATTGGCACAGGACAGAGCAGAGTTTAGGGCTGTTGTACATAGGGTCGCTATGAGTTGCAAGCGACTCGATGGCACATAACAACAACAACTGCTATTAATTATGATGTAGCAACCAAATGTTTTACTCATTGCTTTGACTCTAGTATAAAAAATTAATATAGGAAAACTAAACCTGAAAAGGGGTGACAGGGAATAAAATTCAGGGTGAGAAACCACAACAAACCAGCCATATCTAAATGTACATTGCTAAACGGTCTAGAACCAACAGATGAATTTTTTATCTTTCCTTGGTTAAAGTATTTCCTTCTGATTAGGAGTCAGTGCAATGACATGCAACAATAGATTAAATGATTACTATCCAATTTCCCCTTAAATAGTTGACTTTAAGACTTAAAATGCATTGTATTTTTATGGGAACCAAAAATGAACCCTAACTCTCCCTCCAAAGCTTGCACACACATTCCAACAGTTTTTCAATACTGAATTCTACACTAAATCGTATTTACCTTAACTACTTTTGATACATTAATGTTGCAAGGCTGAATGTAGCACAGTCTTTTCTCTTTCCTCATTTCACACTGGCTGTTTTCATTGGTTACTCTGGTAGATATTCCCATCCCACATGTTCTGGAGCAAGGTGTCCATTTGGTTGCCTGCACAAGACAATTCCTTTTCCAAATTAGTGGGAGATTCCTGTAAGCTAAAACAGGGGTAAATAAATACATACAGGGGCATTTATATGTGTTTGTGTAGACAGGGTTTTTAAAACATCAAGTTGAATAGTTTTATATAACTCAGTAAAATTTGTCTTACTTGTCATGCTATATATCATTTTTTCCCCCCCACCACTCCAAATCACCTTTCAACCAAATTTCATTGTTACATTTTTTAGGAGGAATATCACTTTGAAAAGCAATAGATTTACCCCTCTGCTGCTTTGAATACTAAACCTAAGCTTATGTTTTGATTGGTAACTGCCTTTTTCCTAGTTCATGCCTCACTCCTGATATGATTTCCAATAAACATTGACATAGATGTTAATAGGATTAGGAATTGCAAGATACTAGTACGGATGTTGTGATCATAATATTACATTTCAAATGTGAAACATGAACATAATGAAAATTATATGTGGGAAATAAACATATAATTAGGACCAGTTATTGTTTAAATCTAATCTTTTAGAAAATTCTTTAAAGAGGTAAAATTACACTAAACTAGATAATCATTATACACTAAGTCATTGCAAATGTGTATTCTATTTCATTCATTCAGTTCATTGTCACATGGTCTATAACAGTGGGCTCATACTCCCTCTGTAGGCTAGCTTTTCCAGAGCACTTATAAAAAGAGATAGAGATGGATGAATAGTTGCATTTGTGGCTGGGTGGTGGGATGGATGGACAGATAAATGAACAGAGCCTCTTCACTGCCTGCTGCTTAGGAGAAATGAGAGGCAGAGGGGTGAACAATGAGAATATGAAGAGGGCATAGCAATTCTATCTTCATAGAAAACCTTGAAGTGCTTGTCATTCTACCAATGAATGATTCAGGTCCATGACACATCTTAAGTAAATACATATTTTCTTAACTGTTCTACTGTTTCATTACAATTTCTTGAAGTCAATGTGCATCCCCATGTGGATGATTTGGAAGTAAGGTTGTGATTTGGGTCTGAGTTGAACATAGCAAAATTTTGGATATATTATTTTAAAATCTTCACCTAATAGTCTAAATAGGCCAAGAGGGGGAAGGCCTTCCTGAAGGGAAGGCTTTGTCATTTTGAATTTTGCATTATCCTGGAGTAAAATGGCAATCCTTTCTGTTTTATTATAGTAATATCTTGAAATTGCATATACAAGTGAAACATGAAGGGACCTTTAAGTAGACAACAGCTTGAAAACCTTAATATTAAAAGCATAGTAAAAGCCTGTCACACATCTGGGGGGAAAATAAAGGTAAATGAGATTATTAACACTGTGAGTAATCCCAATTAAAGTTAAGCCAGGGGTAGGAATTTGCTTAACATTCATTAGAAAGTAAAAAACTAGAAGACAGGTTTTAAAAGTATAACTTCAGAGTTCTGTGAACTTTGGGGAAGGCATGGAACAGCCCACCCTTCTTCATTAGAGCAAGTGGCTGATATAAACTGCTAGCCTTTTGGTTAGCAGCCCAAATGCTATGTCCATTGCCTCCAGGAGCAATGAGCATAATGTCACTAAAGACAGAAAGACACCATTACAAACAGCAACAAAAACCTGCAAGTGGATAGATAGACAGACTTCCAGGACTACCCAAATGGGCAAGTGAAGGGGTCTGCACCCATGATCAGGCATTGTTTAGCAAATAATAGTTTGTGCTGCAAATATATCCAGGTAGATAGATAGATATAGCCAGTGGGGCAAATTACATAAACTTCTTCACTATAACCAAAGACCCTGAGGGAATGCATCACTGATCATGCAGCCTCAGGGGACATGGAGGTGAAGTGGCATAACATAGTCCACAAGCTCTACACTGGTGAGCAGTGACAGAACTTCAAAGCTTATGTGAGACCATGTAATTTGTAACCACTGGTTTCTCCTTGTCTGGAATAAAGAAGAGTGAAAAAAATCAGTTATGGAAAAATCAGTCTATAGCAACAATAGAGCTTATGAACCTGTTCACTTCCATGACTCCTCAGACGAGAAGAGATGGTGCCCAGCTACCACTGCCAAGCACTGTGAAAGATCGCAGCAGAAGGTCCTGGAGAGAGTGGGAGATGAATGTAAAACAAGACTCAAACTCACAGTCATGACTGGGTCCTACAGAGACTGGTAGAACTCCTGCGACTATGACCCTTAAACACCCTTTGGATGTGGAATTGAGTGTACAGATGTGGCACAATTTGCAGCCTAACAATAGATCTATGAGGCGAACAGTAGCACCAGGGGGGTTCTCAGCCCTTAAAACACTCAACCAAATAGGATCACAATGGCAGCATTCATCCAAGGATAAAAGGTGGAAGGGAGAAGATGCAGGGATAAATGGAACCATAGAGAGCTAAGGGGAAAGTGATATTATGTGAGGATTGCCCTCAATGCTATAAAAATATGAATGAATGGAATAGCAATCTGTTCAGTAAACTTTCACTGAAACCACAGTAAATTTTTTTAATCTTAGCTCATCTGTGAGTCCTTCCTCATCTGTACATAATTTGCTGACATTTTTGAAGCTTCTGTCCCCAAAATACCTGGGCTCTCTTTAGCACAAACAACATTACAAAGTTTATGGATATATTTAACTGTACATTGCCTGGTGTTCAAGATGAGTCATAGTCTCATTTCATATCTCTGAGTGTGTTTAAGTATGACCTACTTTAAAGTGAGTGTGTGTGTGTGCATGTGTAATTATGGAGAGAGAGATATTGGTTTTTATTGAGCTTTATTTTTCTAAGTGAGAAAAACTAGAAACACTATTTACATGTTCAAATGTAGCATTCTACAAATAATGATATTTAATCAGTAGCTTTCAATATCCTGTTTATATCATATGGAAAAATTACCTTTGAAAATGTTTAAAATTGAGTGGATTATACACATTATATAAATATACAAACAAAAGTTTTTCAGGTAAACAATACTTAGTCAATTTTCCTGAGAAGAGGTTGACTGGGTATGAACAGAGGTCGTGAAGTTTAGAATTTTCCTGACCTAGTAGTCTTTTGAAAACTGGAATATTACAGAAGGGAAGGAGAAAAAACGCCAAACAAAACCCCTTACTTTTCCACTTCAGACCCCTAGAATGGACTTGATGGAGGAAGACGGCTCACTTTAAACTAAATTGCACTTATGATATAAAGGAACATAAAGGAAAACAAAGTCTCATGAAAAACACAGCTGTTCTGATGAGTACCTGGCATGGTTTTATAGCTTGTCGAGAGCTGCCTTTGCCGTGGTCCTGGATCACAGTGTGAGTGATCATTGTTCTTTTCACTTGGAGACTCAGAGCAGCGACTGTTAGTCAGCTTTGGTATGAACAGAGGTGTGCATCCAATCACCCCATTCACACAGAGGCAGCTAAACAAGGGATTGGGCTGGAACACTTGGCCATTGTGATAATGCACCCTGTTGAGTTCACACCCAACAGCTACAAGATCTGAAAAGAGAAAAGCAAAATCACTAAGGAGTCAAAATTTGTGATAGTTTAGATTTCCAATTGGAATTCTTAGAGATAATAGGCAACTCCTTGGTGTTGCCAAAGAAACTGATGTCATTATTAAATGTTATTGAGTTGTTTCCAACTCATAGCAACCGTATACACAACAGAACAAAATTTCCTGGTTCTTTGCCATCCTCACAAATTCTGCTATGTTTCCATCTGTTGTTCTTGCCACTGTGGCAATTCATGTAGTTGAGGGGATTTCTCTCTTTTTTTTTGACCCTCTAACAGCTTCAGTTTCCTTGGCTCCACAATCAACACTCTAGGTACCAGCTGCCGGGAAATCAAAACATGAATTGCCTTGGGAAAGTCTGCTGTCAGGGACCTATCCAGAGTACTGAAGAGCAATGATGTGAGTCTGAAAATTAACTTATGCCTGATCCAGGCCATAGTCTTCACAGTTACTTGCTATGCATCAGAAAGTTGGACAATGACTAGAGATGATAGAAGGAGAATTGATGTCTTTGAGCTGTGGTGCTGGAGTATTGAATATACTATGGACTGCAAGGTGAACAAACAAGTTCATCCTGGAGAGGGTGAAACAAGGCTGCTCCTTGGAGGAAAGGATTTTGAAGCTCTATCTGACATACTTTGGACATATTGCAAGAAGGGACCAGTCCTTGGAGAGGGATGTCATGCTTGGGAGGGTGGAGGGACAGCACAAAAGAGGAAGTCCCTGGAAGAGATGGATTGACTCAGTGACTGAGATAAAGGGGGTAGGTGTGTCAGAGGCAACAAGGTTGGCTCAGGATAGAATAGGGCATCGCAAGCAACTTGAAGGCACATAACAACAACTAGCAAGGGTGATGCCCTTCTCCAGAAATTGGTCCCTCCTCATTGTATGTCCAAAGTGCAAGAAATAAATATCATCCTCACTTCTAAGATGCATTCTGGTTGAACTTATTCCAAGACAGATATGCTCATTGATAATCCACAGTTTATCTAACAAGGTTCATTGTTCTTCTGGTAGTCCAAGGTATATTTTAGCATTGTTCAACAGCAAAATTCAAATCTATTACTTCTTCAGTGTTCTTTAGCTTTAACTTGCATAAAATTCAATTATTTTCTCTGGCTTGCATCAGATATACATTGTTCCTCAAAAAGACATCTTCAGTCCGAATAAAATGAAACAGTTGACAACTTCAATACTTTCTCAGTTTATTATTAGAACGTTGCTTATTTGGCCAGTTATGAAAGTATTGTTTTATATTGCAGTATAATCCATACTGAGTGCTTTAGTCTTTTATTTTCATCAATATATGTTTCAAGTCCTCTTCACTTTCAGCAAGCAAACTTGTGTCATATTGTGTATATATAATATTAAGTTAGGCTGCATTTATAACCTCCTATCTGGATTGGTTCCAACTCTGTAGTACACAATCAGTCAGACTTAAAAGATGTGCTGTCAGTCCATGCTCACAAGCAAGCTTAGACTTTGCTACTGAATGGCTACACTGCCCACTGCATGAATATCTCCCTACCCTTGTTGTTGTGTATTGAGCTGGAACCGATCCATAGCTGACCCTCCAGCAGTTTTCAGAGGCAGTGAATCACAGGGGCATTGAATGATCATCCGGCTCCCATGGAGCAGGTGGTGGATTTGAACCATGAACCTCTGCATTAGTAGCACAATTCTTCTGAAGTTTGAAAAAAAAAAATCATAATCTGTCTTAGAAGAAGTAGAATTAGAGCACATCTTAGACGCAAGGGTGGTGAGACTTCACCTCATATTCTTCAGGCATGTTGTCAGCAGGAGCCAGACCCTAAAGAAGGACATCATGACTGCAAAAGTGAAGAGGTCAGTAAAAGAGAGGGAGGCTCTCAATGAGATAGACTACCACAAAGATTGCAACAATGGGCTTAACCAAAACAGAGAGTATGAGCAAGGCATTGCACCAGGCAGGGTCTCATTCGGTCTCACACAGGGTTGCTGTGAAGTGGAGCCCACTCTAAACCAACAATCAATAACATGATGGCACCTTGAATTATTACTGTCATTATATTATTAGTGCTGTTGGCATAAATGATCCGAATCACTCTCCAGAGTTTACTCATAAAACGAACGGTTTAGTGATTTTGAGGCCACCCGTCTCTTTTTTCACAAAATTATTATAGCAAAAAATACAGCAACTCAATAGTTAGTTGAGAACACTGAGATGAAAATGGTATATCTGAATACTAAGTTATCATACTAAAATTTGGAGAAAAATTAGTTCACATTTACGAAAAGAACTAAATTCAGATTGATTTTCACAGTGGTAACAAAACCTCACTTTTAAGCACTTTCCCATTCCCTAGCATTAAAATCAATTGCCTATGAAAAACTTCAAAATCCCTTAAAATACAGTAGAAATGATAGAAGTTTCTGAACGTGTGGTAATAGCTAATTTCATATGGTGTGCAACATTATGGAAAGTATCCTATGAAAGCTGTAAACCCAAGTTATACTTGATGTCAGTTTAAAGACTTAGGTGTCTTTAACTAATCCAAGCCATGCTTTCTCCCCCAATTACTTGCTATGTATCTGAAATTTGGACAGTGATTAAGATGACAGAAGTCTCAATGTCTTTGAGTTGTGGTGTTGAAGAGGAGTACTGACCATGCAAAGGACTGACAAAAGAACAAACTGGTCCGTCCTGGAGGAAGTGTGACCTGGGTGCTCCTTAGAGGCAAGGATGGTGAAACTCTCTGGCTAACACACTTTGGACATGTTGTTAAAATGGATCAAACCTTGCAGAAGAGCATAATGCTTGTTTGAAAGGTGGTGGGTTCATAAAATAGAGGAAGACCCTTAACAAGACAGATTGATATACAACAAAATTATGGACTGACATGGTGACTGTAATAATAGAATCAAGTGTAGGAAGCCTTCAACCAGGTGGATAGACACAGTGACTGCAGCAATGGGTTTGAGGATGTCAGAGATTGTGAGGATGGCACAGTATTGGAGAGGGTTCAGATCCATTGCTCATAGGGTCACTATTAGTCATTTTGACAGCACATACCAACAACAATATATCAGAAATGGTGAAAATTGCACATGATAGGGCAAGGTTCATAGAGCTGCTATGAGTCACAGTACATAGTCAAAGGCATATAACAAGAGGGGGTGATCATTCCAAATTAGCAATTGTGAGAGTTGAGGTGGGGAAAAATTGTCTAGATGTAACTTTACCAACAGATCCAAAAGAATATACTTACATGCACAGACTCCAAACTCGTACCTAGGCCTGTCTGCAGAATAGTCACAGTACAGCCCTTTGTGTGGGTCGCAGAGATCAGCTTCATTGCAGATGTCCCCTGGTTGCTTGGCACATATTTTACAGCATCCACAGCCATCCCTCACCAAACTCACTCCAGGAGGACATCTGGGCTTCTGATAAGGACATTTACAGGGCCAGTGACAAAACTGCTTACGCTGATGGACTTCCGGTACTTCTCCAGGGTTTCCTTCAGATGTAATGCCCAAACTCCCAGTGCCCTGTGCCCTGCAGCAGAGCTTCAGAATAAAAGTAATATTAGAAGTAATTTCTTAAACTATTCTAGCAGTTCTTATAAGATTATAATACTTCCCCAAACCAGGCAGAAAACAGTGTGGTAAACCAGCAGAATACCAAGAATCTGTACCCTGAGCAAATAGCCTGAGAAACTGGACTACATAAAAAAGAATGTGACTTCAAAATTGGAGAAAGACTCAATAACAATCATCAATACACAGATGACACACCTGTGCTTGCTGAAATGAAGAAGAGTTGGAGCATGTATGGATGAAGAACAAAGAATATAAGTGTGGATTACACCTTATCCAAAAGAAAGCAGAACTGTCATAACTTGACCAATAGGTAACATCATGATGAATGAAGAAAAGTTGTCAAAGATTACATTTTTAAAAAAATTTTTTTTTAAAAAATCCCTTTTTCTTAAAGACACAACCAATGTCCATGGAAACAGTAGTTAAGAAAGCAGATGACATACTGCATTGAGTAAAACTGCTGCAAGGACCTCATTTAAAATGCTAAAGAGCAAGGATGTGACTTTGAGAACTAAAGTGTACCTGATGAAGGTTTTTTCAATAATTTCATATGCATATGAAAGCTAGACAATGAATAAAAAAGGCTAAAGAACTGATGCCTTTAAATTGTAATGTTGACAAAAAATGTTGGATACATCATGTTGTTGTTGTTGTTGTTGTTAGGTGCCATCAAGTAGAGTACAACTCATAGCGACCCTATGAACAAAAGATCTGAAACCCGTCCTGTCCTGCACCATCCTCACACTCCCAGACACACAAGAGCCCACTGCAGCAGTCACCTTGTTAATCCACCTGGTTGAGGGTTTCCTCTCCTTCAATAACCCTCCACCATTCCCAACATCATGTCCCTCTCCAAGGAATAGCAACTCCTATCAATATGTCCAAAGTATATGAGGCAAAGCATCATCGTTCTTGCCTCCAAAGAGCACGTTGGCTGCACCCTCTCCAAAACATATCTATTTGTTTTATTGGCCATCCATGGGATATTCAGTGCTCTTCTCCAACACCACAGCTCAAAGGCATAAATTCTTTTTCTGTCATCCTTAGTCATTGTCCAGGCCTCGGATGCACAGCTAGCAATTGGAATCAGATGCACCTTAGTCCTCAAACTGACGCGTCATGGAAGAACTGCAGCCAGAAGGCTCCTTGGAGGTGAGATGAGGTGACTTAGTCTCACATACTTTGAGTATGTTCACAGGAAGTGCAAATCCCTGGAAAAGGACATTATATTTGGTAGAACAGAGCAGCAAAAAGGAAGGTCCTCAGTGAGATGGATTGGAACAGTGGGTGCAACAATATGCATAAGCACAGCAGTTATTAATAGTACAGAGCTTGGCAGTGTTTGTTCTGTTGTACAGAGGGGTACTTTGAGTTGGATACATTTTCTCTAACAACATCAACAACATTTTGGCACAATTGCTCACTCATTCCTTCTTAAACTCTTAAGCTTCTCTTGGTTTGGCCTCCAAGGCATCACTTTTTCTTCTACTATCTCATTGCATTCCTTCTCAATGTCAACAATACACTTCCTTAATCATTTACACAGACTCTTCTGAATCCAACTTGAATTTCTGACAGTTCTCTGATGATATACTGTTTCAGTGCTTTTAAAAGTAATCTTCAGCAGTATTTTACTTGCTGAAGATTATAAAATATTTATAAACTTTTTTTTTTATTATTTTGTGTGCGTGTACCATCAAATCAGATCTGACTGGTACAGGAGGATATTGCGCCTCCTTCTCCGGCAGAGCATCTGGTGGATTCGAACCGTGTTCCTCTGGGATTGCAGTGCAGCTTATTGCCATTAGGCCACCAGAGCTCCCCACATTCTGTTGGACCTTTTGGGGGAATGAGAACAAATATGGATCTCTTGCAGCCAGTTGTGTATACAAATATCTTTCATATTTTTTGGCATAGGTTAGTAAGCATGTCCAGGGCTGCATCTGTTTTGTCCTATTGATTATAGCACCATCCTATACCCTCTCAACCCCTTTTCCAAAGTCCCACAGCAAAGTAGGTCCTGGCTCCTTGGGATGGAATCTCAGTTCAACCATTTAATTTCTGTCTCTAGTTTTCCAATACTTCTGCTGCAGCTATTCCTACTCTGGTCTCAGTCTCAGTCTGTCTGTTGTTGTTGTTGTTATGTGCTGTCGAGTCGTTTGTGAGTCATAGCGACCCTATGCACAACATCCCTAAACCCTGCTCTATCCTGCGCCAACCGCACTGCCTCTTACACACCCATCCCGATTACCCCAGTCACCGAATCAATCCATCTCATAGAGGGTCTTCCCCTCCTGCGCCGTCCCTCCACCCTCCCAAGCATGATGTCCCTCTCCAAAGACCCGTCCCTCCTGGCAACATGTCCAAAGTATGTCAGACGAAGCCCCAGAATCCTTGCCTCCAAGGAGTAGCTTGGTTTAATCCTCTCCAAGATGAATCTGTTTGTTTTCCTGGCAGTCCATGGTACATTCAGTACTCTTCTCCAGCACCACAGCTCAAAAGCATCCACTCTCCTTCTGTCCTCCCTAGTCATTGTCCAACTCTCTGATGCATAACAAGCAATTGCAAAGACCATGGCCTGTATCAGGTGCACCTTAGTCTCCAGAGAGACACTGTTGCTCCTGAGTACTTTAGAGAGGTCCCTAACAGCAGACTTTCCCATCGTGATACGCTTTTTGATTTCCTGACTGCTGGTGCCAAGTGTTGACTGTGGAGCCGAGCAAACTGAAGCTGTGAACAATCTCAATCTCTTCGTCATCCATCCTGACGCTGCCAATTGGTCCAGTGGTGAGAATCTTTGTCTTCTTGACATTGAGCCTCAGTCCATACTGAAGGCTGCAGTCCTTGACCCTTCGCAGCAAGTCTAGTGTATGAATTTTTGTACTGCATGCTCTGCTGCTTCTTTCTTACTGGCAGTGAGATTCACCTTTTCTGCATTTACACCTTATTGTAAGCCTGGAGGAATGGCAAAACTGACTGAACTGTTTGTTAGCATCTATATACACTATTTATATATTTCTACCCAAAAGGCTTTATTTACGTCATTCATATGATTAGCATAGTATCACTGAGCCATGTGATAAAAGTCAAAACCAATTACTAGAAAGGACAATTTGGAAAATCACATCTGAGGAAACACTTCGATTGGTATTCCTTAAGTTCCTAGGGCCAGTTTATTTTGTTTTTGTTCATTATTTTGCTTTTTTAATTCTGTTTTTTTGGCAATGTCTTTAGTGTAACTTGAGTTTTTTAAGTAACATTTGTTTTTGATCATAGACTACTGCCAGTGACCATCAATTCTTTTTGGTACAATGACTCTATTTATTTCTTCCATCTTCTTTTAATGTTTCCTACATCATTCAGTATTTTTCCCAAATATTCATTTAGTATTACAACTCAAAGTTTTGATTTTTCTCTTCAGTTCTTTCAGTTTAAGAAATTCTAAGCATGTTCGTCTCTTTTTGTTTTCTAACCCCACTTCTTTGCATTTTTTATTATAATACTTTGTTTTCTCGAGCTACTCTTTTAAATTTTCTGTTCAGATTTTTAATTTTGTTTCTTTAGTTTATCTATATTGCAGACCGAGTTTCGGAATATTTTCTGACATCCATTTTGGTCTTTCTTGATTGTCTTTTTAATGACCTTTTGTTTTCTTTATGCTCTCCCTGATGTCATGCCATAACTCACCTGATCTCTGGTTATGACCATTCACCATGCATCAAGTCTATTCTTGAGATTTAAAAAAAAATCAGGCAGGATAAATTCCAGATCATAGTTTGACTTTCATGAATTTGTGTTCATTGTCTTTACATTCAGTTTAAGTTTGGAGGAAAAAATGAAGGTCTGTTCAATAGTCAGTCCCTGACCTTTTTGGATTTTTGGTTTTCAGATGTTAGTAGCTTGGAGGAATGTTTTGCAACAAATGTCTCATGAATGAGGAAAAGAACAAAAAACATAATGGGGTTTTTTAAATCTTTAAATTCAAAAGAATCATCAAACAATCTTAAAAATGCACATTCTTCACTAATGGCCACTTGTGTTCATTATACTTTCTGTCAATCACTACATTACACATCAATTAAGTATGCATGTGAACTTTTAGGATTGTGTTTTGTTGTTTTCCCCCGGTGCTGGGTTGTTTTTTAGCATTATCTACCTCTTTTGTTCTTTTTCTCTTCCAAGCGACATTCATCACAAAAACTATCACTAATTTTTTTTATTATTTTATCCTAAATCTGTAGTATCTTAAAGTTCAAGAAGGTTCTTAAAAGAATATAAAAAAATTGTCAGTCATTATTACAACAATCTTCATAACAATTTAATAATCCAAAACCAAGCCCATAGCTCTCAAGTCAATTCAGGCTCATGTGTATTCTATGTGTTGCAGGAATATAATAGCTCATGGGATTTTCTTGATTGTGTTCTTCATAGAAGCAGATTATTAGGCCTTTCTTCTACTAGATGCCATCAGGTAGGCTTGACTTGTTAGTCTTTATGTTAGTGATCCAATGAAAACTCTTCATACTACCTAGGGAACTTAGTTTGTTAATATATAGGGTCTAATAAGTGCTTGTTGTATCACAGGCTGTTTGCTAAGGACTTTACGTTAATTATTTCTTTCAAATCTACATTGTCTACTGGAAAGAGATGAGAAGTAAATACAGTGTAATGTCCTGGACTGGATTCTAGAATAGCAAAAGGTCATCAGTGAAAAAAAAAAAAACCAAAAAACTGGTGAAATACAGATAAATGCTAGAGTTACCTAATATTATTGTGTCAATGTCAGTTTCTTACTTTGGACAAAGATGCCATAATAATTATAGAGTTTATCTCTCAATATGACTTTTCCAGCATTATTTGAATGTGGATGACTGACCATGTGGATGACTGGAACTATGTGAATGGGGCCTATCCACAAAATGATTGACTGTCATTCCAAAAGGAAATTGGCCCTTCTCAACAATCTACAAAGGAATTGTCTAGTCTCATGAATAAATTGGAAAAACACTAGCTGCAGAGATGGCTCTTCCCCTGTGAGTGAAGAAGAGACTTTCCCTACTGTAGGGGATAAGCAGCTGGAAAATACAGAATACCCTTCTAGATAGCAGCAGCAGCGATGGCCAAACCAGAGACCTGAAACGAGATGGTGATATGAGATGAGACCTTGGAGTGGATAAGACAATATTGGCAGAACTGAGAACTTTGTTGGACAACTGAGGGGTGGGAGCAAATACTGGCAGGACCGAGAATTTGGGAACACTTAGAGCCATAAGGCTCAAGGCTAGGGTGCATGTGTGCACATTTCAGCAACTATCTTGTCTGTATTCTGTTAATAATCTAGATTACAACTTTTTTTTACTTCCCCAAAATGGTTCTGTATGGTCTGTGAGCTATCACATAAGATAGCGGACACAGCATAGCAGTAATATTGGTGTTAAGATGAGTAGAAAGAGGTATGGGAGCATTGGGGGTGGGGAATATCTGATCTCATGGGAATTAGTTTGGTATTACTGATGCCGAAAGCATCCTTGATTATAGCAACTCGAGGTTTGAAGTTGTTCTTCAGTTCCTTGAGCTTAAGATATGCTGAG
>NW_006399752.1:24117483-24128697 GCF_000299155.1 Elephantulus edwardii
AATTTTCCTACATTCATGGTTCTCACATTCCATGTCCCAATCACCAGTGTCTGCTTACAATAGTTCCTCTTCCTTTGTATTTCCATACTTGAAAACTCAACCTCCTTTGCCTTTTCTGTTATCTACATGTTTTCTGTTGTACATAGGGTTTTCAGAGGCCTGCTATTTCAGAAGTGGATGGCCAATCCTTCTTCCTAGTCTGTCTTAGTGGAAATTAAAAGTTTATCTAGAAAATAATACTACAATGTTAGGGTAGAATATATATATATATGTCTTTAAGTTCATTTGTTAGATTCTGAAACTCAGGCTTAGGGAAATAAATTAACCTGTGTAAGATCACTTAGAAAAATCAACTGTGAAGCTGGAATTTTAACTCAGAAGTATTTATCTGTGAAGCTGGAATTTTAACTCAGAAGTATTTATCTTTGGAGCCCATCTATTAACCATTCCACTATCCATCAACAAATGTTATAAATATTTTACTGACATACTTCAGGTTCCTAATAATGACAGCAAACTGAGTAGCCTATAAAATTTTCCTTATGTGTATATAGTTGAACCCATCATTGAACTGAAGTCAAATGTTCACACAAAAGCTTATACGTAAATATGTCCACACAAAAACTTGTACACATATATTCATAGCATCATTATTCACAATATGCAAATGTACAACAAACCTCAATACCCATTAAATGATTATTTTTTGTTGTTTTTAGGTGCCATCAAGTTGAGTACAACCCATAGTGGCCCTACAAACAACAGATCTGAACCTTATCCTACCCTGTGCCATCGTCACAATTTCTGATACACTCAAGCCTATCAGAGCAGTCACTGTGCCAAACTATCTGGTTGAGGTTCTTCCTCTCTTTTGCTATCCTTCCACCTTCCCAAGCATGGTGCTCCCCTCCAAGGAATAACGTTTCCTAACAACATGCCCAAGGTGTGTGAGATGAAACTTCACCATCCTTGCCTTAAGGAGTGCTCTGGCTGTCCTTTCTCTAAGAAATATTTGTTTGTTCTTTTGTTAGTCCATGGATATTCAGTCCTCTTCTCCAACACCAACATCACTTGAAGAGCAAGTGATGAAAAAGACCATAGCCTAAATCAGGCACACCTTTGTCCTCAAATTGACATCATTGCTCCTCAGTAATTTGGAGAAATCCTTGGCTGCAGATTTTCTCAGTGCAATACATTACCTGATTTCCTGACTGTTGGTACCAAAGGTGTTGATTGTGGATTCAGGTAAGATGAAGTTCTTAACCATTTCAATCTTTTCTCCAATAAATGACCCAATATGATTAATGAGTTAATAAAATGTGGTATATCCATATAAAGGAATATTAAGTTAACAATACAAAAATTAAGTACTGGTACAAGCCACAACATGAATGACCTATCAAAGTATTATGATAAGTCAAAGAAGCTAGTCACAGAGAACCACATATTATATCGTTTAATTTACATAGAAAGCCTAGAATAGGGTATATACATGGGACAGAAAACAGATTAGTTATAGATTAGGACTGGAATGTCAGGAAAAAATGAGAAATCACTGCTAATGGGCACTTATATTTGGGAGTGATAAACACACTCTAAATTTTGGGTGATGATTGCACAACCTTATTAAAAGTTACTACATTAAAAATCAGTAGTAATAACATTTTAAATAGGCATATTATAAAGCATATATACCTTATTTCCATAATATACTTCTGTGTTAGAAAAAAATCAACTCTCCTTCAAAGGGGACCTGTGTACTATTCCCTCGTTAGCAGAGTAGCAATAGAAGAATATTTTTAAAAAGATAAAATTTTAGCAAATTATTAAAGAGTGTGGGTTTATGTAAAAATTTCAAATTCCTGGGATTCATAGAATTGACAACCTCTTGTCAACTATTTCTCAGGGAGTCTACTGGAGTTCCAAGTGAAAAGGTAGTATTGGCAGGAGAGCTAGGAGAGATGGAATGTGGTACTTTCCTAGGTATGAGGATAGAACAAGAAAACAGAAAGCAATCATTTGTGCTCTGGATCTTAAAAAACACAAGATAGCACTCTTGTGAACACTGGTAGCCTTGTGGTGAAGACTTTGCTGCCAGTTCTGTGAGAGAAACAGGGACAATGTCCTCTCATGCAATTTACAGTTTCTAAAAACCCACTGGAGTGTCAGTTATGAGCAGGTTACTACTGGATGGCACATAACAATGATATTGCACCTCTAGGGGACAGAATGCCTACCTTCAATCCAAAGATTGCTGCTGGGGCACAAACACTAACAAAACCTCAACCCTGAAGCTCAAGAAGATGAAGTTTGCATAAAACTTGGACCTTATATCTAAGAAACATCCCTACCTCAAACTCAAAGCCTTACTCCATTGCACTAAGTACCAGGCAACAACAATAACTATCACTTTGCTGCTAGAGGAGGGAGAGAAACACTGAGAGACTCCCTCTGTGGCACAGGTAAGCAGGGGCTGCTGCGATCTCAATGAAAAGAATATAGAGAAATTCTCCAGCACTCTTCCTCACAGTACACATGAAACATTTTGGTGGTCTGCACTGGCTGGTGGTCTGAAGGACTTTAAATATAACTAAAAAACTTTAAAAGCCAAAGCTCAAGTTCAAAATATTGACTTGGATTTCCCCACCACCACCACCACATCAGCACTACTGACATTTTGAACTGAATAACTATTTGTTGATGGGGAGCTATCCTGTGCAAAAAATATTTAGCAACACACCCAGCCTATACCCACTAGATGTCAGTAGCACTCTCCCATTGTGACAATCTGCACTCTGCCTTCAAGTTGGTTCAGATTCAACAGGGTTTTTGAGGCTGTGAATCTGAGAGGAGACTGTCCATTTCTCTCTCTCTCTCTCTCTCTCAACAGTTGGTGAATTCAAACTGTCAACCTTTTGATTTGCAATCCAATACATTTTGCACTACGTCACCTGTGATGGTCCCCAAACGTTCCATGAAGGGCAGGTCACAAGCTGAGAACCACTGGACTAAGTCAATTTAGCTTTTCATACTAATGATGTATTGTTCGTTGTGTACTGTTGGGTAGGAACTGACCTACAGTTGACCCTCTAGAGTTTTTTCAGAGGCAGTCAGTTGCACAGGAGGAGATTGCCCATCCTTCTCCCATGGAGCTGCTGTGTGCCTTGAGATGTCTATGTATATACATATGTATGTGTCTATGTGTGTGTTTGTGTATAAAATTAGTTTCTTGTGTGTGTTCTTTAAAAAAATATTTACTTTTCTTCATTGAACATTTTCTTGCCCCTTTCTCCTCCCTCAACCCACTCTGTAATGCCTCCCTTGTTCCAGATTGCTGTCATGTATATAATGCCTAATCACATTTTCCTTTCAGACAGTTCTTATACTCATCTGTTCTAATGCAGAGTTCATTAGCTATCCACACTGCCCATTCTCTCCCCAACTTCCTCTCCCATGTCTGTCCTATTTTATAGCAATGGTGTTATACAGTGTTTGTCCCTTTGGGACTGAGATATTTCACTCAGAATTATGTCTTCCAGGCTCCTCCATGTTGTGTAATGTTTTACTATTTCATAGATTTCAATGCTGCATAATATTCCATTGTGTGAATGTACCATAGTTTTTCTATCCATTTGTTTGTTGATGGGCACTTGAGTTGCTTCCATCTCTTTGCTATTGTGAGTAACATAGCAATAAACATGGGTATGCAGATATCTGTTTGAGTCGTGGCTCTGGCTTCTTCAGGATATATTCCCAGCGGTGGAATTGCTGGTTCAAATGGTATTTCTGTTTTCAACTTTTTTATAAAGTGTCAGACCACTTTCCAAAATGGCTGTATCATTTTATATTCCAACAAGCAGTGCATATAAGTTCCAATCTCTTCACAATCTCATCAGCATTTGTTATTTTTTTGCCCTGTTGATATTTGCTATTGTTGCTGGGGTGAGATAATGTCTCATAGCTGTGTTGTAGTTCTTGGGGGCCTTATTACACTTCATTCATGTACAATGTTTCCCCCTGCTCCCTCCCTCCATCTACCCAACTCTTCTACAAACATATTCTTTACCTTACTTTCTGGTGTTCTTGTGTCAACTTGAGAGATACAAATATGATCATTCCTTTTGGTTTTCTAACTCCAGCTCTTCATATGTTTTTATTATTGCTGTTATATGTCGTTGAGTTGCCTGTGACTCATAGCAACCCTATGTACAATACCCCTAACCCTGCCCTATCGTGTGCCAATCTTACTGTCTCTGACACACCTACTCCCATTACCCTACTCACTGAATCAATCCATCCCATCAAGGGTCTTCCTCTCTTGCGCTGTCCCTCCACCCTCCCAAGCATGATGTCCCTCTCCAAGGACGGTTCCCTCCTTGCAAAACGTCTAAAGTATGTCAGACGAACCTTCAGAATCCTTGCCTCCAAGGAGCAGCCTGACTTCACCCTCTCTGATATGTACCTGTTAGTTTTGTTAAAATATTTTGCTTAGACTGCCCTTTGAAATCTTCTGTTCATCTCTCTTACTTCAGCATTTCTTCCCTTTGTTTTGGCTTCTTTTCACTCCAGTGCAAGTTGCAGTGTCCCCTCTGACATCTAGTTTGGTCTTTTGTCTCTTCCTTGCCCTCATTGTAATGAGTTTTCATTTTCTCTATGGATAATGCCCTATTACAGTTCCTCTAGTCTCTGGTGATTAGTTCAACACCTCAAGTCTAGGGATGGTTTTTCAATTACATTTGGATAGATTCAAGGTCGTACTTTGACCATATCATAAATATATTTCGTTTCATTTTCATCACTTTCACTTTAACTGTAATATGAATAGCTGATGGTTTGTTCTACAGTCAGTGCCTGGCCTGTTTTTGCCTACTGATACTGAGCTTCCTCAATGTGTCTTTGCATAGATGTGGTTAATTGGATTCCTGTGTAATCAGGTGAGGTACATGTGCATAGTTATTTATCATTTTTAACACACTATTTGCAATTTTAAAAACTAATTATACAAAATTGGGATGTAGAGCTCTGGTGGTCTAGTGGCAAGAAGCTGCACTGCAATCCCAGAGGTGCATGGTTCAAATCTACCAGATGCTCTGCTGAAAAAGGAGGAACAATTTCCTCCTCTACCAGTCAGATCTGATTTGATGGTACACGCACACATAAGAAAATAAAATAATAATAAAAAAAGATATTTACTGCTAAAATAGAAGAAAGAATTTAAAAAACAAAGAACAAAATTGGGATGTCATCTCTAACTTTAATCCTGTGGCCAAAGCCATGTATCCAACTACCAGCTCTTCTTTACCTCCAACTTTTCCATTCCATACTGTTTCTTTGAATTCTAAGAAAATAATGTGAGATGTTATTCTATATGAAAAACAATGTGGCATTAATTAGGCCTGGGAGAAGATTCATCAACTACATGCATTATGCAAATGACCCAGCCTTGCTTACAGAACATCAAAAAGACATAACTACTTTACTAAAGATCAAAGTCCATAGCCCTCATTATGGGTTACATCTCAACATCAAGAAAACAAAAATCCTTACTGAATAAATAGGCACATTATGACAGATGAAGAAAAGATTGAAGTTGTCAACAATTTTATTTTACTTGGATCAACATCAACCCCTACAGTTGCAGCAGTAAAGGAAATGTAAAGAGTACTGCATTGGAGAAATTTGCTGTCAAAGACCTCTCCAAAATGCTAAAGAGCAAGGATATCAGATTAAAGACTAAGGTGCATACTATCCAAGCCATGGTGTTTTCAATTGCTTCTTATGCATCTGTAAGTTGTACAATGAATAAGGATGCTAGAAGAAGAATTGATGTTTTTGTAATGTGATGCTGGAGAAGAGTACTGAATATCACATGGACTGCCAAAGAACAAACAAGTCTGTCCTGGAGGGGGTGCAACCAGAGCACTCTCCTAAGAAGCAAAGACGGCGAAACTTCATCTCACATGCATCGGCTATATTGTCAAAAGAGGCATGTTTGTGGAAAAAGACATCATACTGGGAAAGGTAGAGGGTCAGAAAAAGAGAGTAAAAACCTCAACAAAATAGATTGATACAGTGATTACAATGAGCGTGAGCATGGCACAGACTGTGGTGCAGGCAGGGTGAGGTTCTGACCTGTTGTTCATAGTGTTGCTATGAGTTCTAGTCAATTTGAAATCACCTACTAAGAGCATCTCTGTCAAGCATTCAATCAAAAATTACAAAAAAATACACAAAAGAAAATATACTATCAGGAAATGAATCAGTGGAACCAGAAACAGCTGGCTCAGTTGTTGGACTAATTAAAGAGGGCTTAAAATAACTGAGATAAATGTAATTAAAGATCTAGCCAATAGCTTGCATGCATGGGAGTTTTAGCAGCTATTCAAGCAGAAGTAAGTTTTTTTAATAAAAAAATAGGCTAAATGGAAATGTTAGATGCTCAGTAAATTATAAGGTGTTACTCAGAACTCAGTTTCATTGCTAACATGTTGGAACCAACTCATACATGACCCTCCAGTGGGTTTACAGAAGGCTGTAAATGACACAGGAGGAGACTGCCTATCTTTCTTCTGAGAAGCTGCTAGTGGTTTTGACACATATTTTTTTATACCACCATAACGTTTCAAAAGCTCTGTCCTCTGAATAAATAATTACCTTCATCACATGAATTAAGAAGTAAACCACTCCATTTTAATTTTCTTATTAAAAATACTAAGGCAATAAACTGCTCAGATTATGCTAAACATGTCTTTGAGATCAGTGTTTTTCTCAATGGACCTGTTCCCTCTAGTGGAAGGTGGAAAAGTACAGAAGTTAAGAAAAGACAAAGTCATGGGATGTTTAAAAGATGTCAGTGTTTATCCCAAAGTGCTCCTTTCAAACAAAGATAGTCTTAAGTGAAGCAAGTTAATGTCAAAATTCATTCTGTATTTTTGGGGGGGTTTGTTTTCAGTGACTATTTGTAGATATTCTAAACCACCATGGAAAGTTGAGCTTCAGCCTGGAACCTCCTTGAAGAGGCTCTATTTAAGTCATCAAGCCAGGCAGGATGGCTGCTTCCCAAATGGGTGGTGTTGTTATACTTGGAGTTTTTTTTAAAAAAAATAGTAAATTTGGGGGCTTTTCAAATATATTGAAAGTAGGATTAAGTTCCATTACCGAGAGGCAGAAATGGTTTACACTACCCTCGTGAAACCAATAAACTAAAACAGAACTTTATTCGGGGTAGAAAATGGCTCCCTATTTCTCATGAAATATTTCCACAAGCCATTTACCACCAACACCACCACCACCACCACCACCACCACCACCCCACACACATACACACATCCGAGTTCTCTCATCATCTTCATTTTTTATTTTTGACCTGGAGAAATAAGAACTGTTATAACCTCCTAAAGGGAGAGTAAGGAGAGAGGACTTACCTGTGACAAACTAGAGATGAGCAGAGTGCAGAAGAGGAGGTTCTGCATGTTTCTGGGGAATGTGAAGCAAGGCTGAGAGATAGAGCCGTCTGAGCTCGCTCATTGCTCACAGAGCACAAAGCTCTCCTCTGTCTCCTCGGCAAACCCCACGTCTCCTCCACAGAAGGACATACACGCCTCCAACTCATACGCCACTAACTTTGTGCTGTTATTTCTCGACCGTACTTTCATTTTTCACGATTAGTTTTAATACCCTGCTTGAATATTAACGTGTGACTGTTAATGTTTATCTTCACCACCAACATGCAGTGTGTCAGTAGAGCAGAAATGCTTGCCTCCTGAGACTAAGAAGGGTGGGTGGACCAAGTAATGACTTTTCTGGCTAACAGTTCTACCTGTTCCTAGAGATCAGAGTCTGCCCTTGAGCAAAATGATGAAGTTATAAACATTTAGCTTGCTACACTCAGCCACTCAGTGTTTTGCTTGTCCAGTTCCAGGACCTTTCTATGGGTCTTTGTTTTCTTCTCTCAGTCCTTGTTTTTGGTTGATTTATGTCCCCAAAAAGATATATTCAAGTCCTAACTCCCAGTACCTGTGAGTGTGATCTTATTATAAAGAGTGTAATTAGTAGAGGTAGATGTAGATGTAATTAGTTAAGATAACATCAGGTAATACTGGAGGAGAGTGGGCCCTAATCCAATAAAGTCTTCCCCTTTCGAATTTAAAAATTATCTTAAGAATAGGTTTGAAGCATTGATCACCAATGATCAAAGACCAGATGAGTTATGGGATGACATCAAGGATATCATCCATGAAGAGTGTAAAAGGTCATTTCAAAGACAGAGGAGAAAGAAAAAACCAAAATGGATGTCAGAAAGAGACTCTGAAAACGGCACTAAAGCATTGAAAAGCCAAAACAAAGGGAAAATATGCCGTGATAAAAAGATTTCAAAGGGCAGCTCAAGAAGATAAAGCAATGTATTACAATGGAATGTGCAGAGAGCTGAAAGCAGAAATTAAAATGGGAAGAAATTGCTCTGAATTTCTTAAGCTGAGAGAACTGAAAAACAAATTTAAGCCTTGAGTCACAATATTGAAGGATCCTAGGGGCAATATGTCAAATGATCCAGGAAACATCAAAAGAAGATACACAA
The DNA here is from genome assembly GCF_000299155.1 of Elephantulus edwardii. Lineage (NCBI taxonomy): Eukaryota > Metazoa > Chordata > Mammalia > Macroscelidea > Macroscelididae > Elephantulus > Elephantulus edwardii. Next base: position 24,126,062 of record NW_006399752.1, read on the forward strand.
AGTTACTATACCTAAAAGAACTGACACTGAAAAATCTCAGGAAGTACCATATGAACAATGGTAATGAAGGGGGAAGTTGAAGCTGCACTGAAGACATGGGCAAAATATAAGGCCTCACGTATCAATGAGATACTGACTGACATGTTTTAACTAAAAGATGCAACCCTGGACATATTCACCAGTCTATGCCAGGAAATTTGGAGGATAGCTGGCTGGACAACTGGCTGGATGAGATCCATTCTTGTCCCCATCAGCAAGAGAGATGACCCAACAGAATGTGAAAATTATCAAACAATATCAATATCACATGCAAGTAGTTTCAAATTACTCAATGTTTAGTGTTTTAACAGTAAAAACCCCTAATATGTCCATAAATGGAACATGAGTATACGTGGTTGTTGTTATGAGCCATGGGATCACAACTGATTCATAGCTAAACCTACAGTGAGTTTTCTGAGACTTTACATTGCATTAGAGGAGACTGCGCATCTTTCTCCCAAAGAGCAGCTTGTAGATTCAAATTGCTTGCCTTTGGATTGGCAACACAACTCCTTATCACTAGGCCACCAGAATAGACATTTTGCTTGCATGTGTTAGACACTGCTGTTAGGTGCCATGGTGTCAAGTACAACTCACTGCAACCCTGTGAACAATAAGGTCTGAATCCTATTCTATCCTCTGCCAGCTTCACAATCTCTGATACACTAGAGTCCATTGCAGCAGTCCCTGTGCCAATCCACCTGGTTGACAGACTTCTGCTCCTTTATCTTCCCTCTGGCTTCTCAAGCATGATGGCACTCTTCAAGGTATAGCCTCTCCTAGCAACATGCCCAAAGTATGTGTGTGAGACAAAGCTTTGCCAATCTTGCCTCCAAGGATCACTCTGGCTGCATCTTCTCCAAGACATATCTGATCTTTTGGCAGTCCAGGAGATATTCAGTACTCTTCTCTAACACCACAACTCAAAGGCATCAAATCTTCTGTAATCCTTATTCATTGTCTAGCTCTCAGGTGCATAATAGGTAACTAAAAAGACCATGGCCTAAATCTGGTACATCTTAGTCCTCAACCTGGCATCATTGCTCCTCAATAGTTGCCCTTAAACCAACCTAAGCTCCCTTTTGTGGTCACAGTTCCGTGACAGGTAAGAATAAAGGTTAACTCCAGTTTTTCAGAGCCTAAAACAAAAACAATTATTCTAACATTGACTCATTTAACAAATTATACATTTAAAAAATTATTATAGCTTTTTATAAAGATGGTTCCAAAAGCAAAGAAGGAAGCCCTTATCCCTTGCAAAACTAAAGGCAAAGCAAATGGATCAAAGGTTAAGAAGGCAGTCCTGGGGCACCCACAGCCACAAAAATAAAAAGAAGATTCACACATCACCAACCTTTTGACAGCCTAAGATGCTGAGATTCTGAAAGCAGCCCAAATACTCCTAGAAGAGCACTCCCAGGAGAAACAGGCTTGACCACTAGGCCATCATTACATTTCCTTGACCAATGAGTCAGTCCTGAAGAAGACAGAAGATGACAACACACTTGTGGTCATTGTGGATGTCAAGGCCAACAAGCATCAGATCAAACAAGCTGTGAAGAGGCTCTGAGACACTGATGTGGCTGGCTAAGATCGACACCTTGATTTTGCCTGATGTAAAGAAAAGGTGATGTATATTTGACTTGTTCCTGACTATAATATAGTCCTATATGCTCCTACGATGCTTTGAATGTTTTTGAATGTTTTGAATTTTGCCAACAAAATTGAGATCATCTAAATTGAGTGCAACTGGCTAATTATAAATAGAAATTTTTCTCACTATAAAAATAAAATTACTACAAATCACTCCTTCCCTCTTAATTATCATCTTCTTGGCATGGATAGTTATTAGTCAGTTTCCTCCTGTGTTCAGTCATATGTGGACTTTTGCTAATTCCGCTTTCTCACCCCAGGTCTCTGTTCATTTCTCTTAACCTGCACCTAAGGGGATGTTGTCTTCCTATGGTACCAGTGTCCGGTCCTCTCAATCCTTTCCTATCACATATTTCTATTTCCTGTGACCTGCTACCTATCTTGCCTTTTTCCAGGGACTCACTGCTCATGTTTATTTTTGTTCAAAACAGTAACAGCTGTATAAAGACACTGTAAAGAAATCTTCATTCAGGCATGAGCTGAGGGCCTAGAAACACTTTGGGCTCTTGTCCAATAAGAAGAGGCCTGGTGTCCTTGGAGAGCCAGGGACTACACAGAACATGATTTACTAAGTAGTGAATTAAACTCCAATTATATATACATCAGGGAGTTCTAATGGTGTAGTCCATGGAGAGTTGCTCTGCTAACCCGAAGGTATTGTGCCTCCAATGGTGTGTATCCACCAATGGCTCCCAGGGAGAAAGATGGACAATTTCATTCTATTTCAATGTATGGCCTCAAAAACCCGATAGAAGGCCACTGCAAGTCTGAACAAACTGACAGCACTGGGCTTAGTTGTTGCTGAGTGTACATTTGTCATACAAGAAATGTAAAATGGAGTTATACTTTTAGCTCCTAATCCTTTCCACAAAATTAGATAATATGGATAATAACCCTATGAATAATAACAGAAATACATATGTATGTATACATATATATACATA
>NW_006399752.1:24132522-24161127 GCF_000299155.1 Elephantulus edwardii
AACAACAACAACAACAACAACAGTGTTATATACATACATATACACATATATACATCTATGTATATGAAGATAAACCCCTGTTCTAGAAGATGCTTGAAATGCACCACCACCAAAAATAACAACAATGGACTCAAGTACACCAACAATTATGAAGATGGTACTGGACCCAGCAAAATTTTTTTCTTTTATACATTGTGTTGCCACAAGTTAGAGGCAACTTATTACAAATAACAATAACAAAGGAATAGGACAAAAGTCAAGAACAAGAGTGTCTGTTTGTTTTAATGTGTTACTTTTCTTTTTATCTTCCTGATTTAGCACCTTGTGATCCTTTTATTCTTAACCCCTTGGGACTTCATGCCCCAACTTGACCCTCTGGATTTCTTGTTTCTTGGCTAGTCTATCAAAAGCAGAGACATCTTAATACAGAAACAGTATGCATATTCATTGATAGCATCTTTCCTGCTCCAACTTTCCCCTCTTCCAAATATGATGATGCTCATATCTGTGCAATGATTGAATGTGAGGAGATTCCTGCTCTTCCTACTTGCTTTTGGTGAAATGTTGACAGATGCGCTCATTTTTCTGAAATCATGTTCTTTTCCTATGCAATCGCTTTGCATAGGATCAAGAAGGTGCAATATTGATCATCCCTAACATTTGGTAGGAAAGGAATATCTTGGTTGAGAACTCACTTGAACACCCTCCCCATTGTACAAAGTTCATCGACTCTAGACTGCTCACATGTTGAGATAATCTCCAGCCACAGATATTCCCCTCTAATTATCTTGAGCCAAATATGGATGGACTAGGTTTGTGAACATGGCATCTTAGTAGCTGGAGCGACTTTCTTTTGCTTTTACTAATAGGAGCTCTCACTGGGTGCACACTGTTCTAAGCACTTTTCTCCATTATCTCATTTAACAAAATGCTAAGCTGTCTAAGAGTTCATTTCACAAATATTCAGCTTGTGATGCATATTCAAATAGACATGGCAATAAGCATAACTAATATTTGCACATTGCTATATGATTTACAAGGAACTTGCACATGTATTATCTTTTTTAATTTCACAGCTCAGTGAGGTAAGTAAAAGCAGTATTACTGTCCTCATTTAACAGATTAAAAAGTTAAAGTTAAGTGATTATACTTGGTCAATAAAAGATACTTAATCCCTGCCCACTAGAACTATGCAATCCATTGGGAGAAAAGACATTTAAAATACACAAAATAGCCATAATTAAAAATAGAATAAAGGTTAATGAGAAAGAAATTATAAGAGAGTGGCATGAACGAATTTAGATTAGAGGACAGAAAAGACAATTCTGAGAAAGTGACACTTAGAGAAACAAAGGCTAAGAAATCCCCAGTTCAATATTTCCACTAGCAAAGTGCACACCCTTAACTCGGACAAGTTCCATCTGTAAAAAGCATGTGTCACCATTCTTTCCCCAAGAAGTCTGATTACCTCTTAGGACACTCCCTCACTGCAAGAATAGTCCAGTCTGTTACCTGCTGGAATACCTTGGGCAGAAAAAGGTCAAGACCCAAATGTTTTGTCAGCACACTTAGTACAAGATGAAAGCTCATCTCCTCAGTTTCTGTTACCCTTTTTTCTCTCTCATTGATTATGGAGAGGAGCTATTATTGCTGTTGGGTGCTGTCAAGTCAACTATGACTCATAATGATTCTATGAACAGCAGAGAGGAAACATGGCCTTTGATGTACCATCCTCACAATCTCTGCCAAGCTTCGAGTCTTCCTCATTTTCTGCAAGCGATGTTGTGTCATCTGCATAATGCAGGTTGCTGATGAGCTTTTCTCCAATCCTGAGCCATATTCTTCTTCATACAGCCCACTTTCTCAAATGATTTGCTGTGCGTACAGACTGAATAGGTATGGAGAAAGGATACAACACTGACACACACATCTTTTCTGATTTTAAACCATGAAGGATTCCTTTGGTTCTGACAACTGCTTCTTGGTCTAAGTATAGGTTTGAGCACTATTATATGTTCTGGGTTTAGCCATAATTTGTTATAATCCACAGGTCCAATGCCTTTGCATAATCACAAAACACAAAGATCTTTATAGTATTCTCCACTTTCATCCAGGATCCATCTGACATCAGCAATGATATCCCTTGTGCCACAGTCTCTTCTGAATCGAGCCTGAATTTTGGCATACATGTTGTCGTTGTTGTTATGTGCTGTTGAGTTGCCTGTGACTCAGCAACCCTATGTACACCAACTCTGAAGCCTGTTCTGTCCTGAGCCAGTCTCACTGACTCCGACACAACTGTCACCATTGCCCTAGTTACTGTGTCAATCCGTCTCATCTGGGTTCTTCCCTTCCTGTGCTGCCCCTCCACCATTCTGAGCATAATGTCTTTCTCCAAGGATTGCTTCTTCCTGGTCACATGCCCAAAGTATGTGAAATGGAGTTCCTAGCCTCCAAGGTGAAACTTGATTTCATCCTCTCCAAGACAGACCTATTTGTTTTTTTGGTGGTCCATGGTATGGTCAAGATTCTTCTCCAGCACCACAAGTCAAAAGTATCAATTCTTCTGTTATCCTTGGTTATTGTCCAGCTCTCTGATGCATAGCAAGTAGATCTTGGCCTGGATCAGATTCACCTTAATCTCTAGACTAACATCACTGCTTCTCAGTACTCTGGAAGGTCCTTTTCAGCACATTTACCTAGTGCAATTCATCTTTTGATTTACTCACTGCTAGTACTAAGAGTATAAATTGTAGAGCTGAACAAGCTGTAACTGTTAACTTCAAACTCTTCTCCATCTATCATTGTGTTGCCAAATGGCCCAGTGGTGAGAATCTTTGTCTTCTTAATGTTGAGCTTCAATCCACATTGAAGACTACAGTCTTTGACCTTCTGCAGCAAGTGCTTCAGGTCCTCCTCAATTTCAGCAATCAAGGTTGTGTCATCTGCATAACATAGGTTGTTGATGAGTCTTTCTCTAATCCTGATGGCACATTCCTCCTCATACAGCCCAGCCTCCTGAATTATCTGTTCTGCATATAGATTGAAAAGGTGGAGGGGACCTGGGGGAGGGTTTGTAAAACAATGAAAGAATCTTTTCTTTTACTTTTCCATAATTTTTGGACTCATGTACTTATAACTTGTTAGTCAAATTTGTGTCTTCTAGGTTGCAACACCCCCATGATACATCTTCAAGGATATGTACATGTACAGCCAAGCACAATCAATAAGAGTGCATCTGAATTCCAAAATCAATCTCCATAATAGTCTATGTGTTTCCTACTGCCAAAGGGGCCCTTTAGAGTAGTGAGAGAAGATCTTCACCCTGAAACCCACAGCGTCCCTTTTCAGCAGGAAGTAGCTAAGAGAATACGCCGTCCCCTTTTCCTTATGACTCAGGGTGAAGTCTCTCTCAGGGAGGAGTGATAGGGAATGGCAAAGGATACACTGACAAAGAAGATTAATCAGAACTGGCTTTGACAAGCACTGTGGCATTTGGACAAGAACAAACTGGGAGGAGGGTAGAGAGAATAGTGCAACAATGAATGAGTGGAAGCCCAAAATCTCTGTAAATGTTTATGAAAATTAATAAAATATAATTATAGAAAAAAAAAGAAAAGGTATGGTGATGTGCCATCAAATCAATTATGACTTTTAACAACTCCATTAATAACAAATTTGAACTTTATCCTATCTGTACCGTCCTCTTCATCTCTAATACAGTTGAGTTCATTTATGGAGACACTGTGTCAATTCATCTCATCATTGCTGTCTTCCTCTACTGACATCTCCCTTTCCAAGTATGATGTCTTTTTCCATGGACTGGTGTCTCCTAGCATGCACAAATTATGTGGGACAAAGTTTTATCATCCTTTCCTTCAAGTGGCAATCTGGCTCATTTGGCAGTCTGTGAGATATTTAGAATTCTTCTCTAATGCCCCAACTCAAAGGCATTGATTCTACTTCTGTAATCCTTATTCATTGTCCAATTTTCAGATGCATAGCAAGTAACTGAAATGACTAGGTATTGATTGTGGATCTAAGAAAGAGGAAATCATTGACAACTTCAACCCTTTCTACATCTTTTACATATTGGCTATTAGCTCAGTGGTGAAGATTTTTGTTTTCTTGATGTTGAGATGTAATCCACATTGAAGGCTGTAGTATTTGATCTTTCAGTGAAAGTGTTTCAAGTCATCTTCACTTTCAGCAAGCAAGGTTGTATCATGTGCATAATATAGTTTGTTGATGAGTCTTCCTCTGATCCTGATTCCACATTCTACTATAGAGTCCAACTTCTCAAATCATTTTCTCAGCATACAGATTTACTTGGCACAAAGAAAGAATACAGCCCTGATACACATCTCTCTTGATTTTAAACTATGCAGCGTTCCCTTGATCTATTTGCACAAAAGCATCTTGGACAAGGTATAAGTTTCACATGAGCACAATTAAATGTTCTGGGATTTCCATTTTTCTCAGTGTTAGCCATAATTTATTATGATCCAGAATGTCAAATGCCCTTGCATAGTCAATAAAGCACAAATAGACATTGTTCTCATATTCTCTGCTTTCAGGCAAGATCCATATGACATCTCTGGAGCCATGACCTCTTTTAAGTCTAGCCTGAATTTCTTACAGCTATCTGTCTTTATACTGTTTTATCAATATTTAAATAATCTTCAGCAAGGTTTTACTTACATGTAATATGAATGATACCATTCAATAATTTCCACATTTTATTGGATCATCATCTTTGGGAATGGAACAAATATGAATCTCTTCCAGTCAGTTGACCAGGTAGCTATATTCCAAATTTCTTGGCATAGACTTGTGAGCATATCCAGAGCTGCATCTGCTTGTTGAAATATGTCAGTTGGTATTCTATCAATTCCCGGGACCTTATTTTTTACCAGTAACTCCAGTGCAGCTTGAACATCTTCCTTCATTACCATTGGCTCTTAGTCATACGCTAATTCCTTAAATGGGTCTTTGTCCATTGATTCTTTTTTGAATAGTGATTAATTGTATTTCTTCCATCTTCTTTCGATACTTCTTGCATCATTCAAGAATTTGCCTCTGATTCCTGCAATGTTGCAACTCTAAGCTTGAGTTTGTTTCTCAATTATTTCAATTTAAGAAATGCTGAATAAGTTCTTCCTCTTTTCTAACTCTAGCTCTTTACACATTTTGTTATAATACTTTGTCTTCTGGAGCTGCCCTTTGAAATCTTCTGTTCTTCTCTTTTACTTTGGCATTTCATCCCTTTGTTTTGACTTCTTGACCTTCAACTACAATTTTTAGAGTCTCTTCTGACATCCATTTTGGTCTTTTCTTTCTCCCCTGTCTTTATAATGACCTTTTGCTTTCTTGATGGATGGTGTCTTTGATGTCACCTCACAACTAATCATTAGTATTCAGTGCCTCAAACATTTTCTTGAGATGGCTTTTAAAACCAGGATGCATAGACTAAATGTTGTATTTTAGTTCTTATGGGCTTATTTTCATTTCTTTTGGCTTCATTTTTAATTCGCACATGAGTAATTAATGTCTATTCTACAGCCTTCACCTAGCCTTGTTTTGACTGCTGATGTTGAGCTTCTACAATGATTCTTTTCACATTATGTAGTCCATCTAATTCCTGTGTAGTGCATAACATGAGGTTCATGTGTATAGTCACCGTTTGTTTTTTTTAGAAAAGTATTTGCAATAAAGAAATCATTGCTTGCATAAAATTCAGTTATTCATTCAGTTATTCAATCTTTAGCCTCATTACTGTCATCAAGTCCATAATTTTGATGTGAGAGGGAAAAGAGGAGGAGAGTATTACAGACAGCCAAAAGGAAAAGGAGGAAGATGAGTGAAGCACATGGGTCAGGTGAGAACTTTGAATTCAGGCCTTCTCTCTGTTGGCAAGAGTCCAGAAGGGACCCTAGCTCCATAGCACTCCCAAGCCTTGAGTGGCTATGTAGATTTGATGGAAAGTCAGGGCAACAGATGAAAACTTGATCACTAAAGATAAGAGATTCAGTGTCTTTTCTAAACATCCCTATATGTCCTTGATTTTTGTGCTATCGCTTATGGTGGGAGTTTTGGTGACTAGTGGTAAAAGTTAAGCTGAAATCCCCAAAGTGCATGGTTCAAATCTACCAGCTGCTCTGTAGGAGAAAGACAGGTAACCTCCTCATCTGCAATTAACTGTATCTCAAAACATGCTGGAGGTTCATCTATAAATCATTTCTGACTTGATGGTTCATAACAACAAATGATAGTGCTGCTGCTGATGAGTGGTATGGAGGTGGAAGGAAGGCACCAATTATATTATCTCCAGACGATGAAGTGAAATGCCAGGTTAATCTAAACGAAAGATTGTCATTGTTGTTGTTGTTGTTGTTTGGTGTTGTCGAGTTGTAGATGACTCATTGCAACCCTATGAACGAAAGGCCTGAGCATTGTTCATAGGGTTTCCAGAGGCAAGCCATTTTGGAAGTGGATGCTGCTCCTGCTTCCAGGTTTGTTTTAGTCGGGAAGCTCCAGCAAACACTGTCCACCATAGGTGACCATTACCATGTGTGGCACATCAGTGTCACAGTGCTCAGCATCACAGCAATCACGAGTTACCTCTGTGCAGCAATTCACAGACCAGTGCTATACCACCTAGAACGCTGGACAGGAAAATAATTTGAACCTAGCCTGAGGACCGCAGATTAAAATCACCCACCTTTGGCTTGGTAGCATAACTTTCTGTCCACTAGGCAAATGTAGCTCTCTCTCTGTCATCATTGTTATTGTTGTTTGGTGCCATTGAGTCGTAGATGACTCATAAATGAAAGATAGGGACAGTATTTCTTGTACACAGGAGTTTGACAAGTCATACTTGTTACAAATATTCTAAGTCTCACTAAATCACCTTCTATACATTCTCCTTGAGTATGTACTCTCTCTGAAAATTCACAGGCCCCAGAATGAAAACCAGTAATGAATACTCTTGCACCTTCTCCTTCAGACTATCTCTAAGCCTGGCACGGCCTGCAGGTAGATCTATAATAACTCATCCTTTCATCTATGGACAGACTAGTCCCAGAAGCACTGAAGAATATTTATATGGTACATACTCAGTAAACAGACAATTTCATTTGTGACTCTAATAGCTAGAGTTATTAAGAATAATAGTTAATAACATACTGTTGTTTGGAAGCAGGAGTGCATTCCACTTCCTAAACAACATGCCTCCAGAAACTCTATGAACTCTGATAAATGTTGATAGTTGTAAAGAGGCTTCAGACCTTTTGTTCATAGGGTCACTACGAGTCGTGCTCAACTTGAAGGCAATCAACAACAACAACAGACTGTTGTAATGGGCTCTAGCATGTCAGGATGTGTGAGGATAGCACAGGGTTATGCATAGGGGTGGTACTTGACTCGACAGTACCCAACAACAACTCAGTAAAAACTTGTCAGTCATTGAAAAGTTCTGTTTCTCCACCCAGGCTTTAAAAACAATAAGAAAGCAAATAGGGTGATGGACAGATAGCTTGTTGCTGTTGTTAGGTGTCATTGAGATACATAAAACAAAGCATTTACCAATTCAACAATTTTCACATATATAGGGCAATTATATTCATGAAGTTGTAAAACTACTGTTGTTGTATGCTATCAAGTCAATTCTAACTCGTGACCGATGTGATAGAGTAGGGCAGCCCATAGTGCTTCTTGGCTGTAATCTTTATAGAAATAGGTTATCAGATCTTTCTCTAGTGTCACCACTGACTGAGTTTGAACCACCAACTTTTTGGTTAGGAGCCATGCACTCAACTAGACCACCAGGACTACTTGTACAATCATTACCATGACCCTTTCCCAAAATGATTTCATCACCATTCACAGAACCCAGAACTCTCTAAGCAAAAACTACCCATGCTTCCCCCCCAACCTCCCCCTAAAGCCCTATGTTTGAAATCACCATATAACTATCAGTGCTCAGCACATTTTTAATGTTTGCATATGTATCTCTGCTGCATCCTTTTGTGCAAATATTCGAGCTCTTATGAATCATTTTATTTCTCACTTACCTTTTCTCGGTGCAACCTTCTGGTAAATGCATCCCAGGTCTATCGCAAAGCTCAGGTCCCAAGATCCCAACATGATTTTTGTGATACATGCATGAGAGAGCAGGTTTATTCTCTCGGCTTCCTCCACTAAGCTGTGACAAGCCTTGTTAACCAACACCTGTGCCTTCTCCAGGGGACTACACAGTGCCCTATGCTGCCAAAGCCTACAGCCTGGGAGGGCGGGGCGGAGCGAGTCCCAGCACTCTGCCCAGCCTCCCTTCCAGCGTCCAGTGAACCAGGTCCAAGAATGAGGGGCCCCTGACAATCGCCTCCCCCACTTCCCTGCCATTTGTGTGGGCGGGCAGTGGATCAGAATCTTCTTGAAAATAAGCAGGTTCTCTTTCTCTGGGCTTATAAATGTTGGGCTGTGGGCCCAAGATAAGCAAGGCCAAATGCTTCCAAGGGATATAATTCACTCTCCCACTTGGCCCTGCAGTCTAGTTTACTAAGGGGAGCTCTATGTGAATCAGAATGCCAAGTGACTCCAATTCTGGGCAGGCGGAAAAGGAGGAGGTTATTCTCAAATGTGGGTGGAGCTAATCTTTGAGGGAAGGGACAGCACATATATTGGGAACCGTCTTTCCTGATCTTAAAAATAAGTGCACCTGTGAATTATAGTCCAATTAGACGAGGCGGTTTCTTAGCAGAATGACAGGTGCTCTGGACTTTGAATGAGAAGACCCCGATTCACAGCCAAGCCCTGCTAACAAACCAATTGCTGACTTCACAAATCTCCCACAGGCTTTGCCTCTGCCTAGATTTTGCCCCAAATCCATCTCTCCCTTTACGCTGTGTACCGGATGAGGCCCACACAGGGCACAGCTAAAACCCCCGTGCTGCTGCAGCCTCGTTCTCCCCATCTTCACTCCTCAGTCTAGAGGAACTGCCAGCCTTTGACTTCTCCCAACCGCCTTTGGTTTCCCTTCTGTTCTTGCCAAGCCGTTGCTGACTCACAGTGACCCTGTATGTTTCCGAATAGAACAGCACTCTGCAGGGTTCTCAGTGGCTGATTTTTCAGAAATTGATCGCCAGGCCTTTCTTCTGAGATGCCTTTCGCTGGTATAGAAATGCCAACGTTTCTGTTTGTAGTCAAGCACATTATCTTGAGCACTGTTACACTCTGGCATACAAAAGCTGTTATGTGTCACATAACACCAGCTGATCTGGTCCTGTTTTACTAGGAAATGTCCACTGCTACCTTGTTTAATGAGCTAGATTCTAATAAGTGTTTTCTTTTCTTACCTTTTCTCAGAGGCTAGACCTTTTTGACTAGCCTTCTCTGACATTAACAATATCTCAAGCTTTTTTCAAGCCAGTGCAAGCCTTATACAAAATTTGTAATACAATTACAGGTCTAACTGACTTCCAAGCATAACCCACTGTCCTGATGTTAATGTCAATTCATTGAGACTCTGCATCAATTTCTGAGGATGGGAATATTTACAGAAACAGACTGTCCTTATTTCACCTGCAGATAAGCTGGTCTATTTGAACCACTGACCTTTTGGTTAATAGTCCAACGCTTTAGCTACTACACCACTAGAGTTCCTCAACTAGTACTAACAATAGCAGTAGCAGTGGCAAAGTTTAACAGGACAGCAAGTAATAAATGCTGGAGAGGATGTGGGGAGATAGGAACTCATACATTGTTGGTGAGATTGTAAAATGGTACAATCACTTTGGAAGGCAGTTTGGCGCTTCCTCAAAAAGCTGAACATAGAAATTCCATATGACACAGCTATTTCACTGTTAAGAATACACACTGAGAGAATGAGAACTGAGGCATAAACGGAGACTTGTACAACAATGTTCCTAACAGTGTTATCATCGCAAGAACATGGAAACAGCCCAGATGCCCAACCACAAACAAATGGATTGAGAAGTGGTAATACATTCGTGCAGTGGAAAACTACATAGGACACAAGAGCTGTGATTTTGTAAATTACTACCTAACTTGGGAGAGACTTACGTATTGTGCTAAGTAAACTAACTTAGTCCCATAAGGACAAATACTGTATAAGACCATTACTGTAGAACATGTATGAGGATCCAAAGGGAGGAAAGGTGGAAGCAGAGGGGTGAAGATGGGCAGAGGAAGGGGGTGTTAATCATAGGGTTGCACAATTTGATGGGGTGAGGGGAGTGAAGGAAATGGGAAAGATCCAGTGGGAAAAACAATGTATTAGAACTTTATAAATAAACCAGTATAAAATAAAAATTAAAAAAATAAGAATAATATCCTCTCTGGTGGCCTAGTTTTGGAGTTGTCCTGCCAAACCAAAATTTGTTGTTGTTGTTTATTGTTGATTGCCATCGAGTTGAGCACAACTCATAGCAACCCTAAGAACAAAAGACCTGAAGCCTTTCTATAACTATCATTGCTTCTCAAAGTTCATAGTTTTCAGAGGTAGGTTGTTTAGGAAGTGGATGACAAATGTTCAAATCTACTAGCTGCTTCATGGGAGAAAGATGGGTAATTTCCTCCCATGCAATGTACTCCCTTTGAAAAAATCCACTGGCAGGTCAGTTACAGGTCTGTTCAGACTTGATGACACAAAACAACAGCTTTCAGCCATTCTGTTATAGCTCATAACTACCATCAATTGCTTTCTGAGGTTATAAATCTTAACAGGAGGAGACTGCCTATTTTTCTCCCAAGGAGCAGCTATAAGATTTTAACTGCTGACTTTCTGTTAACAATTTAAGATATAACACTCTTATCACCAGCAATCAGGAAATCAAAAGGCAAATTTCTTTTGGGAAAGTCTGCTGTCTGGGACCTTTCCAGAGTACTGAAGAGCAATTATGTCAGTCTAGATACTAAGGTGCACCTGATCAAGGCCATGGTCTTTGCAATTACTTGTTATGCATGAGAGAGCTGGGCAATGACTAAGGATGACAGAAGGCTCAATGCCTTTGAATTGTGGTGCTGGAGAAGAGTATTGAACATACTATGGACTGCCAGGAGAACAAACAGGTCATTTCTGAAAAGAGTGAAAACAGATTGCTCCCTGAAGGCGAAGATCTATCTCACATACTTTGGGCACATGATCAGGAGGGATGAGTCCTTGGAGACGGACATCCTCTCCAAGGAAGGGTAGAGGTACAGCTAAGGAGAGGAAGATCCAGGATGAGATGGATTAATGATTCAGTAACTGGGACCAATGGTATTAGGTCTGTCGGAGACGACGAGATTGGCTCAGGATAGGGCAAGTTTCAGAACTAATGTACATAAGGTCACTATGAGTCACAGGCGACTCAGTGGCACATAACAGCAACAACCACATGCCACCAGATCATTTTGGTATATGTGAGACATAGTTAATAATAAATTAGCGTCCGTTGTAATTTTTCATAATTAAATTATGTAAAATTTAATTGGGCACTCGCTTGTCTAGTTTCCCTCCTGGACTCAACTACATTCCCAAAATGACTGGCAAGTGCTTGATAAATATTTAGTTACTTTACATGATTGGCACTTGGCATTTCTCGTTTTAAGTTTCTTAATCTGGCAGGCAAATGAATAAAAACTCTACATTCTTCCCCCTCCATCCTCCCAGACCCCCGCCCCGCCTTATTAGATCTACTCCTGCAGGCTAGGTGTCGCTCTACGCACAGCAGTCTAGATTGCAGTCTTGACTCTTTGAATCCAGGCTGAAGTGAACACTAGCGGACTCTAGATGGCGCAATGGGTTAATGGAGCAGCCTTGCATTCTGCAGCCCGGGCGCCTCTGCAAGAAAGGCAGCGCAGCGTCTGCCGCAGAGCCCTGCATTATTGATTGTGAGCTGCCGCAGAGGCGGGTGGAGCTCGCCGCCATCTCCAAGTCTCAGCGCAGTATGGGGCTGCCCCTTCAAGATGCCTTTCCCTCCTTGCAAACCCTTATGTAACAAAAACCCCTCGATATGTGAGGAAGGAGCTATCTCTGTTGCACCCATTATTTTTTTTCATTCACAAGAAGATCCGCCCCTTTAGTAATCAGAATTATTTCCCTCTTACCCTCCCCCCCGCCCCCGAATCACTTTTATTGCACATTGTGTGACTTCAGCAATGGATTCCAGTGTCTCAGAGATGATGCGGAAGGCAAAGGATAGGACAAGTTTCAGGTTGGCTGTTCATAGCGTCGCTATGAGTCGTACCCAACTCGACGGCCCCTAACAACAACTACATTCTGAGTATCAGCGCCGAAGAACCGCAGCTGTGCTGTTTGAAAACCACCGCCTATAAATCAACTGCTGTTTTATTACCGAGCGTAATTAAAAGGCGTGCGTGTGTGTTTTGTGTGTGTTTACAAATCATCTTTTAGTTTTCCAATTTTATGGATACGTGACAATTCTTTGTATGTAAGACAGTTTCGTTGCGGTGACTTAGAAGGGGCTATATTTTCAGCCAGTGTTGTAATCTGAAATCTGCATATTGGAATTGAAAGTAGATGCTCTGAATCCCAACTGTGGGTGGGGCCTCCATGTGATCCGGGCTCTGGCAGCTTTCCTGATCAGCAGAGGGCGTCTGCCAAATGATCCACAAACATTTTCTTGTCATGTGGAGTTTATCAATGTATATTCATCCATTCTTTCCTTTAGTCAACGTCTTTTTTAATACAAATGGGCTGATTGTTGACGTAGCAAGTGGATTCAGGCTGAGCTGTGTGGTCCGGTAAGACAAAGTAGACCTACTCCACGGGGTTGGCTAGGTTGTTGATTTTCAGTTTTTTAAATTGATTTGCATACAACAAATCGTGTGCATTGTGTTTCATACAATCTTTACAATCACATTGTTTTAAACTGTAAAACTTTACAAAGCAGAATATCTGGTCTTTACTCTCAGAGGCTGAAAGCAGAGTTGAAACTCCCCCACACTTCTTTTAGTAACCCATTGTTTAACCATTGCCCCATCAATGCTTCCTTCCACTGGGATCAGACTCATAGCTGACCCTCCAGCAGGTTTTCAGAGGCAGAAAATCACAGGGCAGGAAGAGATTGCATGATTCTCCAGCACAACTGTTGGAATGAACTGCAGAGCTTCTCCAACCCTCTCTCTCTCTCATATGTTTTTTTTTTTTCTTCTCTAATTTGTTGATTAGAATTCTGTTAATCCTTTTTTTTTAAAGGCATACATATAATGAACACTCTATGTTCTTAAAGTAGTAAGGATACCTATGGCCTGGTGTGCTATTTGTCAGGCTGCCAATCAGAAAAGTCTGTGATTCAAAGCCACAGGAGAAAGAGGGTCTGCCTCCTCCCAGTAAAGATTTCAGCCTGGGAAGCCCATCAGAGGGTCACCATGAATCCAGCAGACTTGGCAGTAGAGGGTAAAGTGGAGTGAGAGCTTAAAAACCTCTCACATGTTAACTCAAGGATCCATAGCTACTGTAATACACATATTTTAGCAAGATGGTTTCAAGCGATGTATCATTAATATTTCCAGACATTATGCTTCATTTAAGGTCCCTGAGTGGTGCAAATGGTTTATGCATTGTTACTAACCTAGGAGTTGACAGTTTGAACCTATCCAGTGGGTCCATGAAAGAAAATAAGCAATCCCCTCAAAAAAGCCTCTGGAGCAGTTCTGCTCTGGCGCACTGAGTCAGGGGCCAACTCAAGGAGTGACAACAATAACCACAAAGCTTCATTTTCTATAGAAACACAGCCTTCTTCCTTTTTCTGTTCACATATCACTGGTTAATTAACTGTTGGTCAAACTGCACATACTGTAAAATCACCAAAGTCTCATCACATGGAGTGTGTATGTTAAGGAAATAACCATGGATCTACTGAAATTCAGCCTCTGGATCTACAATAAGTTAGTTGTGAGCTCTCAGTGGGTCAGAGGCATAAATCAGTGTGTTGATGCATAGAGAAAAGGGAAAGTTCATTAACCTAGCCAAACAATGCCATGGAGATCAAGTAAGGAAACCTCTACTCCGATCCTCTATTCTGATTCAGAAAAGGACAAGTGGGTTCTTGACTTAAAAGCAAGATTCCATTCTGTCTGTTCTACCTAAGTCACTTATAATGTAAATTTCTTTTTCATTTTCTTCTCCTTTTTTGATTTTCATTATCATTGTCTTTTACTAGCATTATTTAGCTTGCCTCCAGAAACCCTATGAACCTGGAAAAAGAATGAAAGTCACACAAGTGTTGAGGACTTTTGTTCACAGGGTTGCTATGAGTCGCCTATAACTCGACAGCACATAACAACAATAACATCAAAACAGAGAAAGATCAGTTGGCCTAGTGGACAGAAAGTGATGCTACCAAACCAAAGGTGGGTGACTTTTAATCCGCAGCCCTCAGGTCTGTTTTCCTTTGGTGCAACATTCTTCTAGGTTGTGTAATCCAGGTGTGTCCACTTGCTGTACAGAGTGAGCTTGTGGTCTCTGTAAAACTGAATACTGTGACACGGGTATGTCAAATGCGAACAGTTACCCATGGTGGACAGTGTTTGGTGGTGCTCCCCGGTTAAAACAAGCTTGAAAGCAGGAGTGGCATCCACTTCCGTAACTCCAGAAACCCTATGAACCTGAAGAAAGGATGAAAGTCACGCAAGTGTCAAGGACATTCATTCATAGGGTCGCTATGAGTCGCCTACGACTCGACGGCACTTAACAGCAACAACAACAACTGCAAACCTGGTTTTATTTGGGTGACTGAAAACATTACATAAAAGCATATGTGAGTGAACATCGGAGAATGATAATATCAGCAAATTACACGCTACAACACGGTATGCAGTGAAAATTGCTAACAAATATTTGTACAAAAGAGCGAAACTCCAACTGGGACAACCAGTAACGATGATGTTTTGTTTAAAGAACAAAATTTTTAAGAACAATATGTACCAATTTTCACAATTGCTTGCTATTAATCAGAAAACTGGACAATGAATAAGGATGACAGAAGAAAAAAATCTGTGCCTTGAGTTGGTGCTAAAGAAGAGTATTGAACAAAACCATGGACTGCCAAAAGAAAAAACAAATCTTTTCTACAAAGGGTGAAACCAGACTGTTCCTTGGAGGCAAGGATTTTGAAGCTTCATCTCACATACTTTGGGCACGTGGCAAGGAGGTCCTTGGAGAAAGACACTATGCTTGGAAAGGTGGAAGGATAGTACAGGCGAGGAAGACCCCAGATGAGATGGATTGATACAGTAACTTGGTTAATGGGGGTAGATTTTTCAGAGTCAATGAGCCTGGCTCAGGATAGGAGCAGAGTTCAGAGCTATTGTAGACTCGTAACAACAACATGTACCAATCTGCCATTTATCCAAAAGAATGTGTAATATAATTAAATAATATAATTAACTGTATTGAATTAAATGCCTAAGTTCAAGAACTAGTAGAACAAAATTGTGCTCACTCTTACACTGAACAGGCTCTGGTGGCCTAGTGGTAAGAACCCACGATGTAATCCCAAAGACACACGGTTTGAATCCACCAGCTGTTCCAAGGGAGAAGGATGGGCACTCTCCTCCAATTCAGAAAACAAAGGCCAGATGGGGGGGAGGGGAGGGGAAGGATGGAAAGTTCCATGGGGACTCTGTTTGGGACCTTGAAGCATTTCTGTGTGTCAGCATTTGGTTTTGTGAATGAGTATCTGTAGGTTGCATGCTGCTTTGGTGCTACCTCTGAGTAAGCAAGTACATTTTCTTCTCAGTACCAGCAATACATGTCCCTCCTGTCTGAATTCCTATTTAGTGTCATACTTTATCTGCTATAGAAAAGAAATAATTCAAGCTTACGTGATACAAATGTTGATTTTGAGAAAACAAATCTGGAAGAAAGTCAGAAAGTAATCAACAGGAAGCAAAGCTCCAGGAAGGCCTTTGAAAAGCCTCCAGCTCAGTCTTCACTGTCCCTTAGGGTCACTGTGAGTTGGGACTGGCTGATGCCAATGGGTTTGGTTTAGTTTTGACATACAACTAGGGTGCTACCATGTTGGACAATATAACACTATATATATAGCCTTTTTAAAAATCTAGTCTATCTACGTAACTCCTTTATTTCTATAAGATTTCTAAAACAACTTACAAAAAAACAAGCACAATAGAAAATAGGAGAGCTGATATTTTTTCCCCAACTATTTAAAAAAAAAACAACCACACGCAATAATTCGGAAAGAAGTATGCTCTATGGGGGAGCAGAGAAATAGATGTTCCCAGGCACATGGAATGTGTTAGTCACTGCCTTAGAAAATTAAATTTATTTCTAAATTGCTGGAAAGTAAGACAAAATGAAAAGTCATGCTGAAAGCAAAGTTGAAAATTGTCTGGCTGCCTCCTAGATATTCTTATTTTCTTAAAGTGGTTCCTCTGTCCTAGAAGTCCCCCAGATCCCATCTCCTCTCATTGCTTTGGGAAAAGTCTACTCCAGTTGTCTAACCACTCTGGCCCATCCTAGTCCTTCCCTCAGTAGACTGGACTTGGGACACAGAAAATCGTAATCCTCCCCTGGTTTAAGAGACAGCATATGTGGAACCCAAGGGGCCAAGGAGAGTGGTCTGCACTTTGGCAGAACAGATGAGAGTCACAGGCTCACATCTCTTCTTTTACTAGCTTTGTGATGTAGACCACATGACCTAACTTCTTCAGACTTCCTCCTCTGTGTGATAGGAATGACGGTAGTTCAGATTTCAAACAGTTGTTGTATAAGATGAGGGTGCTACGACATAGTCCTCAACAATATTGAATTAAATTCAGTTGCCATTGAGTTAATTTAGACTCACTGTGACCTCATGTGTCTCAAAATAGAGCTGCACCAGTACTTTCAATGGCTGCTTTCTCAGAGGTAGTTCAACAGACCTTTCTCTGAGTGGCCACTAACTTCCAAATATTCACTTAGTACCAAGGATATCACTTGTTGGCATTACCCAGGGATATTGGAGGAAGGGTCCCGACAGCATTTAAGTGACTAGATTCATATCGTATCCAAAGTCTGAGCATCTATCTGCTTTTAGTGTCCACTCAACATATGTTGTTGTTGTTATGTGCTGTCGAGTCACTTGCAACTCATAGCGACCCTATGTACAACAGCCCTAAACTCTGCTCTGTCCTGTGCCAATAGCACTGTCTCCAATACACCCATCCCGATTACCCCAGTCACTGAATCAATCCACCTCATAGAGGGCCTTTCCCTTCTGCGCTGTCCCTCCACCCTCCCAAGCATGATGTCCCTCTCCAAGGACGGGTCCCTCCTTACAACATGTCCAAAGTATGTTAGACGGAGCCTCAGAATCCTTGCCTCCAAGAAGCTGCCTGGTTTGACCTTTTCCAGGATGAATCTGTTTGTTTTCCTAGCAGTCCATGGTACCCTCAATACTCTTCTCCAGCACCACAGCTGTCAGAAGCCAATGTATTTGGAATCACAGAAGCCAAAGAAGGTTCAAATATAAGATATAAGATCAGGGGTGGGACAATGGGAGATGGATGTTGCAGAGAGTGGGTAGAAGTGGATGGGTATCACGGCCGATGGTGGAGCAGGGAAATAAGTGAGTAAAGACACGTGTGCCAAGGGCAGGGACAAGACTGATACGAATGGTTTACTCCACAATAAGGGATATATCTTTCACTTTTCTGTAAAACACTGGTCTGTCTGATACTTCTCTAAATCTGAACATTCAGATTAAGACAAACTAGGAAGAAGGATTGGCCATCCACTTCCGAAATAGCAGGCCTCCGAAAACTCTATGTACCTATGTATTTACTCAACATATAGTCCTCCATATTCTTAAACTACAACTTCTATTTTGCTAAGATCATTTGAATTGTGTTTGTGGTCACTGCACCCAGAAGATGCATTCTAACTTAACATTCTAATTGGTAACTAAACTTTTCTCCTCTCCTATGTAGAATATCAGGAGTATCTAAATTTCCACAAAACAAACAAACAAAATGCCAGCGATTTGATTCCAACTCATAGTGTCCCTATAGGACTAGGTAGAGCTGCTCCATAGGATTTTCAAGGCTGTAAATTCTTACAGAAGCTGATTTCCAAATCTTTCTCTCATGGAGAAGCTGATAGGTTCCTTTCGGTTAGCAGCCAAGCACTTTAACCACCACGTTACCAGGACTGCACAAACTCCCTTTACTGAGCCCACTCACTCAAGACAGAGGAAAAAGGAAAGCAGATGACCACAAAGTTGTCCTCTTTTGCGGGTTTGTGATGTTCTTAACTGCCTTGTGTCGACTCTCTCATTCTATTTGGAAGTAAGCCCCTTGTTTATGAGTTTGGAAGGTACAGCTAGAAGGAGATAAAAAATGCCTTTATCACCCCTTGGCAGCTGTGATGTGAACACATGTCCTCTGTCATAGTCATTGAGCCGGGTCCAACTCAAGCTGACCATCCAGGTGTTTCCAAGGCTATAAATGACACAAGCAAAATTGCCCCCTTGTCTCCTACAGAGCAGCTGGGGGATTCAAACCACCAGAGAAGTGTTGCCTTTGGGTTAGCAGACACATGTCCTAGGTTGGGCTAATGAAACAGTCCTTGTCGGGACTGAATAATCCAAGGACTACCAACAGAGCAAATAAGTCTGTCTGCACAGAAGTGCAACCAGTGCAACAATCAATTACTGGAAACCCTGTCTCTGTAAACTTTCATTAAAATTAATAAATTTTTTAAAAAAGTTAAAAAAAAACCCTCAGAGCAGTAGAGAGCACCTGCAACTCTCCTGCCTTTTATACTTCACCCATAATGTATACAGATGAGACACACTAAACTGGAGGGAAATAACTGAGTGGCACCTAAAGGCTGGTGATTTAAACCCACTTAGGGATGCACTGGGAGAAAGGTCTAGTAATCTGCTTTCTTGAATACAACCAAGAAAGCCCCATGGATCACTAGACGAGGGAGTAAGCTTATTATCAATGAGCTAGGCGCTTTTCTCAGCTTAACCTGAAGATGTAGCTGGACAGGAAATGGACCTTATCAGTGTTAAAAAGAAAGCAGGATCCTGCAGGGACCTGAAAAGACAGGGTAATGGTGGGCATAGTCCAATGGTGATTAATTTCATATAACATAATGAATGGAAACAATTGTATGAAACACAACTGTGAGTGAAGAATACTGTAAACCACAATGTATACAAACTTTGTAAGCAAATCAATGTAAAATAAATTTTAAAAAGAAGAAGTGCAACCAGATGCTCCTTAGAGGCAAAGATGAGGAAACTTCTTCTCACACACTTTGGCCATGTCCTCAGGAGGGGCCAATCCTTGGGAAATGACATCATGTTGAGAAAGGTGAAAGGTCAGAGAAAGAGAGGGAGATCCTCAACACGATGGCTTGACACAGTGACTGTAACGATGGCTCAAGCTTATCAGAGATCATGAGGATGGTATAGACTAAAGCAAGGTTCTGAATTGTTGTTTATAGGGTCACTCTAAGTTGTAATCGATGCAATGGAACCTTACAGCACAAGGTAAGATTTGAAAGGAGTTCCAGATGACCTGGAGTTGTGAAGGTGATGGCGTAGAGCTGGTGCCCAGCATCTGGCAGTGGAACTTGCTGCACAAATGGGAACATGCTAGCCATGTTGCTTCTGGGAGGTGATCCTCACTGGCTCCCCCTGTCCCATGTTCTATCCAATCCTGGTTCTGCAACCTTCCTATTAATTCTGTGTGCTACTTAACCTTTGACCGATGAATTCCTTTTCTGGGTAAATTAGCCAGGATGAGTAATTAGTTTCCAACCAAGAATTTTGGCTGCTATCTAGCATGAAAGAGAGTCTGTCTTACCCCTTTAAGTAATTAGCTTATTGACATTGAGAGGATTCTGATTCATGGTAAACACAGGTGTTACAAAGTGAACTGCTGAACAGGATTATTTGATTTGTTTATTTTGCTATAATCTTCACAGCTTGCAGCTGTTTCAGAAGGTTTATTGCACTGGGAAGGTCTGTGGTCAGGGATCTCTCTAAATTACTAAGGAGCAATGATATCAGCTTGAGGACTAAGGTGTGCCTGATTCAGGTCATGGTCTTTTCAATCACTTACTATACATCTGATAGCTGGACAATGAATATGGATGACAGAAGAAGAATTGATGTATTTGAGATGTGGTGTTGGAGAAGAGTACGAAATATCGCAGAGTATACATGGAAGCAAAGATGGCAAAGCTTTGTCTCACATACTTTGAATATGTTGCTAGGAGAGGCTATTCCTTTGAGAGGGACAGCACGCTTAGAAAGGTGGAGAATCAGTGAAAGAAAGGAAAACCTGCAATGGGATGGATTGACATCGTTAACTGCAGCAATGGGCTCAATTGCATCAGAAATTATGGACATGGAACAGGACAGAGCAGGGTTTATACAGTCTTTTGTTCATAATGTCACTTTGAGTCATACTCAACTCAATGGCATCCAACAACAACAATCTTTACAGTAGCCTGTCACCAGACCTTTCTTCTGCAGCCCTGATGAGTAGGTTCAAATGGCCAACTCTTAGGTCAGCAGCACGCTGAATACTGTTTTGCATAACCCTGGGAGCTCCTTGCACTTGCAATTCTTATCTCTTCTCCAAGACCATGTATGTGTTTGTTCTCTCCATTCTTGCAAGTCTGTTGTTCTTTGTCTGCTACCACATGACCACATTTTACCCGATCAGACCAAGGCACAGTCTGTGATGGAAGGAGCCAGAAGGATCATCAAGGTACCAGAGATGCCGCATTGCTTCCATCATTAGCTGATTTAGGGCTAACATCGCAGTCTGTAGAGAGGAAAATAAGTTGTCTTTAGAATGAATGGGTTTATACACAAGCACATTTTCATCCCCTACTTGAAATTTAAAAATGTATGTCCCACAGCTGCTATAACAAGGGCTTTATAATTGAGATTAGTAAATTAGTATTCTCTCCTATTTTATCCTAATAACTGCATTATTCTGTGTTGATGAATACTAATATACTTTAATCTCTAAATACAAGTTATTACTAGAAGCAGCTCTGGGGATTCTGTGGTTAGGGCATTCAGCTGTTAGCCAAAGGGGTGGGATCCAGACCTTTTAGAGGGAAACTGCTGATAACCCACCGGCAGCACCTCTTTGGCAGTTCCACTCCACCAGCAGCTCTATGGGGGAAGAGATGGGCAATCTTAATGTGATTTACAGCCTCTGAAAACCCTCTGCAGGGTCAGCTGTGAGTTGGTTCCAATTCAACAGCACTGAGAGTATGTGACTTATGGGAGGTAGACGAGGCGGTTTACCTCCAAGGAGATTTACAACTCTGAGAGCCCTATAAGCAATTCTGCTTTGTACTACCGGGTCCCTGTGAGCTAGAAATTACTACAGGGCAGTTGTGTGGGATAAAAGCATTTTGTTCATCTATTCACTTTGTGTTCTCTCAGTTTGAGGTAGATAAGAGCTTATGTTTCCAGTGTCTAATCCTGAACCTAGAAAATGAGTAAGAAATATCTTTTGAACAAATAAATGAGGGCTTACACACGTGATGTACAGTAGAGTAAAATGAGGATACAGCCTCCTCTAGGCAATGAGAAGGCTGAGGTTTGTGCAAGGATGACAGCCTCCTGTGTGCTTGGGAAGGGAGAGAAAATGAGCAGGGCTGATGAGCCAAAACATCCACTCATCACAGCAACATGAGGCTGTTTTGGTGTGTTTTGTTTTCCATTGTGAGGAAACCTTCCAATTAAAGCCTTTTGTTAAGGTAACAAGTTTATCCAACGGGAGATTTAGAGTCACGTTGTAAAACACTGCAGAGTCCATGAAGCAAGTTGTGATCCTATCTGATGGTGGAGAGTGTTATTCTTACACAATCCTTTACGATTCAAGGGTCCTCCACTGGTGGGAGAAGGCTCACCTCACTTCTTTCTCCAATCATCCAGTCTAGAGGGGTGGTCGACTAGCTTATCCACATATTCATTTGGATGACTTGGCTAATCTCTCATGGCCTAAATTTCTGACAACCTCCTCATTCTTTATTTAATCCTTACACACAAGATAAAAACCAAGACAGAAAAAGAAATATTTCTGACACTATCTTCTATCTATATAAATAAAAATACATTTCTGTTTTGGTTTGTATTTTTGGCTTTTCTGCTTTTTTTAATTACCACACTAGTGGAGAAAACAGCTAGACACATTTCCATCAATTTGGGATTTCTCAACTTAAAATACTGACTAGAAGATCTTTGAAACTCATTTTGGGGATTCTGGAGGCTCCAGGGCAGCAGAACTGAGGAACAGAAAGCCAAGGTGACTTCTCACTGCTGTCTCAAGACTTGGATATTGAGAATGATTAAAACAGGCACACTGCAACACACGGAAATACACATTTCTTTAAAATTTTATATTGGTTTGCATATAAAATTTGTAAACATTGTGTTTCACACTTTCCTGTATTCACATAATGTTTCATACAGTCATTTGCATACATTGTGTTTTATAAAATTAATCATCATTGAACTATACCCATCATTACCTTGTCTTTTTGGGTCCCCACCAGATCTTTCCCCTTTCCTTTACCTCCTCCCTCCATCCACCAAATGGTGAAGCACAAGTTTTAGGTTCAGATGGAACAGCTCATCTCATACAGATCCTGTGGGGATCCTGGCTCAGGGACTTGGGTGAAGCCTGACTGTCCGCACTCCTAACAAACTCTCAGGCAGTACCAGAAGTTCTGCGACTTTGCATGGATAGGGAAACTCAGGCTCCAAGGCTGGAACCTCAGCCAGTTATTTGCATAATGGTGGCTGGAAATTTAGGACAGCAATTTCAAAAATAGAGGATTTGGGCAATCTCTTCCCATGTGATTTACCGCCTCTGAAAACCCACTGCAGAGTCAGCTATGACTCAGTTCCAGCTTGACGGCACACAGCAACAACAGGGTACAGAAAGGAGGCCATGCACCGTGCAAAGGCTAACTTGCTTGGCAACTTAGTAAGAGACGTTCAGGTCCATCCAGAAGCACATCAGAAGAAGGTCGGAAATCAGCTGCCGAAAACTCTGTGGTACACAGTTTTATCTAACAGACATGGAAATGTCATGGGATGAAGATGACTCAGGCGGCTGGTTTCTACAATTGAAAAAAAAAAAAAAAACCAAACCAAAATCAAGTGTGAATGCTCTTACTCCTCCAAAGTAGTGGTTCTCAACTCTGGCTGCCATTAAAATCATTTGGGGAGTTTAAAATAATCCAAACACTTTGATCCCAGCCCAGAGCAATGCCTTCAGAATCTTGGGAGTGAGACTCAAGTGCCAGTTTTAAAGCTTCCCCAGTGATCGTAGTGCACAGTCAGTGCTGAGAACCTTTGTCCTAAAGCAACCTTTCCCCATGAGTCACCCTGTCAACTGTCAGCTCCACCTCCTGCTGTTACTTTTCCTGACCTCTTGTAGTTAAAAAAGGAGCCTCTGAGTGCTGCAAACAGTTGCCATGCTTACTAGGATCATGGTAGTTCAAGTTTGCCCTGAGATATCATGGAAAAAAGGCGTGGTAAACTGTTGTCTAAAAATAAGGCGTCAAAAGCTCTGTGGAGCATAGTTTTGTTCTCACTTGCTTTGGGTCCCTATGAGCTGGAATCAACTCAGTGCAAACTGGCTTGGTTTGGGTGACTATTGGAAATTCTGACTCATTCTGACCTTATAGGATAAAGTAGGACTTCCTCACAGGTTTTAAAGCTGTGAAATCTTTACCAAAACAGATGGTCACAGCTTTCTCACATGGAGCAATTGGTGGGTTCACACCACCGACCTTTCCGTTAACAGCCAAGTGCTTGATCATTGCACCATCAGGACTCCTAATCAAGAGAATAGTTGTGAATAACCCACTATGAACATGTGTGTACAAATCTCCATTCAGTTCCATCTTCCTTGAAGTATATTCCTAACAGTGGAATGGATTAGTCATATGGGATCTCTATGTTCAACTTTTTTAATAAATGCCCAATTGAATTTAAGAGTATCTGCACTATTCTACAATCTTACCAGCAGTGCATGAGAGTTCCAATCTCTCCATATCCTTTCCAACATTTGTTGCTCACTATCCTGTTAAACTTTGCTACTACCACTGGAGTGTGATAGTATCTCATTGTTGTTTTGATTTGTATCTCTCTTATCATCTGCATCTACCCATCAACATAGGAATGGATTGGAAAATTGTGGTCCACTCACACTATAGAATACTATGCAGCCCTAAGGACAAACTATTTCAATATATACTATACAATGGAAGAATCTAAAGAGTATTATGCTAAGTGAATTAGCTCAGTCTCATAAGGATAAATACTGCATAACACCATTATTGTTAAAATAGAAAGATAACTAGTAAGATGTGTTTAAAAGTCCAGAAGGGAAAGGGGAGGGAAGCAAAGGGGCAAAAAATGGGAGAGCTGTGGAAATCACGAGGTTAACCAACTTGGTGGGCAGATAAGGGTGGTGGTAGTGAAGGAATGGGAAAGATCCAAAGCAGACCTGAAGAGACAAGCTAATGATAGGCATAGATTAAGGATGATTGGTTTTATAAAACATGATGTATATAAATGAGTATATTTTTTTCAGAAAGATGATGCCCAAATGGATAAAAGAATCCCCCCAAAACCAGTTGTGTTAGAAGAAGAGGCTTGTATTGCTGGTGAAGCAGTGACAGACTTAGGCCCCAAGAACTTAGCTCCCTAATTAGCTTTGATTTTTAACTTTTATAAGGATCATCAGACTTCACAAGGCAGAAGAAGCTGCTAGTTTCTTTGTGTAACCAAAACTACAAATTCCATAAAACCAAAGCTCTTCAGAGTTACCCAAAATCAGGACTAAGCCACAAAGTCTGTAGACATGGGAACTCTTCCCTCAATATGAAACACAATGTGAATGACCGAATGTGTGAAAGCCAATGTACATGAATAAAATGCAGTATATATGAATCTCGTATGCAAACTAATAGAAAATAAAATAATATACAAAAAAAGAGAATAGTTGTGTTTAATTGAGCAAGATTACTAAAACAAAATAACACTATAATTAGTGGATAAGGAAGCCAAGCCTGTCTCCATGAATGAAATGGTACTTTAGCTAGACTTTGAAGAATGAGTAGCATTTAGATATGAAAAATAGCAGAAGGAAAGACATTTATTTATCATGAGCCAGAACCTAACAACTGGAATAACTTGGTGGGGTATATTAACAGTTGGAATAAGGGGTAGGTCACAGGTGTAAAGGACAGTACTGAATTTGCTGAAAGCAACATTGATGGGAAACAGAGTATACATAGAAAAAGTGGCCTTGCTTATATGGTGATAACTAATTTCCCCAGGGAAATAAATAAAGAAAATAATCCCTAGCTCTAGGAGAGATGCAAATCAAAACAACTATGAGATATCATCTCACCCCAGTAAGAATAGCAAAATTTAACAGAACAGCAAACAACAAATGCTGGCGAGGTTGTGGAGAAACTGGAACCATTATTCACTGTTGGTGGGAGTGTAAAATGGTGCAACCATTGTGGAAAGTGGTGTGGTTCTTTCTCAAAAAGTTGCAAATAGATACCATTTGACCCAGCAATTCCACTACTGGAAATATACACTAAAGAGACAATAACTGACATCCAAGCAGATATATAAATGCACACCCAAGTTCATCGCAGCTTTGTTCACAATGCCTAGGAGTTGGAAACAACCAAAGTGCCCATCAGCACGTTTGCTATCCATTCGTTAATGGATAGAGAAGCTGTGGTATATTCACACAATGGAATACTATGCTGCATTGAAACACAAGGAACTCATGCAATATTATTCAAAATGGTTTATCTTGGAGGACATTATGTTGAGTAAAATATCTCAGTCACAAAAGGACAAATACTGCATGGTGCCACTGTTATAGAAAGTGACTGACATCAGGGTTGGGGTAAGACTGAGAAAAACTGGATAGATTATGTATACTGAATTGAAACAGATGAGGGGGAGAACAGTTTAAAAGTGATATATGATAGCATATTATGATTATCACAGGAATCCAGAATTAAGGTGGCATAGCAGAGGTTTAAGGACTGCAGCCTTCAATATGGATTGAAGCTCAATGTCAAGAAGACAAAGATTCTCACCACTGGACCAATTGGCAACATCAGGATGGATGGCGAAGAGAATGAGATTGTTAACAACTTTAGTCTGCTTGGCTCCACAGTCAACACTCTTGGCACGAGCAGCCAGGAAATTAAAAGACATATTTAGATGGGAAAGTCTGCTGTTAGGGACCTCTCCACAATACTGAAGAGCAACGGTGTCTCTCTGGAGACTAAGGTGCATCTGATACAGACCATGGTCTTTGCAATCACATGTTATGTGTCAGAGAGTTGGACAATGACTAGGGAAGATAGAAGGAGAATTGATGCTTTTGAGCTTTGGTGTTGAAGAAGAGTATTTAGGGTACCATGGACTGCTAAGAAAACAAACAGATTCATCTTGGAGAGGGTTAAACTGGGCTGCTCCTTGGAGGCAAGGATTCTGAAGCTTCGTCTGACATACGTTGGCATGTTGTAAGGAGAGACCGGTCCTTGGAGAAGGACATCATGCTTGGGAGGGTGGAAGGCAGGCACAGGAGGGGAAGGCCCTCTAGAAGATGGATTGATTCGGTGACTAGGGTAATCAGGATGAGTGTGTCGGAGACAATGAGATTGGCACAGGACAGAAAAGAGTTTAGGGCTGTTATACATAGGGTCACTATGAGTCACAAGTGACTCGAGGGCATTTAACAACAACAACAACAACAACAGTGGAGTGCATTTGGGGTGTGGGAGGGGCAGAATCCACTGGGTCAGGGGTATTGTATACCAATGAAGAAGTTTATCTTTTGCTTTTCAAAGAGAGGAGTGAACTGGGGGAGAAGAGGTAAAGAAAAAAGTGCAACAATGAATGAATGAAAATCCAAAATGTCTGTAAATATTCATTAAAATTAATAAAATAAAATTTTAAAAAATTTTTTAAAAAAATGCTTTGAACCAAAAAAGTCAATAGTTCAAACACACCATTGGATCTCTGGAAAAAAAAATAGCTGGAATTGTTTTAGGAAATGTTTTATGGTAGCATATATTATATTAATTATATTATATTTTATATACTATATTATATTTATTAGAAGCAGGAGCGGCTCCACTTCCGTAATAGCTTGCCTCTGGAAACCCTATGGACCCGGAGAGAGGATGAAAAACACAAAAGTGTTGAGGACTTTCCTTCATAGGTTTGCTATGAGTCGCCTGTGACTTGACGGCACTTAACAACAACAACAGCAACATATGATAGATATTAATTATAATATATTTATTAGATGATAGTATAGCATATTTATTAGTGTGGCACCATGCCATCACAGGGTGAGTTGTCTGTGAATTTAGGGTACAAAATATATATTAAAGATCAACATCTATAAAATTAGGAGCAACAATTTTAAAAATATTGCATATCTTGGGAAAAGCTGGAGAGCATTATGCTGAGTGAACTAAGTCTTATATAGACAAATACTTTGTAAGATCATTATTATAAAAATAGAAGTATAACTATTAAAACATGTATGGGGACCCAAGGAGAAAAGAGATGGGAGAAGAGGGGTGAGACTGGGTAGGGGGAAAACCACAGGGTTGCACAATTTGGTGGGTGGAGTGAGGGGGAAGGACATGGGAAAGATCCAGGTGAAAAGACAGGGAAATGATGGGCAAGGTCCAATAGTGATTAACTTTATAAAAATAATGCATGAAAATGCTTGTATGAAACACAATGTGAATGAAGAATAGTGTGAAACATAATGTATATGAATGTTGTAAGCAAACAGATTTTTTTTAAAAGCAAACACAACAACAATGACAAATCATTAAAAAAAAACAAGGGAAAATGGGGTGGGGTTCAAAGGGGGACAGCCTGTCAGACTCTACTTAACTACTAAAAGGTCCCTTCAGTGAATATCCCATACCAGAGTTACCATAAGTGCAGCCCAATGACTAGGCCTTTGTATTTTTACCTGCTTAATCCTTGACTGTGGGATGCCCGGATACCCCAAAGGGCTCCCTGTAGCTGAGGCACTCAAATCTGGGAAGCATATATTTCCTTAAAGGAAGTTTTGGGAAGCACATCGACGTATCTAGTACATGTGCTTCTCTATAGTCATGTCTGATACAACATAAAAGTGTTCCTTATTTATAGTCTCACATTTTAATTATTGTTTAAAGTGTACAGAACAAAATATATACCAGCTCAACTATTTCTACATGTATAATGCAGTGAAACTGATAGTATTTTTCTGATTATGCTGCCATTCTCACTCTTCCTTTTAAAAGTGCTTGTCCCTCATTAACAAACTCATTGCCCCATATATTTCTTATCCAGCCTTTAGATTTGCTGTTGTCAATTTGATTCCATGTAGATAGTTCAGAGCACAGTGCTCACAATAGATACTCTTTACTAATTAAGCTAGAATGTTGTTTGGGTAGGGTTGCATAGTGAGTTGTTTGTTGGGCTGCTAACTGAAAGGTCTCTGATTCAAATTCACCAGCTGATACATAAGAGAAAGACG
>NW_006399752.1:24161467-24163026 GCF_000299155.1 Elephantulus edwardii
AAGATCATCCAAAAATAAGTGAAGTGGTACATCAACAAGAACTACGAGAAATATAAGCTGGACTTAGCAGAGGCCATGGTACTAGGGACATTATCATCAATGTCAGATGGATCTTGGCTGAGAGTAGAGATTACCAAAAGAATGTCTGTGTTTCATTGACCATGAAAAGGCATTTGACTGTGTAGATCTCAACAAATTGTGGCTAACTTTGAGAAGAATGAGAATACCAGAATACTTGATCACGGCTATGCCAAACCTGTCATTTGAACCAGGAGACAATCGTCAGAACAGAGCAAGGAAACACTGCACAGTTCAATTAAGAAAGGATCGTTTCAGGGATGCATGCTGTGTATAAACCTTTCAACCTGTATGCAAAACAGATTATTTGGGAGGCTACTTTATGAGGAGGAATATGGCATCAGGACTGGAAGAAGGCTCATCAAAAATCTATGTTATACAGATGACACAACCTTATTTGCTAAAACTAAGGAAGGCCTGAACCATTTGCTTCAGGCCCTCTTTAGTTTTAGCAAATAAGAACTGTAGTCTTTCATATGGACTAAAGCTCAACAAGAGGGAAATAAAAGATTCTCACCACTGAGCCAACTTGCAGCACCATAATAGATGGAGAAGAATTGTTAACAATTTCAGCTTGCTAGTTTCCACAATCTTTTGGAACCAGCAGCCAATAATTCAAAAGATGAATTGCACTGGGAAAATCTGCTGTCAGGGACCTCACCAGAGTGCTGAGAAACAAAGATGTCAGTCTAGAGACTAAGGTGCTCCTGATCCAGGCCATGATCTCTGAAATTACTTGCTATGTCTCAGAGAGCTGGGCAATGACCAAAGATGACAGAAGAATTGGTGCCATTGAGTTGTGGAGCTGGAAAAGAGAATTGAACATACCAAGGAGACTGCCACAAGAATGAACATATATGTGTTGGAGAGGATGAAACCAAGTTACTCCTTGAAGGCGAGGATTTTGAGGCTCCATCTCACATACTTTGGGCATGTTGCCAGGAGGGACAAGTCATTAAAAAAGGACATCATGCTTGGAGGGGTGGAGGAAAAGCACAGGAGGGGAAGATACTGGGTTAGATTTAGTAACTAGAGTAATGAGGGTAGATGTGTCAGAAACAGGGAGATTGGCTCAGGATAGAACCAGGTCCAAAGCTATTGTGCATAGGGGCAGTATGAGTTATAGTCACCTTGACAGCACATAACAAAAACAGCTTAAGGGAGTTCTGGTCGCCTAGTGGATAAAGAGTTTTGCTGTCAACTCACAGGTATGTAGCAGTTCAAATTCACCAGCTGTTCTGTAGGAGAAAGATAAATGATCCCCTCCTGTGCAATTTAGAGCCTCTGAAAACTCACTTGAGCATCAGCTAGGAGTTGGCTCCAACTTGACAGTAATGAGTTGAATTTGAGTTAGTCTAATGAAGACTTCAGAGAACATTTTTAGTTTATGTTTCAGGTTTAACTATTATTTCAGGGCAATAGTTTTAGAGATTCATTCAACATCAAAGGACCCAGAATGTCTGGATTACATTGTTGTTGTT
>NW_006399752.1:24163821-24171954 GCF_000299155.1 Elephantulus edwardii
GTTGTGGAATTTAAATTCTATTCCATATTTCTCCCTTTTGACTGAAAACATTTTATAGAATTTTTGTATCAATATCTGTTCTCAAATCTTTGTAATGACATTTTGCTCTCTTCAAGAATGATATCCTTAATGTTATCTCACAACTTCTCTGGTCTTTGATCACTGGTGTTCAGTGCCTCAAATCTGTTCTTAAAACGATTTATATTCAGTTGAGATAAACTCAAGGTCATATTTTTGTTCTTTTGGGCTTTAATTTTAATGAGTTTTCATTTTCTCCAGCCTCAGTTTGAGCTTGCACATGAGTAACTGATTGCCTGTTCCCTAGTCAGCACTAGTCTTGTTTTGACTGCTGACACTTGAGCTTCTGCATTAATTCTTTCCACCGATGTCATCATCCTAATTCCTGTGACGTCCATAGAAGGCAAGGTCCATGTGTAAAGTTGCCTTTTGTGTGTGTGTTTTTTTAAAAAGACATGATTGTTGTTATGTGCCATTAAGTCACCTGCAACTCATAGCAACCCTATGTACTCTGCTCTATTCTGAGCCAGTCTCACTGACCCCGAACACACCTAATCCCATTGCCCAGTTATTGTGTCAACCTATCTCATCTGGATCTTCCTCTCCTGCACTGTAGCTATGAATAAACCACTGAAAATACAAAATTCAACCATTAAATCTCCAGTCCCACTTCTGTCACCAAGATCATTCTTTCCAACTACCATACCTTCCTTAGTGTTTCCAGCACTTGTATTCAAGTCATCAATTATTATTAATGTATCATGATTGCATTTCTAGTTAATTTCAGACTACAAAAGTTGGTAGAAATTTGGTTTTATCTTCTTAGACTTTAGGTATTGGTGAATATATTTTAATAATAGTCGTATGAACAAGTCTTTCTTATATACATATGGACAGCATTTTATCACTCACGATATTTTACTTTAGGTTAAATCTTGAATTTGTATTTCTTAACTATAAATACAAAACATTCTTCCTCAGTTTTTTATTCCTGGAATAATTGATCAAATGATTGTCTGATTCAAAGTGACCAATGCCAGTCCATCTCAGTGCCTTAATGCTTATAATATTGACCTTCATGTGTTCCATTTTATTTTTTTCAACTTACAGTTTTCCTACATTCATTCTTCATACATTCCAGATTCCAATCATTAAAGGATGTTTGATGTTGCTTCTTCTCCTTTTAAAATTACTTCCAATCTGAACTCTATCTCTAATCCTGGAGAAGTCCATCTTCCTGTCTTTTTCGTGGGGTTTTAGGAAGCTTTTGATTTTAGAAGTGGATGGCAAATCCTGCTTCTTAGTCTGTCTTAATAGGTCATTAAAAATACAGAGAAGAAAGAAAAAACCAAAATAGATGTCATAAGAGACTACAGAAATTGTACTAGAGCATTAAGAAGTCAAAACAAAGAGATATTGAAGTAACAGAGATGAAGAGAAGATTTCAAGACAAAAGCAAAGTATTATAACAGAATGTGCAAAGAGCTGGAGTAGGAGAAGTAAAAGAGAAGAACGCACTTGGCATTTCTAAATTTAAAAAATTGGAAAAATAAACTCAACTCTTGAGTTGCAATAATGAAAGATGCTATGAGCAAAA
Source organism: Elephantulus edwardii (assembly GCF_000299155.1). Classification (NCBI taxonomy): domain Eukaryota; kingdom Metazoa; phylum Chordata; class Mammalia; order Macroscelidea; family Macroscelididae; genus Elephantulus; species Elephantulus edwardii. The sequence continues at coordinate 24,165,437 of NW_006399752.1, forward strand.
TCTTGAGTGATCCAGCAAGCATCAAAAGAAGATGGAAGGAATGTACGGTCACTGTATCAAAAAGAATTTCTTGACACTTAAAAATTTCAGAAAGTACAATGTGAATAAGAGTTAATAGTAATGAAAGACGAAGTTCAAATTGCACTGAAAACATCGGTAAAAAAAAAAAAAAATAAGGCCCCAGGAATCAATGGGATACAAATTGGTATGGTTCAACAAACAGATGCAGCCCTAACATGTTTACCAGTCTATGTCAGGAAACTTGGAGGACAGTTGCTTTGTTGACTGATTAGAAGAGAGCCATATTTATTCCCATTCCCAAGAAATGTGGTCTAATATAATGTTGAAATTATCAAACATTATTATTAATATCACATGTAAATAAAATATTTCTGAAGATCATCCAAAAATGGCTAGACCAAAACATTTACAGAGAACTTCCAAAAGTGTAAGCTGGGGTTAGAAGAAGTCATAGTACTCAGGATATCATTGAGGATGTCAAATGGATCCTAGCTGAAAGTGGAGAATTCCAGAAGAATGTCTATTTGTGTTTTATTGACCATGCAAGGGCATTTGACTGTTACATCATAGCTGTTGTTGTTATGTGCCACCAAGTCGCTTGTGACTCATAGCAACCCTATATACAAGAGCCCTAAATCCTGCTCTATCCTATGCCAACCTCAATGCCTCAGACACACCTACTCCCATTACCCCAATCACTGAATCAATCCATCTCATCAAGGGTCTTCCTCTCCTGTGCTGTCCCTCCACTCTCCCAAACATGATGTTCCTCTTCAAGGACCAGTCCTTCCTTGCAACATCCCCAAAATATGTCAGACGAAGCTTCAGAATCCTTGGATCCAAGGAGCATCACAGCTTCATCCTCTCCAGGACAAACCTGTTTGTTCTCCTAGCAGTCCATGGTATATTCAACACTCTTTTCCAGCACCACAGCTCAAAGGCATCAATTTTCCTTCTATCATCCCTAGTTACTGCGCAGCTCTCTGAAACATAGCTCGCAATTGTGAAGACTATAGCCAGGATCAGGTGTACATTAGTCTCCAGCCTGATGTTGTTGCTCTTCAGTACTCTGGAGACTTTCCCAATGCAATTCATCTCTTGATTTCCTGGCAACTGGTACCAAAAGTGTTGACTGTGAAGTCAAACAAACTAAAACAGTTAACTATGGCTCTCTTCACCATCCATTCTGATGCTGCCAATTGGCCCAGTGGTGAGAATTTTTGTTTTCGGAGAAGAACGAGAAGCCCAGAACACTTAATTATGCTCATATGAAATCTATACCTAGACCAAGATGCTGTTGTGTCAACAGAGCAAAGGAATACTGCATAGTTTAAAATCAGAGGTGTGTATGAGGATAATATCCTTTCTCCATACCTATTCAATCTGTATACTGAGAAAATTATTCAAGAAGCTGGACTCTATGAAGAAGAATGTGGCATCAAGATTGAAGAAGACTCATCAACATCCTGTGTTGTTCAGATGATACAAACTTGTTTGCTGAAAATGGAGAAGACTAGAAGAGCTTGCTGCAGAAGATCAAAGATTACAGCCATCAATATGGGTTGCATCTTAATATAAAAAAAATACAGATTATCACCACTGGACCATAAGGAAACATCATGACAGATAGAGAAAAATTGCAACTGTTAACAATTTGATTTCACTTGGATTCACAATCAGCACCCTTGGTACCAATAGTCAGGAGATCAGAAGTCTTGTATTGGACAAATCAAGCAGGGTCAGGGACCTCTCCAAATTACTGAGGAGCAATGATGTCAGTTTGAAGATTAAAGTGCACCTGATTTTGTCCTTGGTCTTTTCAATTACTTGCTATGTATCTGAGAGCTGGACAATTATAAAAGATGACAGAAGAAGAATTAAGGCCTTTGAAGAATGTGGTATTGGAGAAGAGTATTGAGCATTCCATTGGCTGTCAAAATAAAAAACAGATATGGCTTGGAGAAAGTGCAGCCAGAATGTTCCTTGGAGGCAAAATAATAAAGCTTCATTTCACACATTTCTAGTATGTTGCTAGGAGAGAGGGACATCATGCTTAGAAAGATGGAGGGTCGGCAAAAGAGTGGAAGAGCCTAAAGCAGATGTATTGGCATAGTGACTGCTGCAATGGGCTTGAGTGTATTAGAAAGTGTGAGGGTTCAGATCTGTTTATAGGGTTGTGATGGGTCATACTCACCTCAATGGCACCTAATAACAACAGTTTTCCATACTCCAACTGCCTAGCTATCCTGCAAATGCCAACCAATTAAAACCATTTTAGCTGAGTTCATTTGCTTGTGAGTTTTGCCTCTATAAATGATTGTCAAAATATGCCTTTTGGGACCATGTTCTTCCACTTGCTGAAATTGTCCCTTTAAATATTCTCTTCTTGTTTCAGTAAGTTCTCTGTTTTCAACTTTGTTAAGGTTTAGAGAATTTCTCTCACTACATCATTGTTTGTCATAGTCAATTGTTGTTAGGTGCTATTGAATGACCTTATGAACCTGTCCTATTCTATGCCAGCCTTGCACCCTCTGACACACTTGAGCCCATTGCTAAAATCACTGTGTCAATCTACCTGGTCTTTCCCTCCCTAACTGTCCCCTCACCTTTTCAAGCTTGATGCCCTTCTTCAAGGAGTAACATCTCCTAGCAACATGTCCAAATTATGTGTGACAAAGCTTCACCATCCTAGCCTCCAAGGAACACTCTGGATGTACCTTCTCCAAGACATTTCTTGGTTTGTTCTTTTCGCAGTCCATGGGATACTCAGTAGTCTTCTCCAACACCAACAATTCAAAGACATCAACTTCTTTTCTGTAATCTTTATTCATTGTTCAGATCTCATATGTATAAGAAGTGATTGAAAAGACCACAGTCTGAATTAAGAACACCTTAGTCCTCAAACTGACATTGCTCTCCAGTAATTTGGAGAAGTTCCTGCCTGCAGACTTTCCCAGTGCAGCATGTCTCTTGATCTCCTGACTGCTGGCACCAAGTATGTCATAGTCAGTAGGATCCAGGAATGCCTTTCCCTCCACGTGGACCCCAAGAAGTCATGAACCAGACCCTGGCACTGTAGTAAGTCCATTGAGCTTTTCTGATTCCCAAGCCCTTAGAACCTATTCATGCCCCAGAGTTTTTATGGCATGACTTTGTTAAAACTCCTGTTTTCAAGTGCTGAACATGTGTACGAGTCTGTAAAATTGTTTGCTGACACTCTCAGTGATTGCAAACATAATTCTACTTTGAAAAGAGCCCCGAGCTACTATAAGTTGCATGGGGAAAGCTTGGGAACAGGACAATCTCTTGAAAGTCAAGAGTGTGGCAGCCAGCTGCTTCAAGTGGTGAAAAACTCCTGTGACAGAATAAACTAGTGGGACAGGAACAAACTCGTTTTGTTCCTTTTTTTTTCATGTTCCACTACTTTGAGATTGTTTAATGGAAATACTCAGCATGCCTGGTGAAAGCTTGATTCATTTTATAGATGGATATTTTCAGGGGAACTTAGTGTCTGCTGCCTACTATGGTCTGGCTGTCTTTCAGTCTTACTTTCTGCTCTGGCTCCTGGTGTGATGAAGACTTTTCATGATGCTGAGGGCCTCAGACCCAGATCTTTACACAATGTTGCGTGAAAACCTTCTCAGTTCAAAGTAGATGCTGCCTTTGCGTCTTCAGGTATGCCTGCCAGCTTATTTATTAAAGACTCTAAGCAAGAAAATGCCATTTGGCTTGACCTGACTAGTCACCAGACCAAAGCTCTCAATGCTGAGAGGGAACAATGGAAGAAAGAGGATTGTGAATTTAACAAGGACACTTCTCAATGGGAAGGGCCAGATTCATAACCAGTAACTCCCAAGGACTTGCACATTCTCTTAGTCATAACCTTCCATATGAAGCATCATCTGGGTGGGGACAGAACTCTTAACAGTTTTACATAAATATTTTTTTAGACATTTTTTTGAAAGGAGCAGATCAGATGTGAGACAATGCACGCACTGTTTGTCTGTATACAACCCAAGGAGATTGTATCAGCTCCCATCTGGAAGGTTTAGTTTGTGTCCTAACTAACACCTCTTATTGAACCTGTCTATATAATACCAGAGAGGTAGAAAAATACATAAAAGACATTAGACAAAAGGCTACCTGGCTTCACATAGAAGATACTAGCAGTCTTAATGACTAGTTTGACATATTCAGTTGGTTACTCAACAGCATCAAACCTTAGGTCAGTTCTTTCATAAAAACTGGGCTGGGTACACATCTTTTTATTGCCATTTTCGTTTGTCTTTCGAAATGTTTCCTTTTCTGTATCACCTGATTCTGTAATTGAATATTTACTGCATACCACAAACAACAAGTTTTTCATTAATTAAGAAGAAATCACTGAGACCCTTATAGATTCAGCCAGGTCACAGGAGCTTAGTAGACCAAGGAGAGACATTGACATGGAATGTTATGAGTGTTAGGAAGCAAAAAAGTGGTCTGAAAACATGTTAGAAAATTCTTGCAGCTAAACACATTTTTAAAATGTATTTGAGGAAATCAACTGGAAGCAGGAAAGTTATCTAGTAATTGTTACAACCAGAAACCATAATAACTTGTGGGTACAGTTGGCACAGGAAATAATGGAAAAGATGTGAATGTAGAGGCATTTCCAGAGAAAAATTAATAATTTTTGTGGTGCATTGGGTATTAGGAGATAAAAATAAAAAGAAATAAAAATTATTTTAAGAATTTAAAAGGAATGTATTAAAGAAAGAATTGATGCAGACTGCTGAGAATGCTTTTGCAATTATAATATCTCGTTAGTAGATTTCTTAGCGTGACTTTAAGACACATGTTCAAAAACCATCATGGGAGATAGTAACTGTATGCTGTTTATAATTCATCAAAACAAAAGAATGCTGCCCTATTAAACTTTGCCACTGTTACTGGAGTGAGATGGTACCTCGTTGTGGTTTTGATTTCCATCGTTATTATTGCCCGTGATTTTGAGCATTTCTTCATGTGTCTGACTGCCATTCAAATATCTTCCTCTGTGAAAATTCTTTCCATGTCTTTTGCCCGTTTAGCAATTGGGTTATCAGTCTTTTTTCTTGTGGAGGCCCAGGAGTATTCTGTAAACTTTTTTTTTTCTGTAAACTTTTGTTATAGAACTCTTGTCTGAGATGATATTACCAAATGTTTGTTCCCAGTCTGTAGGATTTCTTTTCACCCTGTTGGAAAAAAATTTTTGGTGCACACATCTTTAGAAGATCCCATCCACCAATTTTATAACAGGGCAGCCAGTAATAGATGTTGGAGAGGATGTGATGAGAAAGGAACTCTTATACATTGTTGGTGGGATTTTAAAATAGTACAACCATTCTGGAAGGTATCTTGGCACTTCCTCAAAAAAGCTGAACATACCTTGAGAAAATGAGTACTGAGGCACAAACGAAGATTTGTACACCAATGTTCATAGCAGCATTATTTACTGTCGCAAGAACACAGAAACAGCCCAAGTGTCCAGCCACAAGTGAATGGATTGAGAGATTATGGTACATTCACACGATGGAATACTATGCAGCACACAGGAGCAATGATGACATGCAAATTATTCCCTAATTTTGGAGGTACAGGAGAGCACTATGTTGAGTGAACTAACTCAGTCTCACAAGGATAAATATTGTATAAAAACCATTATTGTAGAATGAGTATAAGGATCCAAAAGGGGTGGGATAGGTTGGAAGCAAAGGGATGAGGATAGGCAGAGGGAAGGGGGAATTAATCATGGGATTGTGCAATTTGTTGGGTGGAGGGATGAGGGAAATTAAAAGAATTTGTTCTTCAAAACAATGTATTCGAATTCTGTAAATAAATTAGTGTTTTTGTTGTTGTTATGTGCCTTCAAGTCACTATGTACAACAGCCCTAAAACCTGCTCTATCATGTGTCAATTTCACTGTCTCTGACACACCTACACCCATTACCCTAGTCACTGAATCAATCCACCTCATCGGGCGTCTCCCTCTCTTATGCTGTCCCTCTACCCTCCCAAGCATGAGGTCTCTCTCCAAAGACTGGTCCCTCCTTGCAACATGTCCAAAGTATGTCAGACGAAGCTTCAGAATCCTTGCCTCCAAATAGCAGCCTGGTTTAACCCTCTCCATGGTATATTCAATACTCTTCTCCAACACCACAGCTCAATGACATCAATTCTCCTTCAAACATCCCTAGTCATTGTCCAGTTCTCTGATACATAAAAAGTGATCGCAAAGACCATGGCCTGTATCAGGCACACCTTAGTCTCCAGAGTGACATCATTGTTCTTCAGTACTTTGGGGAGGTCTCTAACAGCAAACTTTCCCATTGCAACACATCTTTTAATTTCCTGGCTGCTGGTGCTAAGAGTGTTGGCTGTGGAGCCAACCAAACTAAAGCTGTTAACAATCTCAATCTCTTCACCATCTGTCATGATGCTTCCAATTGGCCCAGTGGTGAGAATCTTTGTCTTCT
>NW_006399752.1:24173224-24175258 GCF_000299155.1 Elephantulus edwardii
TTCCCCCCTGGACTGTCAGAACTGGCTATTCAACACAATAGTATCACGGTAAGTAATGGCAAGAACCTTATTTGTATCCCCTCTCCTTCTGTGTATGTATACAGGACCATAAAGAAAGAAGAGTTGAAAGAGCCTTTGGACCCAGGCTTCCTGCTTTGATAACCTCATAGACCAAAAGGAAAATTGGTGTCAGGACACATGGAAACCTCCAAGAAATGCCAAGCCCACAGAGGTTAAAAGGAGACAAGAGTTTTCCTCCAGAACCAACACACACTGAAAACAGAGAAAGACCAAGACAGACACAGATAGACGAGAGGGGACATCAAAAGATAAAGCATTTCCCTGGAAGTGGTGTCCTGAACTCAGCCTCCTCCTGTGAAAGAATAAAATTAGACTTGTTAAAGCTATCCATTAGGGTATATCTGTTAGAGCAGCACTACCTAAGACACTGCCTTCCTGAGTAATACCAAAACCAAACCAGTTGTCATGAAGTCCACCCTGATGCATGGCTACCCTACGTGTGCCAGAGACGACTGTGCCCTCAGGGTTATCAGTGGCTGAGTTTGGGTAATTGCCCAGGTTCCTTTTTGTTTGCAGCCAAACGTATTCATATTTACTCCACCCAAGGACTGCTCTTGTGCTATTATTGTCTAAGTAGTTCCATGATCCAGCAACAATGATAAGAAAAATATTTATTTGGGAAACCCAACATTGTTACTCTGATTTCCACAATTGTCACATAATAGATATTCCACATGCATTGACTGGTTGGTTAATTGATTGCTTTATATTAGAAATTGAATCTGCTTCCTGAATTGATTTAAACTATATACTCCAGAAAGTCTCAAACTTTGAAGATTCTAATTGTGAAGGACTAGGGTGTGGTCTGAGAGTCTGCATTTCTGAAAAAATTGTAGGATGTCAATACTACTGGTTCTTGGACTGTATTTATGCAGATGTGTCTTCCTAAAGAAACTCATGGGACTGACCCATGAGGGTACATGCGCATACGCTGTAGATCCTAGATTATGGCGAATTCAAAAAGAGCAAACAAGCTAAAAGCAGTTGTGACTTCAGAACAGTTAAGCACATCATGTCAGCTGCACCAGAGAAGACCTAATGATCAGGATGCGGATATGACACTGGCAGCGGAATGCTAGGTATCAGGGAAACCTGCAAAGCCGCTCTGCCAGCCAGAGGCCTCTCACTGGAGGAGGTGGGGAGGGCGGCAATTTGGCAAGAAAGAGGACTATTTTATTATGGAGAACTCCCTAATTATGCAGTTAAGGAACCTTGTGTGGCGCATTCCAGAGCCTACACTGCTCTCATAAGGAATCCACTGTTAATTTTAAAAAGAGAAACAGCAATGCAACTTTCTAGACTCCCACGCCATTCACACATTGAATTTGTGTGCCAACTCACAGTATACCCGTTGGAAATGAAAACAGAGCGAACGCCAACCCTTAAGCTGAAGCTTGTCAAGCTGCAGATATACAAAAGAAGGACTTTATTTTCTCTCTTCTGTTTCAGAAAGAAAAATTTTCTCTTAGGTTTTAAAAGTTTACTTCAGAAATGTTTTTGTTAAAATGCAAATACTGGAGTCTCACACAGGGCCTTTCAACACAGTGGGTGCCTGATCCCTGTTTCCTTTCCGCCTGAAGAGCCTTTCATAAACCTACATAATCGACCTAAGGAAATAAACAGCATTCACGAGCAGCACCTTTGGGAACACACTCACAGTCCGGATGCTTTCCAAGATTGTTGGTCAACTACCATCCGTCACTTTGGTAATAAGAGCAAGCAGCACAGATGGAACTTGTGGGTTGGAAGAGGTCACTGGAGCAAATGGAGACTATGGAGCGAAATCTGGCCTCTAATTAGTCTGCTCCTACCAGTTTACTCACGTGGAGGATGAAACTTACAAAGCAAGAAAACACTTCTCTTCTCTTCTCTTCTCTTCTCTTCTCTTCTCTTCTCTTCTCTTCTCTTCTCTTCTCTTCTCTTCTCTTCTCTTCTCTTCTCTTCTCTTCTCTT
>NW_006399752.1:24175409-24180924 GCF_000299155.1 Elephantulus edwardii
CCATCAAGTCCACCACAACCCACAGCAACCCTACAAACCTTGTCCTTATCCTGTAAATGTAGAGCTTTCCAGAATCAGCCATATATGATGTACTTTGTTTCTGAATGATAATCTCTTCAAACACATCATCAGACAAGCCCTTAAACCCTACTTTTCCGTGGATTTTTCTTTATCTAACAACAGCAAAAACATCAACATAGCCACTTTTCTCTCACTTCAAGATATTTTACAGTTCCATCTCAGTCATTGCTTTTTTTCATGATTCCTACTCAATCCATTGCAACTATTATTCTCCTTATCAAAGTTTTGCTCTCCTTGAAAAAGCAACTAGCTTAATAAAGAATCCTGTAGACTCTGGAGCCAGACTCAGCTCCACTTCTGTGTCGCTGTAGAAAGTTATTTAGCTTCTACGTATGTCAGTTTCCACATCTGTAAAAGGATAATGATAATAGGCCTAGCTCATGAGATTGTTAGTGAGGATTTAATGTAGCAATATAGATAAAGACTTGGACTATAAGGAGCAGGGAATAAGGTACTTGCTACTGCAACAGCTGCTACTACTTCAAATTTCTTCCTCTATAAGGATTCCTCCAACTCTGAAGCTCCTTGGCCTTTTTAACATGAATGCACTGAACCTAGATGGCTCTTGTTCCATTTGTTCGCACAGTCATACTACACTTATCCTATATTTATAAACTGTAAAATTGAATGTGAATGACTTCAGAAGCTATTAAATCGATGTTGACCTTTACTTAACCATAAATAACTAGTTGCCATTTAGTCAACTCCAAGTCATGCTGACCCTTGCATCTCAGAGTAGAAATATGCTCTATGTGATTTTTTAATGGCTAATTTTTCTAACTTAGGTCATCAGACATTTCTGTTGAGCTGCATCTAGGTGAACTCCAAGTACCAATCTTTTGGTTAATTGTTGTTGTGTTCTGTCAAGACAGAACCAACCTACAGCTGACCTGTAGGGGTTTTCAGAGATTGTAAATCTCACAAGAAGAGATTGCCCATCTTTCTCCTACTGAGCACTTGGTGGATTCAAACTCTGTGCCTTTGGAGTTGCAGTGCAGAATCTTACCACTACGCCACCAGAATTTTCTTCTGGTTAATAGGTGAGCATAATAAATTGTATCACCTAGAGACTCCCGATCATATGTGTTGTCATTGTTAGGTATCACTGTGTTGACTTCAACTCATTGCAACTCTACTAACAACACAGCTGAGCCTTGCTCTGCCCTGGGCCCTTGTTACCACCTCTGATATGCTCAAGCCCATTGTTACAGTCACTATGCCAACTCATTTTGTTGAGGCTCTTTCTCCTTTTCTCTGATGGGTATCGTGAAATATATCTATTCTTATGTTAGATTGTATGACATGATGACTCACCGTATCTTCCTTTAGCAAGACATGTCCACCTTTGATTTTGCTCCAAAATGTTGCTGGGGGCTGAGAGTCTAGAGAAACATACTTTTTCAATGAATGAATAAATTCTACAGATAAATAGATTTTGTTTAAAGACCTTTTTTCATGAACAAAGTAGATGCACTTTGATGTCTGTGCTTGATGACATTTACTCTGACTGTTCTGGGGACACTATGTAGCTTTCTACTATTATCTGGATAATTGAAACTTTCCCAAAGAAGCACCAGGTTGAGTGAGGTATTATTTATTTTATGCTCACATATTACTCATGTACATGTTACTTCTTCCCAGTTTGATTTTAAGCAGTGTACACATACTATTTTTTATTTATTCTGCTTTCAAACAAAAATAACACAGTGCAAATAACAAAATTACAAAAAGCAAAATAAGATGATAATAATGAACATATTGTTATTGTTGTTAGTTGTTAGTTGCCTTCAACTCAACCATAATACATGGTGATCCTATAAATAGCAGGCCTGAATCTTACCCTAACTTATGCTATCCTCACTAACCCTGCCATACTCAAGCTCATTGCTCCAGTGACTGTGTCAATCCATCTCATCAAGGGTACTCCTCTCTTTCACTTACGCTCCACCTTCCAACCATGATGTCCTTCTCCATGGTCTGGTCTCTTCTAGCAACATGCACAAAGTACGTGAGACAGAGATTCATCATCCTTCCTTTTAAGGGGAACCCTGGCTCTACCTTCTCCAAGACATACTTGTTTGTTCTTCAGCATTTGATGGGATATTATGTACTCTTCTCCAACACCAAAATTCAAGCACATCAGTTTTCTACTGCAATCCATAGTCCATGTCCAGCTTTTAGACGCTTAGGAAGCAACTGAAAAGACCACGGCTTAAGTCAGGTGCACTCTCATCCTCAGATTGATATCACTGCTCTTTAGTACTTTGGAGAGGTCCCTGACCACAAACTTTCCCAATTTAACACTTTTTTAGTTAACTTTCTTGACCGCTATTGTTAAGGGTACAGCGATTCTGTGTATTCTTTAAATCTTCTTTTGGTGTTTTCTGGATCATTCAACATTGTACCCATAGCATATCTAAGTAATGTTATTCGAGATTTAAATTTGATTATCAATTCTTTAAGATTTAGAAATGCAGACAGTTCTTCCCCTTTCATTCTCTGTCTCTAGCTTTCTGCACATTTCTTTATTTTATCATAATATTTTACCTTATCTTCTTGATCTGAAATCTTCTGTTCAGCTCTTTCACTTTGACATTTCTTCCTTTTGTTTGGCTCTAATACAATTAGAATGAACATTTACATCAATGAACATTTACAGAGATTTTGGACTTCCATTCATTGATTGTTGCACTATTTTCTCTACCTTCCCCCAATTCATTCCTCTTCCCCCTCCCCCGAAAATCTGTTTTAATTGTCCCATTGCCACAGTACTTGTCAAAGCCAGTTCTGATTAATCTCCTTTGTCAGTGTGTCCTTTGCCATTCCCTATCACTCCTCCCTGAGAGAGACGTCACCCTGATTCATAAGGAAAAAGGGGATGGCGTATTCTCTTAGCTACTTCCTGCTGAAAAGGGACACTGTAGGTTTCAGGATGAAGATCTTCTCTCACTACTCTAAAGGGCCCCTTTGGCAATAGGAAACACATGGCTCTACTACAATTTTCATAGTCTCTTCTAATGTACATTTTGCTTTTTTTCTTTCTCATACATCTTTATAATGTGCTTTTATTTTTTTCATGGATGATATCTTTGATGTCTTCCCACAGTTCTCCTGGTCTTCTACCATTAGTGTTCAATGCATCAAATCTGTATTTCTGATGATTCTTAAATTTAACTGAGATAGAATCAAGCTGGTATTTTGGAACCTCTCAAGAGTTCAAAGGAGCAATGATGTAAGATTGAAGACTAAAGTCTTCAATCACCTGCTGTGCATCAGAGAGCTAGACAATTCATAGGATGATAGAAGAAGAATTGATGCCTTTGAACACCAAAAAAAGAACTCAATGAAATGATAGCAATAAAGCTTTGCCTCTCAATAATTATACTGACTAAGAATGGTTTAAATACACCACTGAAGAAAAAAAGAATAGCAGATTGGATAATAAAACCAAAATCCATTAATATGCTGTCTACAAGAGACACACCCAAAAAGTGAACATAAAGAAAGACCAAAAGTAAAAGGGTGGACAAAATATACCAAGCAAATGGCAACCAGAAAAAAACAGGAGTAGAGATATAAATCTCTAATAAACTAGACTTCAGTGCAAAAACCATCACAAAAGACAAGGAAGATCACTACATAAGGCTTAAAGGGTCAATAGAACAAGAGGACATAACAATAATAAATATCTATGTACCAAATGATAGAGCTATAAAATATATAAAAAAGCAGACCTACCAGAAAGATGCTGAATAAGTAAACTACACAATAAACCAACTCAATCTCAGAGAGATATATATGCGAATGCACTTAAAAATACCACAATATACCTTCTTCTCTAATGTGCGTGGAACGTTTCCCAGAATAGATCACATTTTAGGTCACAAGGCAAGCATCAATAAATTAAGAAACATAGAAATAATATAAAGCATCTTCTCAGACTACAAAATTAGAAATTAATAACTAAAGGATAAAGGTGAAAATAAACATACATTTGGAAACAGAACAACACCTTGCTTGAACATGAGTGGATACCAGAAGAAATAAAAAATGAAATTATAATGAAAATACAATTTACCAAAACCTCCAGGAAACAGCCAAAGCAGTAATCAGAAGTCAATTTATAGCAATAAGCAAACATATCAAAAAGCAAGAAAAAAATGACCATTGATTATCTAACCCAACATCTCAAAAAAATTGAAAAAGAACAGCAAGAAAACCTAACACCTTTTAAAAAACCTGAAATTATAAAAATTAGGGCAAAAATAAATGAAATAGAAAACAGAAAAAATGATTGAAACCATCAACAAAACAAGGAGTTGGTTCCTCAAAAAAATCAATAAAATCAATAAACCACTAGCAAAACTAACAAGGGAAAATAAAGAAAAGACACAAAAAATCTGAATAAGAGATTAAATGGGCAATGTCACAACCGAACCAACTAAAATAAAAAGGATAACAATGGAAAATTATGAAAAACTGTACTCAAAGATGAAAACCAAAACTGTACTCAAAGATTAAAACCAAAACTGTACTCAAAGATTAAAACCAAGAGGAAATGTACAAATACTCAGAAACTCACAACCTACCTAAACTGACACAGACCAAAACTGAAAACCTGAAATGACCCATTACAAAAGAAGAAATAGAAAAGGTAATAAAACAACTCGCAGCAGGCATGGTGTCAGGGGGGAACCCTGGACCAAATGGTTTTACAAGTGAATTTTATCAAATATTCAGAGAACTGTCACCAATTCTACATAAATTATTTCAGAAAATAAAAAAAGATGGAATTCTTCCAGACTCATTCTATGAAGCAAACATATCCTTGATACCAAAGCCAAATAAAGACATCACCAAAATAGAAAACTATAAGCCAATATCTCTCATGAACATAGATGCAAAAAAATCCTGAATAAAATCCTGGCCAATAAAATCCAAACATACATGAAAAAAAAAATTCACCATGATCAAGTGGGATTTAAAACACATATGCAAGGGTGGTTCTACATAAGAAAAACAATCAGTGTAAATCATCACATAAACAAAGCAAAGAATAAGAACCACATGATCCTATAATAGATACAGAAAAGGCCTTTGACAAAATCCAAAACCCTTTCAAAATTAAAACACTCAACAAAATAGGAATAGAGGGCAATTTCCTCAACAGAGTAAAAAGTATATACGCAAATCTGACAGCCTTTGAGAGCAAACATTGTTCTCAATGGAGAGATTGAAAGCATTCCCTTTGAGAACAGAAAGTAGGCAAGGATGCCCACTATCATCTCTCCTACTCAAAATTTTATTGGAAGACTTATTGTTGTTGTTATGTGCCATCGAGTCATTTGCGACTCATATGACTCTATGTACAAGAGCTCTAAACGCTGTTCTATCCTGTGCCAACCTAGCTATCTCAAATGCACTTACTCCCACC
>NW_006399752.1:24186693-24246646 GCF_000299155.1 Elephantulus edwardii
ATATATATATGTTGCATTAAAAATCATTAATAAAAACATGCAATTAAAAAAGAAAAAAAAGAAACAAAAAGAGACCTGGAGAAATTGAAGAATATACCTTGCTTATAGATAGGAAGACTCAATATTGTGAAAATTACAATTCTACCAAAAGCAATCTACAGTTTCAATGCAATCTCCACAGAAATACCAATTCCATTCTTTGAGGAGATGAAAAGGCAATTTCCAATTTCAACTGGAAATGAAAGAGACCCCAAATAAACAAAGCACTCCTTCAAAAGAGAAACAAGGTAGGAAGTATCTCACTCCCTGATTTCAAACCCTGCTATACTGTCATTGTGGTCAAGCATCATGGTAGTGGTACAGTGACAGACACATAGGTCAGTGGAATAGAATTGAGAACCCAGAAATCAGCCCATCTACCTATGGTCAACTGATTTTTGACAAAGAGATGAAATCAGTTAAGTGGGGAAACGACAGACTTTTTAACAAATGGTGTTGGAAAAATTGGAAAACTCTCTACAGAAAACTCAAGCAAGACCCACACCTCACTCCATACACAAAAACCAACTCAAAATGGATCAAGGACATAGGACTCAAATCAAGAACTGTAAACCTCATCAGAGAAAAGCCTGGAAGAACTCTAGAAGCCCAAATCCACAACATGAGCAGTCTTCCAAGTATCGTAAAAAACCTACAACTGGGGAGGATAAAATAGATGAATGGGACCTTGTAAGAATCTAATCCCTATATACATAAAAAAAATTCTCCAATGTGTAAAAATGAAATCCATGAACTGAAAAAGAATATTTTGCAATGACATGTCTGATAAGGGACTTATATCTAGAATTTATAGAATATTTGTGTGCCACAACAAGATAAAGATAAACAACCAAATTGAAAAATGGGCCCAGGATATGAACAGATACATCACCAAAGAAGACATTCAGATAGTGAACAAACAGATGAAGAAATGGTCAAAATCCCTAGCTCTAAGAGAGATGCAAATCAAAACAAATATGAGATATCATCTCACCCCAGTAAGAATACCAAAATTCAACAGAGCAGCAAACAACAAATCCTGGCAAGGTTGTGGAGAAACTGGGACCCTTATCCATCGTTGGTGGGAGTGTAAAATGGTGTAACCACTCTGCAAGGCAGTATAGCACTTTCTCAAAAAGCTGGAAATAGAAATACCATTTGACCCAGCAATTCCACTACTGGGAATATACCCTAAAGAAACCAGAACTGTCACCCAAGCAGATATATGCTCACCATGTTTATTGCTGCATTGTTCACAATAGCAAAGAGATGGAAACAACCCAAGTGCCCATCAACAAATGATAGAAAAGCTATGGTATATTCATACAACAGAATACCGGGAAAACAAGGAACTCATGAAATATTATACAAAATAGGGGACCCTGGAAGACATTATACTGAGTGAAATATCTCAGTCACAAAAGAACATATACTGCATAATGCCACTGTTATAAAACAGGATTGACATCGAGGTAGGAGGAAAACTAAGAGAAGAGGGGGTAAATAATATACACTGCATTGACACAGATGAGTGAGAGAGCTGCTTAAATGGAATATATTATTAGGTATTATTTGCATAACAGTCTAGAATAAGAGCTGCATAGTAAAGTGAACTTCAGGGGAAGGGACTTGTTTAACAATGCAAGTTGGTTGTGGTTTGTTTTTTTTTTAAGTGAAAGTGAACTGGGGGGCTGTGGTGGGGAGGGAGGAAATGTGCAACATTGAATGAATGGAAATCCATGTTCTCTATAAACTTTCATTAAAAACTCAATTTAAAAAAAAATGCTTCATGCCTTTGCATTGTAGTACTGAAGAAGAATACTGAATATCCCATGCACTGCAAAATTAACAAGCAGATATATCTTTGAAAAAGTTCAGGCAGAGTGCTCCTTGAAAGTAAAGATGGTGAAGCTTTGTCTTTCATACTTCAGACATGTAGCTAGGTGAGGATATTCATTGGAGAGGAACATCGTGCTTAGAAAGATGGGGAGTCAGTGAAGGACAGGAAGATCCCCAATAAGATGGATTGACTTGGTGACTTTAGCAATGGTCTTGAGTGCTTGAGAGTTGATGAACAGTAGAGTTCAGGCTGGCTCTTCATTGGGTAATGATGAGTCATGCTTGTCGGCTCCTAACAACAATTTTGGATCCTAGTAAAAATGAAATTGTTAACCACTTCAATCTTCCGTCCATCTATCATGATGTTGCCTACTGACCCAGTGGTGAGGACTTTTGTTTTCTTGGTGTTGTGATGTAATCCATACTGAAGGCTGTAGTTTTTTAATTTCTGTAATAATGACCTCAGGCCCTCCTCACTTTTGGCAAGCAGAACTGTGTCATCTGTATACTGCAGGCTGTTGATTAACCTTCCTCCAAATCGGATGCCTCAATCCTCTTCATTGAGTCCAGTTTCTTGAATGATTTACCCTGCATACAGATTGAACAAGAATGGAGAGAGAATGTGAGTATACAATTCTCAATGTGCTTTGGGGTAAATTGTCTCAGTTATTCTTTTAAACAGTTCTGCAGGATGGGTAACCTTATTCTCATTTTACAGACAAGAAACATATTCATTACCTGACCCACAGTCCTGACAAATTCCACCGGTTTGTGTGTACAGAAAGACAACATTCTCAAAGGCACAGACTGTATTCAGTAACTTATTTGGGGTATTGGTCAACCTGGCACTGGATGCAGAAACTCATGTAATAAATAACTTGTTGATGTTGGTGAGATTTCAAGTCATCTCTGGAGAAGGGAAAAAGTATGATAGCAAACTCTCAGAACCAGAAGAATGTTAAGAAAATTAAAGATGCTCATTCAAATATGCAAGGGAGGGTGGTGTCTTGGAGGGAAATTAGGTTCTTTCAGTCTATGAGAGCAGACAGGTTGACAAAAAGGTGAAGCTAGACACTGGTCTTTAGATATGGGGATATAACACAAAGAGCAAAGACTTAAAATCAGTGTTAAATCATCTTATAAGCAAGGTAAGCACAGACTTACTTGTGCTTAGTTACTAATCTGTAGTGAATAGTTTCACTTATTTTTGCCGCATCAAAGATTCTCCTTCTAGATATGGCCGACTTCTGTCTCTCTCCCAAGTCCATAACATCTTCTCACTCAGTTCAAGTCTCTTTTCCTTCTGGTTCAGAGTATGCAGTAAGCAAGGTAAGCACAGATTTACTCATGCACAATTTACTCATCTGTTAAATTGTTCCCTACCGATTAGCATGTGAGCACAAGTAAACTCATTTTACCTTGCTATTGAGTAATCCCACTCTGCTCATGAGCCAAGGACAGCTTCCAGGATGCTATAAATTGGCCTCAAGAAAAAGGAAACGCACATCTTCATGCCTTTGTGCCTTCACCAAAAACTTCCAGCCAACAAAGCGATTCCAGATTTCTGGCAGAATTTGTAATTAGCTTTACTCACAAATTAAAAGCAGAAACTGGCCTAGATTCCTCTGTTTCTCAAAATTTCCCTTTTCTGTAGCACCAGGCAGCTCAGAAGTTTCTCGTTGATGGTCTTGTGGATTTTCAAAGATTGAGGCCTCACAAATCAACCGATTAGCCAGTTATTTCCTGGACAACAGTGGTGCGCTCACAGCAATGAGGCATGATGGAATGTGGCCTAGTAACAAGATATTTTAAACAGGAGGATTGACTGGCAGCAAACATTGCAAGGTGATTTATAGCAACTCACTTTTGGCCTACTCTTGTGTGATACACAGAAGAAGCAGGTTGAACATGAGAGGGAAGTAAGATTAGATCAGTGTGGTGCCACATCGCAAGAAGCCTGAAGAGAGAAGAGAGAAGAGATTAGGAAGGAAGCTAGGTCAGAGCCTTTTTTAGAAATAATATTTTATTATGTCTTTGGTGAAAGTTTATGCAGAAAACTGGAGTCACATTTAACAATTTTTGTATGTATGGATGAGTTGCAATGGTTACTTTCCCCCTATGTGTTAAGAGTTTCATTATATGCATTTTTTCTGTTTACATTACTCTAGCTTCCCTGGCCCTATCCCTTACCTTCTCATCTCTGGTATAGGATAAATGGTGGCTGTTGGGTAGTTTACGAATTATTTTTTCACATTTATGAGTGATATAGTTAATTTAATTAGTCAACCTATTATTTCACTGAAAGTAGATCTGTGCAGGTGACTATCCAGCCCGCAGAGAGCTGAGCTCCTAACTTGAAGCTGGTACCACTCTGAAGGTTCAAATCCATCAGGGGTTTCTCAGGAGAAAGATTGGCAATCTTCTCCAGGGCTATTTACAGCTGCAGAAAACCCACTGATGGGTCAGCTATGAGGTGGTTCTGACTTGCTGACAATGAGTCTGAGTTTTCAACAAGGCAATAGAGGGCTTTTCTAGTCTCTACCAGTCCAATAATTCTACATTTTTTTAGATGAAAGTTTATGCAGAAAATTAGATTCTCATTTAATAATTTCTATACATGCTGGTCAGTTACATTGGTTGCTTTTCCCCCAATGTGCCAACAGTTTAAAAAAATCATGTTGCTCTGGAATTTTCCCACTCTTACTAGGATCATTTATTATGTTACTGGCCAGAGCAATAAAAAATGGTATAGCCGGATACTATCTAGTTCTTCTGGTCTCTTGTAGTCTCTGCTTTATGCTTAAGCAAATAAAAACAACAACAAAAAAGTCTCAGGGAACTCTGGTGGCCTAGCGGTGAGAAATTGTTGCAATCTGAAAAACGCGTGGTTCAAATCTACCAGTTGCTCTGCAGGAGAGCGATGGGCAGTCTCCTCCCATGCAATTAACTGCCTCTGAAAACCTGCTGGAGGGTCAACTATGGTTTTGTTCTGACTCGATAGTGCACAACAACATGAGCCTTATAGATAAATGTCTTCTTTGAGCCTTTAGGTTCTTTTTTTTTTTTCGCCTTCATGTAAGTAGAGACCAATGATTATATCTTAGGTGAACACTTAACTATCCTTTAAGGTCCTAGACTAAGTCTTACCAAATTAAAACATAGAACATAAAGTTTAAGAGCTATGTTATACCAATTAACCAAGTTTCCTCAAAAAGCTTTGAATAACAAAAGCCCAGGATAACTCCGGTGTTACAGTAAGAATCCATTGCTTAGTCTAAGTTGTTGGAATCTGGGTTTTACAATATTGTTATGTGTCTCCCTCCACCCTCCCAAGCATGGCATTCTTCTCCAAGGACTAGTCCCTCCTTGCAACATGTCCAAAGTATGTCAGATTAAGTTTCAATGCTTGCCTCCAAGGAGCAGCCTAGTCTCACCCTTTCTAGGACAAATCTGTTTTTTCTCCTAGCAGTCCATGGTATATCCAATACTCTTCTCCAGGACCACAGCTCAAAGGCATCAATTCTCCTTCTATCATCCTTAGTCATTGTCCAGCTCTCTGATGCATAACAAGTGAATGCAAAATCTACGGCTTGGATCAGGCACATAATATCTGCATTTGGAGTTCTGGTGGCTTAGTGGTAAAAGATTTTCACTGCCAACAGTTCACACAGTTCAAATTTATCAGCTGCTCCACAGATTAATAATAGATAATCTCTTCCAGTGAAATTTACTGCCTCTAAAAACCCATTTGATAGCCAGCTATTAGTTGGTTTCAACCTGACAATATATGACAAACAACAAAATATTAATTAGGGGGCTCCGATGGCCTCATAGGTAAAGAGTTGTGCTACCAACCCCAAAACAGGGATTTTAAATTCACAGCTATCTTTTCTGAGGGAAAAAAGATGGGCAATCTCCTCCTGTATCATTTGTAACCTCTGAAAAATTGCTAGAGGGTCAGCTATGAGTCAATTCTTACTCAATAGCACATAACAAAAACACATTTCTAGAACCATTTTGAAATTGTGCATCAGTCGAAGTCTTCTCAGTGACTTTTGACTCCCTGAATCTCATTGGTCACCTGGAAACAAAAAAGCCAGAGAATAGTGTCAGTACAAAATGGACACATCATAGCATTTCCTTAATAGCAGAGAAATAATAAATGGGAGAGAAAAGAAGCCACCGGGATACCCTAAATCTCCTCTCACTGAAGAACTCCCCATGGACAGTTGCTCCAAAAGACATAGAAATTCAGGAAGTGTATCCATCAGCATACCTTATTCATCCTGGATGAACTAGCTTCTTTGTAAAGAATGGTCCATTCTGATCCATAAATCCCATGGTCCCCATGCAGAACTGTTGTGGTGAATAGTTACTGTTAAGTCAGCCCTGATTCATGATAGCCTTATGGATCACAAAACAACACTCTCTGATCCAACTCCGTCTTCATCATCATTGGTATGTTTGAGTGTATCGTTGTAGCCATTGCGTCAACTTCACTGAGTATTGCCCTCATTTCCATAAAATATTTTCTAGCACATTGCTTGGAAGTATAAAAAATGAGGAGGAATAGTTGTAAACATCCACTAATAATTGTTATTGTCATTGTGTGCCAACTCATAGCTGATCTCCCAGCAGGTTTTCCCAGGTAGTAAATCACACAAGAGGGGATTTCTTGTCCTTCTCTCATGGAGCAGCTGGTGGATTCAAACTGTGTGCCTTTGAGATTGCAGCACAGCTTCTTACCACTAGGCCATGAGAGACCCCTACTAATAATTAGAATGCAAAAATATATGAATTGTAAATGTAGGACAATTGGACATTGTTTAAAAAGAAATGGAATATACAAAGATTGACATAATAGGCATTAGCGAGCTGAAATGAACTGGCATTAGCCACTTTGAATCAGACAATCATTTGATCTACTATGCCAGGAATGAAAAAGTAAAGAAAAATGAAGTTGCAATAAAAAACAATAAGACCTTTTCTGGATACATCCTGAGGTACAATGTTGTGAGTGACAGGATACTATCCATAAACATACAAGAAAGATCTGTTAATGCCACTATCACACAACTAAACAGGAGGAAATAGAAAGTTTCTACCAACTTGTGCAGCCTGAAATGGATTGAACATGCAACCAAGATTCGTTATTAATAATTGCTAACTGGAATGCAAAAGTTGAGAACAAGGAATGACCAGTAGTCAGAAAGTATGGGCTTGGTGACAGAATTGAGGCTAGAGAGAAAAAGAATTTTGGACAATCAATGATTTATTCATTGTAAATACCTTTTATAAAAAAATACAAATAGCAACTATACAAATAGACCTCACCAGATGGACTACACAGAAATCAGACATGTGTGGAAAAAATAAGCAGTGAAGCTCAATGTCAGCTGTGAAAATCAGGTCTAGTGCTGACTGTGGAACAGACCATCGACTACTCATATACAAGTTCAAGCTGATGCAAAGGAAAATTAAAACCACAAGAACCAAGAATCAATCTTGAGTTTATCCCATGTGAATTCAAAAACTTTCTCAAGAGTAGATTTGAGGCATTGACTATTAACTAAGACAAGATCAGCTATGGGATAATATCAAGGATATCATACATAAAGAAAGCAAAATATCATTACAAAGACAAAGAACAAAGAAAAGACAAAAATAGATGTTAGAAGATACTCTAAATATAGCACTAGAATGCCAAGAAGTTCAAAGGGCAGCTTATGAAGATAAAGCAAAATATTATAATGATGTGCAAATATCTGAATTTAGAATATCAAAAGGGAAGAATTTGCTTGGTATTTCTCAAGTTGAAGAAACTTAAGAACAAATTCCAACTTTGAGTTGCAATACTTTTGGAAGCAGGAGTGGCATCCAATTCCTAAACAGCATGCTCTGGAAACTCTATGAACTTTGATAAATGATGATAGTTATAGAAAGGCTTCAGGCCTTTTGTTTATAGGGTTGCTATGAGTTGTACGCAACTAGACAGCAGTCAACAACAGCAACACTTACAGATACTATCGACTAGATGTTAAATGGTCTAGGAAACATCAAAAGAAGATGGAAGGTACACCCAGAGTCACTATATCAAAAACAATCCACTGGTACAAAACCATTTGAAGAAGTAGCATATGACCAAGAGTCAATGATAATAAGGGAAGAGAAGTTTAAGCTTTTCTGAAAGAACTGGCAAAAAAAAAAATAAGGTCTCAGGATTGATGGAATACCAATTGACATATTTCAACAACAAACAGATGCAGCTCTGGATATGTTCACTAGGTTGTGCTAAGAAATCTGGAGGACAGGTATCTGGCCAACTGGTAGAGATCCATATTTATTTTCATTCCCAAAAACAGAGATCCAACAAAATGTGGAAATTATCATTAATATCTCAAAATATGGGGACGATGTAGGATAGGGCAAGGGTTAGACCTGTTGTTCATAGAATTGCTGGGAGTCATAGAGGGAGCTCTGTGGGCCAAGTGGATAGAAAGCTATACTACCAAACCAAAGGTGGGTGATTTTAAGCTGCAGCCTCCAGGTCTGGTTTTAATTGTTTATTTGCCAAACATTCTTCTAAGTGGTATAGATAACACTAGTCTGTCAATTTGCTGTATAGAGGTAACTTGTGGTTGTTGTGATGCCAAACACTGTGACATTGATGTGTTAAATGAGATATGGTTACCCATGGTGGACAGTGTTTGGTGGCAGGAGTGGCATCCACTTCCAAAATAGCTTGCCTCTGGAAACTCTATGAATTTAGAGAAACAATGAAAGTTATACAAGTGTTCAGGTCTTTCATTCATAGGGTTGCTATGAGTCATCTATGACTCGATGGCACTTAACAACAACATCATTTGCAAGCAAAATCTTTCTGAATATAATAATAAAAATTATTAGAACAGTACATAGACAGAACTGCTGGAAGTACAGCTGGGCTTAGAAAAGACAATGACACTAGGAATATCATTGCTGAAATCAGATGGATCTTGGTTGAAAGCAGAGAGTACCAGAAGGATATCTATTTGTGTTTTATCAACTATGCAAAGACATTTGACCATGTGGATCATAACAAACTATGGTAAACACTGAGAAGAACAGAGGCCCAGAACATTTGCTTGTGCTCATGTAAAACCTATACCTAGACCAAAAAGCTGTTGTTTGAACAGAGCAAGGAAACACTGCGTGTTTTGAAATCAAGAAAGGAGCACATCAGAGATGTATCCTTTCTCCATACTTTCTCAGTCTCTGTAGAACACATCGTTTGGAGGCTGGACTTTACAAAGAAGAATGCGACATTGGCATGGGGGGAGACTCATCAACAATCTATTCAGGTGAAACAATCTTGCTCGCTGAAACTGAGGAGGACTTGAAGCACTTGCTGCAAAAAACCAAGGACTTCAGCTTTCAATATGGATTGCTTCTCAATATCAAGAACACAAAAATCCCACCATCAGGCTAACAGGCAACATCATGATATGGAAAAAAGATTGAAATTATTAACAATTTCATCTTCCTTGGATCCACAATCAACACCCTTGGCACCAGCAGTCAGGAAATCAAACCACAGGTTGTTTTAGGAAAGTCTGCTTTTAGGGACCATTCTAGGGTACTTAAAGGGCAATGATGTCAGTCTAAACATTAAGGTGTACCTGAGTCAAGCCCTGGTTTCCTCAATTGCTTGCTATGCATCTGAGAGCTGGGCAATGACTAAGGATGACAAGAAAAATTATGCCTTTAACTTGTGGTGTTGTAGAAAAGTATTAAACATAACATGGCCTGCCAAGAGAATAAACAGGTCTGTCCTGGAGAGAGTGAAACCAGTTTGTTCCTTGGAAGCAGGGTTTTGAAACTCTGTGTCATATAATTTGAGTATGCTGTCAAGAGGGCTCAGTCCTTGGAGAAGAACATCATCCTTGAAAGGATAGAAAGTCAGCTCAAGACAGGAAGACCTTGGATGAGATGGTTTGACACAGTGACTGCAGCGATGGGGTCAGGTATATCAGAGACGTTGAGATTGGGTCAGGATAGGGCAAGAGCAGAGCTTTGTTCATAGGGTTGCTATGAGTCACAGTCAATTCAAAGGCACATAACAACAACATATAGAATATGTGAGCCACAGACATTAAATTAGATGGTTATTGAACCTTATATGGTAACTTCCTCTTGATGAAGAAAGTGATAGTGCACGGAGGAGATTACCAAATACAGGCCTCTAACAGAGGAAGTTTCATCAGATCGAAGTGATAGAAGGCCAGTAGGCATTTTAACTCCTCCTACCTTAGATTCACAAGCAACTATGGTATATTTATCTAACTTGTTGGACTAGTCCTTAGGCAACTGCCACCTGTGTACTATCCCAATCTTAATAATCTCAACAGTAATTAAAAAAAAAAAAGAAATAGCAGGCAAAGTAAACTGTCTTACTAGGCAAATAGTTTGTGTTGAGTACCAGTAGAAGGAGTTGTCTGAGTGGGATGTGATATCAAGTAGGCAGAACACAATGGTAGAATAATTCTTCCCATGCCCATCTCATTGTCTGAATCAATCTCAACTCGTAGAGAGCCTATGAGACAGAAGAGAGTTGTCCCTTTATGATTCCTAGGCTGCTAACATTATAGAAGCAGTCTGCCATTTCTTTCTCCCATGGGCCCTCTGGTGGGTTGAAACCACCAACCTTTGGATTAGCAGACAAGAACTTGACCACTGTGTTACTAGGGATCCTTCATTCTAGTCATAGTTTTCTTTAAATGCCTTCTCTTTGAATTTGTTTACACTGTCCTTAACCTTGAAGAGTTAAGAATAGCAACGCATTTCTTCTAGACTTCTTTTCTATTCCATAGTATTAAGACTCAAGCAGTAACAAGCTGGGTATTCTTTCTAAGGTACAACTATTGGTCTCTTCTTGTTCAGAGCAAAGAACAGATTAAAAAAAAAATTAAAAAAATACAAAAGCAAAAACCACATGGAAACAATTAGTCCAAATGAGTAATGCTCCTTGATATTCATGACCCTGAGACCAGAAGTAGATGGCCCCTGGCTGCCACTGTCAACCACTCTGGAAGAGACCACACTAAAAAGTCTCAGATTGAGTGGGAGGAAAAAATATGTAATAAACTTTGAAACCATATAAAAGATCAAGCTGACTGGTTGTATCAAGACAAATGGAACTCCTGACACTATGTTCCTTGGTCACACTTCAGACCTAGAACCAAACTCACTCTCATGGTTCACTTTTTAGCCAAACAATAGACAGGTCTATAAGGTGAACAATGCCACTAAAACAAGGGAAGCAAGCCCCTCTTAGAACAATCAACAATTTGAGATAAAAATAGTAAAATTTGTCCATGGACAAAGTGTAAAAGGCAGGAAAGATTAGAAACAAAGAAGGGATGGAAGTAAGAAACACAGGGATACAGTGAGATGAGTGATAGTACATTGTGAAGGTTGACACCAAGGTCATGAAACAATCTGTACATGAATTGTTGAATGAAAAATGTATCTGCTCTGTAAACCTTCAACAAATCCACAATCAATAAATAAAGAGACATAAATAAAGTATATAAAATGAGAAACTAGGCCTTTCCACAAAAGGAAGGCCTAAGTCATTTAAGAGAATTATCATTTAAGACTCATATAGTTTTGCAGATGGACTAACATATACCAATAATAATGAGGATAGAATAGATCCAGACAACTAACATTTTGTTCTATTACACATAGGGTTACCATGGGTCCCAGTTGACTCTTTAGTAACTAACAATAGTGGATTGTTTAGATTCCACACTTCTCAGATGTATCTCTTGGTTTATATTTCATCTGACCAACATAAAGGAGAGAGTTCACAGTGGACACTTTTGGATACACTCATTGAGCATGAGTTCTAAACCCATCACTCAGACAACATTTCATTGACTTAAATACCTAGTCAGGTTTCTCACGGGCCACTGACTGTACAAGCGCACACATTCTTGAAGTAGATTTTGAAGGCTACATAGGATGGAGGACGGAATGAAAATGAAAAGAAGAAAAAGGGAGAGGCAAAGGTAGACTGAAACGGAATTCTTCTCGCTTTACCCCTGGAAGGCAATAATCATCCTGTTATTTTTAGTTGCTATCAGTAGAGGTCTATCTACAGAAAATAGCACCTTGGGCAAGCACTGACATTGCATTCCCATCCAAACATCTGCCAAGTGGACAGAACACAATAGACAGAATGATTCTTCCCGTAACAATCTCATTGTCTTTGAGTCAATTCTAACTCATAGAGACCCTATAAGACAGAATAGGGTTGTCCCTTTAAGTTTTCTAGCCTACTAACCTTACAGAAGCAATCCCCTTTATCTTTCTCCCATGGACCCTTTGAACATATGAAACCCACCTCTTAGATAATTTTACTAGAATATTAGCTCAAAAATACAAGTGAAGTCTGCTAACATTCTACTTAATATGTTGTGACACTATGTTATACCTGCACCTTTTTTGCTTTCACTGATGAAAATTGGTCTCTGATGTGGTCCAAGTCATTTTTTCAGTTTCTCTTCTTTCTACACTGAGCAGAATAAGTTTACGCAGTCTACTTTAACCAGCACAAGCTTGCAAATAATAAAGTGTTAATTTTAACCGACAGAAAGATCTCTCACAGTTGTTGATGGAAACTGGCATCCAGGGCATGTGTTATCCCCATCAAACTTTAGAAATGCCTCTGCTCATCAAATCAAGTGGTATAAATGGAAAATAGTTCAGCTCTTACCCAGAAGATTGACAGTTCAATCACACTTCAATGTATCTAGGAAGGCAAACCTAGCTAGCTGTTCCTGCAAGGTTATAGACTTGAAAACCCAACAGAGCACACTTCACCTCACCATTTGAGGATTCTCAACCTAAACATTGATGTCAAAAGCTCCCTACAGGATGGTCATGATCTTTTAACTCTTTTGTTATTGTTAGATGCCATCAAGTTAAATACAACTCACAGTGACGCTATCAACAACAGATCTGAAACCTGTGCCGTTTGTACTATCTCTGACACAACTTGAATCCATTGCTGCAGTCATTGTGTCAATCCACCTGGTCAAGGGTCTTCCTTTCTTTTTCTGTCCTTCCACCTTTCCAAGCATGGTGTCGCTTTACTAACAATATGTCCAAAGAATGTGAGATGAAGTTTATCATCTTTGCATCCAGGAAGCACTTTTACTGCACCCTCTCCTAGACATATCTGTTTGTTCTTTTGGCAGTCCATGGGATATTTAGTACTCTTTTCCAACATCACAGTTCAAAGGCATCACTTTTTATTCTGTCAATCTTATTCACTGCCCAGCTCTCAACAGCATAGCAAGTGACTGAAAAGACCATGGGATAAATCAGGTGCACCTTAGTCCTCAAACTAATATCATAGCTTTTCAATAATTTAGAGATGTAACTGACTGCAGACTTTAAAATCTATTACATCACCTATACCTATATGTCTTAACTGTAGCTATCTGCTCAACCTCTCAAGATAAAAACTTCTATTTATACATCAATCTGAAAGCTGAAACTCTTTCTCTGAAAGGTAATTTTAGAATCTGCCTTCTTCTACTACAGAACTTGGTAGAAATATTGTTTTTCCATCTTGGGCTTTAGAGGTTGGGGCATATAATTGAATGACAATTGTATTAACAATTCTTCTTTAAATGCATGTGGATATTAGCCTATCATTTGAGAGAATTGCACTCCAGGATGGATCTTGAGATGTTCTTTATAATCATGAATGTGACACCACTGTTTTCAATTTATCTTTCCTGGCATTGTATATTATCTGATTGTCTTAGTCAAACCAGACAGGACCGGCCCATTTCATCTCACTAAAGCTCGTGTGGATCTTTATGCATTCCATTTCATTTTTTACAACTTCCAGTTTTCCTAAATTCATACAGTACACATTCCGATTCTTAATGGATGTTTGCAGCTGTTCCTCTTCCTTTTGATTCATGCCACATCAGCAAATGAAAGGCTTTCATTGTGTGAATGCTTTATGCCATCTGTGCTAGCAACATAGCATCGACTTAGAGGAAGCTACCCTTCCCCGGAGGCATTTGAGTGCCGCCAACATGAGGGGCTTGTGTTCTGGCACTATCCTGGACAGAGCTCCAGCATAATTTATAGGGTTTTTGAGGGTCCAATATTTTGGAAAAGTCTGGCCAATCCTGCTTCAGAGTCTGTCTTAGTGTGGAAGCTCTCCTAAAACCTGTCCATGATGGGTGATCCTGCTATTATTTGAAATACCAGTATCATACCTTCCAGCAAACTGATCGACTGTTTAGAGGTTTCTACATTCAAGGGTAATCTCAGCTGCCACTTGCTTTCAAAGAGATGTTGTTGTTGTTGTTGTTATGTGCTGTCGAGTTGAGTATGACTCATAGCAACCCTGGGAACAAAAGATCTGAACCCTGTTCTATCCTGTACCACCCTCAAACTTCCTGACACACAAGAGCCCATTACAGCAGTCACCGTGTCAGTTCACCTGGCTGAGGGTCTACCTCTCCTTCACCAACCCTCCATCCTTCCCAGTCCTTCTCTAAGGAATAGTCCCTCCTAGCAACACGCCCAAAGTATGAGAGCTGAAACCTCATCATTCTTGCCTCTAAAGAGCTGCTGTAGAGGTAAACTGTGAATAATCTTTTCTTTTTTTTTTTTTTTCTTTCCTAACACTGTAGACTTCAGTAGTATCAACTGCTTTTGCAAGTGAGTACCCTGTGCACAACAGGATGTGGGTTAGACAGAAACATTCACAGATCTTTGTAGCCCTGTGGGGAAAGATGGAAACAACAGGGTAACTGCAAATCCTGAACAAGAAACTGTGCAGGGTTTACTGAAAATGTTAGAATCTGTCGCTTATTTCAGCAAATACTTGCTTTATGCCTGCCATGATTTGATGGTGCTACAGAGAGCAAAGCTGAACAAGACTGTCTCTGAGATGAAATGAGGGTTTAACCTTTAACAAAGCTAGGCTGAAAGAAGTTATTTTAAAGTTAAATTTTGGAATTTTGGAAGAAGTGTGGCTTTCTCACTCTAGCCACTGAGTGGATTTCAATTCTTTAATAGGATCTTTTACTCCATTTGGACAACCATCTACAGCAATGCTTGTGAAAGTTTTCTAATTAAGAACTTTATGAACATACCAATAAAGTTTCTGGAGAAAGATGGGACAGATACATAGGAAGAAGGTCTACAAGCATTTTACCATAGAGTTCACTTAAAATCCAGTTGCCTTTGATTCCATTACATTTCAACTCCTGGCAACCCCATATGTGTGAGTAGTTGTACTCCACAGGGTTTTCAATGGCTGAAGTGAGAGAGAGAGAGAGAGTGCGCGCGCGCGCCCATCTTTCTCTCTCAGAGCTGCTAGCTGGTAGATTTAAATCACATGCCTTGGGTTGGCAGCATAACTCCTTACCACAAGCCACCAGAACTTGCTCTTTCTCTATGTAGATACATATATAATTAAAAAAAAAATCTCCAGGCCTTTCTTCCAAAGTGCCTCTGAGTGGACTAAAGCCTTCAGCCTTTTGACTAGCAGCAGGGCAGTGTTAACTGTTCAAATTATCCAGGGATTCCTCAGTTTATTTAGGAATGGATAAACTTCAAATGCAGTACATGGGGTTTAGAAGAATAGTAATTCCATCTCCTTATTACTCAGAGCTGCTGAAAACTAGTTTATTACCAACTAGTTTGAGTTTTGGTGAGTTTAGGCTTCTCTTTCACAGTTGCCCGAGCTTAGCTGCTATGTTCTTGCCTCATACCTCTCTGAGAAGCTGCTTTTGACTTCACCACCATGTTGGCTGCTAGGGAACTCCCCTTATTTGTGGATTGATTGTTTTTCTCACATCTTTTCTGCCCTTGGAACTTACCCAGGTGTGTTCTCTGGTCCAATCAGTCCTCAATGTCCCTGACTAGTGATAAAACAGGAAACTCCAGTGCTTGAGGACTGGTGTAAAAAAAAAAAAAGACCCTGCCTTGGACAGAAAAAGTTACCTGACACTCTCTGTGCAAACTGTTAAATGCTCAAGTTTAACAGTAACTTGATTTTCTGTTTGATCATTTATACTAAACACTATGTGGTAAGATAGGGATGGAGTTGCAAAAGGCTTTACACGGACAATCTTAACTGAAGGAACTCAGAGTAGCAGCCAACTTGATGAACACAGAGCAGCAGCCATTTTTATTTTACCTCATCTTTATAACTCCCTTTAGTAATAGGAAATAAAGAAACCTAAAGATTATATGCCTGTATTCAAATTTTTTCAAAATATTAAATGACCTTCTGTACTTTTCATGATCTTTTAAGTGGTGTACACAAATATTGAAATCCTTCTTTAAGTCCTTCTTGCGTAGCTTTTATCTTGGACCTCCATGGTCTTCTGTACTTCTCTCTCTATCACATCTACCACTCTGTATTGTAACTGTTCGTCTGAGTAAGATAAGACTGTGAACTTGGAGGCAGCAAGTATTATAATCTGACATGGTCACAAGTTATCTCTGTGCCAACACTGTGTCAGGCACAATAGAGGCTGGGAGATTGATAACTATTTACTGATTAATGAATTTAAAAATAACATATTAAATTTGAGGCCGGCATCAGGGAAGGAAACATTATACCCTCACTCCACCCTTTAATCAATAATGACAGTATAACACCTAAATCCAAAAGGGAAAAAATACCAAAACTGTTAAAAATACACAAAATTTGTTACAAAAACTATTAAACTAAACATTCATTGTTATTATAGTATCCTATGCTATTTTTTTTAGTACTCTGAAAACCATAAAATGGTACAGCTGCCATAGACAAATAATCTATATCAATTCTTCTGCACTGGCCACACCATTTTTAAGTACTCTTCCTGTGCTTAAAGACATACTGCATCCGAGTAACCTTTCTGCTCCTAAAGACATAGCACAGATATGGGCTCAAGTCTTGTTTCTTCAACTCACTAACTGGTGAATTACTGTTGACAAATCACTAAATATCTTTGCATCTCAGCTTCTTTATTTTTAAAAGTTAGTCAAGTTAGGGTCCCTACTTCATAGAGTTTTTATGAGGATTAACTAAAACTCAAAAATCTAAACTTTCTGCTGTGGAGTCGGAAATGACTGTTAGTACACCCTCTGAAGGGTTTTCACACACTGAATTGTTAAGGCGGATGATTATCCACATTTCTCCCCAGGAGGTGTTGATGAATTTGAATCTCCTCAGAGGTGTGACCTTACTGTTAGCAGCACAGTTTCCTAATGACAATGCCACCAGAGCTCACTCTCCTAAAGAAGTTAGTATTTATTAATGTAAAACAGCACCTGCACATAAAAACAATGAAACCCTAAAATGGTAAAAATTTTCTCCTAGTCTTGGTAGCAGGGAGCTGTAGTACCTAATAATAAGACGCTGTACTGTAGTCCCACAGGAACACAGTTCGAATCCACCAGTTGCTCCATGGGAAAAGAATAAACATTCTCCTCCTGTACACTTTACTGCCTCTGAAAACCTCCTGGAGGGTGAGCTATGAGTTTGTTCCATCTCAATAGCACACAACAGAAACTAGAAGTCTAAGTAGCAAGAGATTTCTAATGGCTTAGTGATAATGTAAAAAGAGCAAGGGCCATGTGGGGATAGCCATGTCTGGTCTTCACCAACGTCACAACTTGTCCCTGTCATCAGTATCAACATACAAAACCAATTTCCATGAGGTCAGACATATCCCAATGGTCCTGCACCTCTTTCTACTCATCTCAACACCAATCTCACTGCTTTGTTGTTGTTGTTGTTATGTGCCATTGAGTCATTTGTGAATCATAGCGATCTTATGTACAACAGCCCTAAACCCTGTTCTATTCTGCGTCAATCTTATTGTCTCCGACACACTCACCTCCATTACCCCAGCCACTGAATCAATCCATCTCATTGAGAGTGCTCCTCTCTTGCACTGTCCCTTCTCCCTCCCAAACATGACATCCCTCTCCGAGGACTGGTCCCTCCTTGCAACATGTCCAAAGTATGTTAGACAAAGCATCAGAATCCTTGCCTCCAAGGAGCAGCATGGTTTCACTCTCTCTAGAATGAACCTGTTCACTTAGCAGTCCATGATATATTCAATACTCTTCTCCAGTACCACAGCTCAGAGGCATAAATCCTTACTGCTTTACTGGGCCCCATATCCAATGCAATAGCTCACAGACCACATGAAACCATATTGGAGAATTCAAAAGGTTATAATCTAGGTTGTGGTGGTGGTATACCATTGAACCAACATATAGTTGACCCTCCGGCGGGTTTTCAGAGGCAGTTAATCACAGGGGAGGAGATTGCCCATACTTCTCCCACTGAGCAGCTGGTGGCCTCAAATTGTGTGCCTTTGGGATTGCAGTGCAGTTTCTTGCCACTAGGCCACCAGAGTTCATAATCCAGACTGGTAACAGAATATAGTCAGGACAGTTTCCGAAATGTGCCCACAAACACCACAGGCTTGAGCCTCACAGCTTAAGGCCAGTGTTCCAATGTTTTCAGTCCTGCCAATACTGGTTCTCCTCTCCCACCCTCAGTTGTTCAAAAAACTTAGGCAAAGGCTCTTAGCTTATCTCTGGTTCTGTCCATGGGAGGCAGCATTTCCAAGGTCAGCTCCTTCTCATGTTGGCTCTTTTCTTCTCTGCTTCAACTATGGCTGCTGCTGCCGTAGCTCTAGCTGATACAAGAATTTCTGGGCCCAAAGGCCATGCTACATTCTCTTCCTTCTTCTTTGCTAACAGGAAGATCTTTCAGTGTTGCTGCTGGACCTGCTCAACTTAACGATGAGACTAACCAATCATCTTGAGAATTGGTGAAACTAGCCAATCTCCTTGTGGCTACGTGAACACCCCATATTCACATATTCCTGCCCATCCACATGGCAAAGTCAAATTCTTAGACATTTGACTAGGAAAGCCATTCTGAACAACTTAACTCCACAGGTAAGGAGTTGCTCTGCCAACATAAAGGCACACAATTCTGATCCTCAGTTGAATTACAATAAAAAAAGGAGCAGTCTCCTCCTGTACAGTTTACTGCCTCTGAAAACCTGCTGAAAAGTCACCTATGAGTATTTGGTTCTGCCTCAATGGTACAGAACAATGACAAAAGGAGGATTATATGTATGGGTTGCTAACCAAAATGTCATTAATTTGAATCTACTATTCCTTCTGAAGAAAAAAAGATGAGACACTGCTTCCATAATGATCACAGTTTGGCAAACAATATGGGGCAATTCTTGTTTATCCCATAGAGTCACTATGTGTCTGAAATGCCTCCATGGTGATGGGTTGGGTGTTCATGAGTTTCTATACAGCCATGATTTAAGGAAATATGACACATTCTGCTATAGGAAGTTCTCATTCCAACCTCATTGTTGTGTAGGTATATTCATTATTTAGCTTCAGAACAGAACATGGATAGACAAAGCACTTAGGAAGGAAGTGAGAAAGTGATGAGTGCTGTTGTTGCTATGTACCATCAAGTCAACTGTGACTCATAATGACCCAGTGGGATAACAGCTCTGACCCCTGCTCAATCTTGAGCCAAATTCATTGTCTCCAACATACCAATCCCCATTACTTCAATTACTGAGTCGATACATCTCATCCAGGGTCTTCCTCTCTTGCATTGTATCTCCACCTCCAAAGCATGATG
This sequence comes from Elephantulus edwardii, assembly GCF_000299155.1. Lineage (NCBI taxonomy): Eukaryota > Metazoa > Chordata > Mammalia > Macroscelidea > Macroscelididae > Elephantulus > Elephantulus edwardii. Next base: position 24,206,276 of record NW_006399752.1, read on the forward strand.
TCCCTCTCCAAGGACTGATCCTTCCTGGCAACATGTGCAAAGTGTGTCAGATGGAGCTTCAAAATCCTTGCCTCCAAAGAGCATCCTGGTTTTAGCCTTTCCAGGACGGACTTCTTTGTTCCCTTAGCTGTCCACTGTATATATTCAATACTTTTCTTCAGCACCACAACTCAAAGGCATCAATTCTTCTTCTGTCATCCTTAGTCATTGTCCAGATCTGTGATGCACAGCAAGTAATTGTAAAGACTATGGCCCAGGTCAGGCACATCTTCATCTCTAGACTGACATCATTGCTCTTCAGTTCTCTAGAGAGATCCCAATCTAGAGATTTTCCCAATATAATTAATCTTTTTAACATTGGCCTCTTCTAAACCCTGCCTGCACATCTGGCAGTTCTCTGTTGATATGTTGTTCCAATAATTTTGGGTAATCTTCAGCAGGACCTGATAAAAAAGAGAGTGGTTGCTAAATAGTGTTACCTATGCGGCTGTTGCATCCAAATTATCTTGTGACTTCTTACAATTGTATTCCGAAAACTCCCATTAGAAGCCTGTTTTTAAAGTAAAAACCCTTGGGTATTGTGATCTGTTGGGGAAAACCTTCTTCCAAGCCCTGAACACAAGCAAACATGCTTTGAGATTTGTAACTGTGCTGTTGGAGACTCCTCCCAAGCTCTGAAAGGTCTTTAAATAATGAAAGTTTCTACGTTGGTGGGAGTCAGTACACCTTTATGCACATACTCTAGAGATGTAGAGCTAATTAACCTCAAACTAGGCAAGCTTCCAAGCCTCTCTGAGAAGTTTATTTATGCCTGGTATAACTCAAAGCCGTGACTGCAGCCTTGGACTTTAATTACAGTTTTGTGAAAGTGTGAGGCATAATCTGAAGGCTAATGAAAAGAGGCACAAGTAAATTAGCAACAGCATGTAATAAGTTAGTTCAAGAAAATCATAAGATTCTCTCATGAGTTTTTAGAAGATACAGTAGTATACTACTTTGCATAATAGTGACAGTTAAGCAGCTATGAGGACATAAGACTTTCCCTGCACAGTAATCAGTGCTAGGTGCCATAAAGCTGATTCCAACTCATGGTAGCCTGGTGTGTCTCAGTGCAGAACTGAAAACATCGGGTTTTGTGGAAGAATTTGAACTGCCAAGTCAACCTTTTGGTTAGTAGTCAAGCACTCAATCAAATGCTTGACGCAGGGACTCCTCTGACACAAGACTGGGGGGATAATATTATCTTGAATGAGTATTCACTTTATAACAACCAAAGCACCAAATACTCTTTGTGTTGTTGTTGTTGTTAGGTGCCTATGCCTCGAGTATGACTCGTAGTGAACTTATAAATAACAGATCTGAACCTTGTCCCATCCTGTGTCGTCCTCACTATTTCTGGCACACTTGAGCCTATTGCTGCAGTCATTGTGTCAATCCATTTTGTTAAGGGTCTTTCTTTTGCTAATCCTCCGCTTTCACAAATATGATGTTCCTTTCCAAGGAATAGCCTCTCCTAGCAAAGTATATGAGACAAAGCCTTGTCATCTTTGCCTGCAAGGAACACTGTGGCTGCACCTTCTCCAAGACATACGTGTTTATTCTTTGACAATCCATGGAATATTCAGTTCTCTTCTCCAAAACCGTAACTAAAAGGCATCAACTGTTTATTATATATTTATATATTCTTTTTATGTGGTTAAACATTGTTAGTTACATTATTAAATAGTATTATTTGATCCTCAAAGTGAAATGGATAGTCCATCACTTTCATTTTGCAGATGAGAGAAACAAAGTACAGTGAATTCACACATCTTCATACCATTTCCAACATGATTGTAGAGACTTACAGCAAGATCCTTTTCAAGGCAGGTGAGATTCCTTAAACTGGTCACAAGAGATGGAGCCATAGTAGTGAAAAGAGATCTGATATCCAGAAACCAACCAGCTTCATTGATTCTGCACCTGAAAATGTTCTGGTCACAGGCACCATCTTTAGCATCCTCCAGTGGAAAAAGAAAAGGAAATAATTTCTTTGTGCACCAAAGACAGAGTCACAAATGGTACAAAAAGCATAAGGTGTTGTGGTAGGGATTGCTCCTTACAGAAAAGGAAAAAAAGACAACATTTCCTTTATGGACAGAGAAATTTACTGAGTTTAGCTGGTAAATTCTTGTCAAAGAGCAAAAAGGAACAGAAGGAAATTTCAATTTCTCCACAACTGACGTGACCTGGAGGATCTTTAAAAATTGCAATTATTACATGAAGAAATGTCCAAAGTCCCTAACTATCAGAGGGAGGAGGCAAATCAAAACAACCATGAGAAATCATCTCACACTAGCAACAATAGCCAAGTTCAACAGGGCAGCAAACAACAAATGCTGGTAAGATTACAGAGAGATTGGAACTCTTACTCACTGCTGGTGGGAGTGTAAAATGGTATCGCCGCTATGGAAGGCAGTCTGGTGCTTTCTTAAAAATTTGGAAATAGAAATACCATTTGACTGAACAATTCCACTGGGAATAAACCCTAAAAAAACCAGAACCGTGACTCAAACAGATGCACACACACTCATGTTTATTGCTACATTATTCACAATAGCAAAGAGATGGAAGCAACCCAAGTGCCCATCAACAAACAAATGGACAGAAAAACTACGGTACATTCACACAATAGAATATTACATAGCATTGAAAAACAATGACTCATAAAACATTACACAACATGGGGGAACCTGGAGGACATTATGCTGAATGAAATATCTCAGTCACAAAAGGATCAATACTGCATAACACCACTGTTATAAAATAGGACAGACGTGGGGGGGGAGTGTTGGGGAGAGAATGCGAAAAGAGAGGATAGCTAATGAACACTGCATTAGAGTATATGAAGGGAAGAACTGTCTGAAAGGAATATATAATTAGGCATTATATATATGACAACAATCTGGAACAAGGGAGGCATTGTGGGAAGGACTCGGAGAGGGAAGAAAGGAAGGAAGAAAATGAGCAACAATGAAAAAAATAAAAATAGAATTTAAAAAATGAAATTGTTATTTTGGCGAGCTGAAAGTAAATAACAAACCAGTATTAAATACTCCAAAAAATAAATGATGCACATGAGGTTGAGATTTGGCGTGTGAAAGTTACTGCTATTAATTTCTGGAATGTTAATGGGTTACCCAAGTCCAATACTAGGAAAAGTTGTAAAATAAAAGCTATCCTTAGCAGTTTGTTGTTTTGCTTCTTTTAATTGGTGATTTTTTTATTCAGGAGTTCCCACATATGCCCTGTTGAAAGGTCAGTAGTTCCAATCCACCAAGAGTTCCACAGAAGAAAGATGAGCAATATCTTCTCATATAGACCCTTGCAAACTCAATGACGTATGTCTATGACTTAGAGCTACCTTGATAGGAGTACGTTAAATAGTTCCTTATTCATTGTCTGTCATTCACATACAGGTGAAGCAACTGAAGCAAAGGGTGTATTTTTACATTCCATTGTATTACTTTGGTTTGTATTCTCAAGCTACCTTCTAAAATATTTTAACTTCAGCTCTTTTCCATATTTATTTTTCTGTTTGCATTAATTTTTCTACTTTCTATAGCAAGTTTCAGAGTATTTTCTTTCTTTCCTATATTTCTAATGACTTTTTTCCTCTTATTCATTTATGATGTTCTTGATGTCATCCCACAATTCCTCCGGTCTTTGATAATTTGTATTCAATACATCAAATCTATTTTTGAGATGGTCTCAAAAGGCAGGGAATCATCTTGATGGCAGTGAGTTTTGTTTTTTAAATTCAGGTAGGATACACTCAAGATTGTACTTTGGTTGTCAAGGACTTAATTTTTTTTTTTTTTTGCTTCATCTGAAACTTGCAAAAGAGCAATTAATGGTCTGTTGTATAGTTACCTTGTTATGATTGTTAATTCTGAGGTTCTTCATCATCTTTTCTCATACATGCAGTTGATTTGATTCTTGTGGGTTCCACCCAGCATGATTCTCATGCTGGATGGGATATATTTATGTTACTGAAAATAAAGGTATTTGCAATGAATAAGTTACTGGTTTTGCGAATAATCTCATGAATTTCATTGTTGTTTCTAGCATCAATACTACATTTCTAACTACAGATCCTTCTTTGTTTCCAACTTTCACATGAAAATCACCAGTAATTATCAGTTCATCTTAACTGCATGTCTGATCAATTTCAGAGACCAGAAATTGGTAAGATGTTATTTAATATCTTAATATTTGGCATATAAGGTTGATGTATTATGTTGGAAAAAGTCTTCTTCATAGGTGTACAGGTATTATCCTTTCACTGGAAACACTGTACTTCATGATACATTTCATGATCTTGAAATGTTCTTTTTGATGATGAAGGTGACACCATTATACCTCAATTTGTATTCCTGACATGGTAGACCATATGACTGTCTAATTAACAATGGTCAAGCCAGTCTATATTAGCTCATCAATACCTAACATATTGATCTTCACGCATTCCATCTCATTTTTGACAACTTGCATCTTTCCTTGATATTCATATTCGTGCATGTCACATTTTTATTACTAATGGATGCTTGCATCCGTTGCATTTTAAGCCACACCACATCAAAAGAAGGTCACAAAAGCATTTACTCCATCATTAAGATCACCTTCACTTTGAGGAGGCAGCTCTTCTTCATTCATATTCATCAATACCTTGTTAGCATTTGGAATGTCGGTGGCGTAGCTTCCAACATCACAGCAACATGAAAGCCTCTACAACAAATGACAGATGAGTGGTGGTTCTATAAATTAGCCAATGAAAACCATGTGAGTTACAGAATATTGCCTAAGGACTTTTACTCCCTTTCTTTAGACTTCATCAGGAAGGAGCAATTACCAGAGAAGAACACCATGTTTGGTAAAGTGGAAAGCTAGAGAATGTGAGGGGAATCTTCCACGACATGAACTGACACAGTGGTTGTAATAATGGACTTAAATGTGTATGCACTCATGGCATAGGGCTAGGAAACTTTTCATCCTGTTATACAAGAGTCACTATGAGTTGGAGCTGACTCAGTGGCAACTAACAACATGTAAGTCTATCTAACTCAGGGCCAAGCACTGTTCGGTAAATATGCTAGTGCATTTCATTTCCCAACGTTTCTATGATATAAATATATACTATCTACCAATCCAAAGAAGCTGAAATAAAGTCATACATATTGTTGATTGCCTTCAAGTCAAGCAAGTCAACTCATAGTCAAGTCAAGTCGACTCATAGCAACCCTATGAACAAAAGGTTTGAAGCCCCTTTACAACTATCGACAATTTATCAAAGTTTATATAGTTTCAGGAGGCATATTGTTTAGGAAGTTAATGTCACTCCTACTTCCACAGCTAGAACCCAGATAATGTAGCTCTTCAAATTGCTGTTGAATCAGAACCAATTCATAGCTGACCCTCCAGCGGGTTTCTGGGGCTATATATTGCATGAGACGAGACTGGCCATTTTTCTCCCACCAGAGAGGTTAGCTGCCTGTGAAAAGAGCAAGGGTCATATGAGAATGGTTGTATCTGACTTCTACCAACTTCACTAAAGGGACCTATTCCTGTCAACAGCATCAACAATGCAAAACAGATTCCCATAAGGTCAGATATGTGCCCCAGGTGTCCATACCTCTTTCTACTCATCTCAGCACAAATCTTACTGCTTTACTGGGTCCAAAATCTGATCTGATAGCCCATAGACCACACAGAACCATATTGGGGAAGTTAAAAGGTTATAATCCAGGTTAATAGCAGAATTCAGTCAAGAAAATGTCCAAAATGTGCTTACAGGCACCACAGCCTTGAGCCAAGTTCTCAGTCTTGCCAATATGGGCTCTCATCCCCCCCTACCAAATTGTAAAAAACTTGAGCAAAAGCTCTTCCCTCCCACCCCAGTTGTCCAACAAACTCGGACAAAGGATCTTAGCTTAGCTTTAGTCCTATCTGTGGTAGATGGGGTTCCTGCATGTTGATTCTCTGGTTATCTGTTTAGTTGGTTCTCTTAGTTCTCTTACTTCTCTTAGCTGCTTGCTTCTGCTCTAAGTCTCACTGGCGTAAGTATGTCTGGTCCTAATGTATGTCCATTACATGCCTGCTTCTCCTTTGATGTTGATGAGAGACTCTGCTGCTGGATTCACTCAAATTTATTGGCGCGTCCAGCCAGTCCTGTTGTGGATAGGCTAACACATTTCATCACATATTCCTGCCCATCTATCTACATGGCAAAATCAAACACTGGCTAGGAAAAGTATATTGAAAGATAAACTCCACAGAGTTCATAACTGTCCACCATAACCAAACTCTATTGCATTTGTTGTTAGCCATAGAAGATACATGAAAGTGGAATCCCTCCTACACTAACAAAAAGTCATGTGTTGGCCAAAGTAAAGAGATGGTTGTATGTTACCTTGTCCCCAAAAGGAAAAAAGACAATAAGCAACTCAAGTCCTGAGAAAGTGCTTCTAATTAAGATATTAGCACACACACACACACACACACACACACACACACATTGCTGAGAGTGAATGGTTCTGAAGTTAAGGTCCCTGAGTTGGTACTGTTTTAAAGTAAAACTTATGGGAACTTGTTCCCTTTAGGAATGAATGAAAGTCACCGTGAAGTTAGACACTCAAGGGATAATCTACAGAAAGTATTAATGAAAGAGAAGGGCAGGAGAAAAGAGAACAGGAGAGAGAAGGAGAAAGAATAACATTCTTAGAGTCATAATTTAAATGCAGCCCAGGTTCTGGCAACGTTTATAAGGACAGCTTATCCAATAATATACACAATACTCTAAGGACTTGTTTGATCTTTAAATGTTTTCTTGAATGAGAATCTCAAAGGGAATTATCATTGTTTGACATTGTGTCAGGTGTATTAGGCCATGGTGACCTCATGAAGCACTCTGGGTGCCATGGGGCAGTGTGGAGCATATGCTGCCACCTCTTATATTTATTCTTGTGTGAGCTTTGTCTCTCCAGTTTGACTGCTGTTGTCAAATGATCTAATTCATACTCATTTCGTGCTTGATAAAAGAAAGAAAGAAGAAAAATAAAGAGAAAAATCCTTTGTGAAGATATGCCTAAAAAATATTTTCAATCAGTCTGAAGGCAACTTCCCAACTTGTGATTCTTATTAAAAAAATCTAGTCTTTTAATAAAATCTCTTCAAAGGTACATCAAAAGAGCAGTGAACCCTTGAAATCTGCATTCAGGGATTTATCAAGATGAAATCCGGACTGCTGAGCATTCAGCCTGTAGCTCTACCAGCCAGGGCCATTAGCTGCTAGCTGGCTGACATTTCCCAACTTGCATTCAAACACAGAGTCCTCAGAATGGGCAAAAGGTCTCTAAGGTGTTTGTCACTCTAGCTAACATATGGAGGCTGTTGCCATGGGAATAGAAGACCTTCAGTGGGAAGGACAACTATTCTTTTCAGAAGCTGGCTATATGTGAAGAAGTTCAAGTTTTGTTTTTTTTTTTATTTTTCAAATGTTTTTGCTTATAATTTCTACTGATACATTCTGAAAACCTGTACACTGAATAATAAAAGAGAACGAACAAACTTTTCAGATCCTTTTTCTAGCAGTTATTCCTTTTGAGAGAAATGATAATTCAGGAGAATTAGCAGTGGGTTCTCTCTCATTAGTAATGGCATACAAGCTAGCCATCTCTTCTGTTTTATTACTGTTCTAAAATCTTGTTGGTGCTATTAGGTGTCAAGGGTCAACTTCAACTTATGGCAACATCCTGTGTGTTCCCACACCATTTATGTGGTCACTGTTAGGTTTGAGTCCACAGTTGTTGCTAATGTGTTAATCCAATCTCACGGAGAGTTCCCTCATTTTCTATGAGCCTCTACTTGACCAAACATGATGTTCTTTCCTAGTGGTTGGTCTTTCCTATTTATATGCTTAAAGTAAGCAAAGTCTTGCCACCCCTAGTTCCCAAGTGCATTCTATAACATACGAGTTACCATAAGGTTCATTCCAACACATAGAGACTGCATATGTTACCAAGTATAAATGTGCTCCATAGTGTTTTATAACTGACTTTTTTGAAGTAGATTTCCAGGACTTTTTTTCTAAGGAAGGAGTACCCAAGTCACAGTACCAAAACAGAATTGGCTGACACAGAAGTATTTCAAGAAACAACGTATGATCAAGAAGCAATGGTGGTAAAGGAGGAAATTCAAGCTACACTGGAATTGGGGGGGGGAAACACCCCAAAACGTACAACCCTAGGCCCCAGGAATTGATGGAATATCAACAAGAAGATGCTTCCCTGAATGCTCATCAGGTTATGCCACAAAATCTGGAGGACAACTGCCTGGCCAACTGGCTGGAAGAGAGCCACATTTAATCCCATTCAATAATAATAAAAAAGGTGACCCAACAGAATGTGAAAGTTATCAAAAAATATCACTACTATCACTCACAAGCAAAATCATGCTGAAGACTTTCCAAAAACGGTTGGAACAGTACATTGACAGAGAACTACCAGAAATACAAGCTGGGTTTAGAAGAGGTTGTGGCACTAGAGATATTATGTCAGTGTCAGATATACCGTACCTGAAAGCAAAGAGTACCGGAGAAATATCTGTGTTTTAATGACTATGGAAAGGCATCTGACTGTGTAGATCACAACAAATTGTGACTAACCTTGAGAAGAATGAGAATCTCAGAACACTTGATTGTGCTAGTGTGAAACCTATACTTAGACCAGGAAGCAGTTCTCAGAATAGAGCAAGGGAACACTGCATGGTTCAAATTTGGGAGAGGAGTGCATCAAGGATATGTCTGGTCTCCATAATTTTTTAATCTGTATGCAGAACAGATCCTTCAGGTGGCTAGACTCCTCTTTCAGGACAAGGAATGTGGCAACAGAATTGGAGCAAGACTCATCAAAAATTATACAGAGACACAAACCTTGCTTGCCAAAACGAAGGAGGACCTGAACTATTTGCTGTAGAAGGTCAAGGTCTTCAGTATGGATTGAAGCTCAAATCAAGAAGACAAAGATCTTCCACTGGGCCAATTGGCAGTGTGATAATAGATGGAGAAGAGATTGAGGTTGTACATTACAAAAAGGACTAGGTGGAGGGGGAGGTAATTGTGCAACAATGAATGAATTTTTTTTTTAAAGTGAACTGAGGGAAGAAGAGAGGGAGAAGGAGGAAATGTGCAACAATGAATGACTGAAAATCTAACTTTTCTGTAAACTTTCATTAAAATAAAAAAATTATTAACTAAAAACAATTTCAACTTACTCAGCTCCACAAGCAACACTCTTCACACCAGTAGTCAGGAAAGCAAAAGATTAATTGCATTGGTAAAATCTGCTGTCAGAGACCTCTTCAATGTGCTAAAGAGTAATGATATCAGTCTAGAGACTAAGGTGTGCCTGATCCAGGCCATGGTCTTTACAATTGCTCACTATGTACCAGAGAGCTGGATAATGACAAAGGAAGACATAAGAAGAACTGATGCCTTTGAGCTGTAGTGCTGGAGAACAGTACTGAACACGGACTGTCAAGAGAATAAACAGGTCTGTCTTGGAGAGGGTGAAACCAAGTTTCTCCTTGGAGGCAATGACTTTGAAGCTCTGTTTCACATACTTTGGGCATGTGGCCAGGAGGGGCCAGTTCTTGGAGAAGGAGAGCATGCTTAGAAGGGGGGAGGGACAGTGCAGGAGAGATGGATTGACACAGTAACTGGGGTTATGGGGGCAAGTGTGTTGGAGTCAGTCAGAACGGCTCAAAATTGAGCAGGATTCATAGAGTCACTATGAGTCACAGGCAACTTAATGACAATTAGCAACAACAACATCCCTAGATGGTTTAGAACTGTCAATCTTTCCATTAGTAAAAGCCAACCCAACACCCTGATATTGTTTCTAACTCATAATGACTTCATAAAATGGAATAAAATTGCTCCATAAGATTTTCCAAGGCTATACAGAAACAGACTTCCATATCTTTCTGCTGTGAAGCAGTTGATAACTTCAAACCACCCTCTTTTGGTTATCTAGCACTGATCACCAGGGCTAGTCACATGCTTAACCATTTATGATACTCACGACTCCATTCTATAATCTTTAATTGGGCTGGATTATGGATTCTGGAGAGTCATCAGTTGGTTGTTGTGTACCATCAAGCTGGAACAAATCAAGAACTGATCCTCCAGCAGGTTTTCAGAGGTAGTTAGTGATGGGGAGGAGATTGCCCATCTTCGTCCCACAGAACAAGTCATGGATTCAAATCACGTACCTTTGCATTGACAGGGCAATTTCTTACCACCAAGCCACCAGAGTTCCCCATAGAGAGCTGTGTTAGAAATACCTTCTCAGAGAAGCCACCAGAGGACCCCATCTTAGGTCCATAGAATGTCTTTTGTGTTTCTAAATCCACTTCCCAGGCAATCTTGCCTGTGTGTTATTTATCAGCTCCATGCCTTCACCACTACCCCCACAGATCCAGTTACTCACAAGAAGCCTTCCTGCTTCCAGACCAGCATAAGGTAAAGCAACTGCCTTTTTGAACTTTCTTGGAGCTGATTTCCTAAAGGACTTTTCTGACCACACAGATAAATTCTCATTTATATTCAGGCATACACACCTACAGGCTGATTGACAGAGACACACCAGGAGTTGACTGATAAATAATACATGTACACGCAGACAAAGACAACACCAGCACTTATCTGCAGATGAAAGAAATTATTTCTGATGGAAATGTAAAAATGAAATTCAAGCAGGGAAAGGGGAAGGAAGTATTTTTTAAAATTATTACCTACCTTGGGAGGGACTGGAGAGCATTATGCTAAGTGAACTAACTCAGTCCCACAAGGACAAATATTGTATAAAAACATTATTGTAGAATGAGTATGAAGATACCAGGGGGGTGGGGGAGAGGGAGTGTTAACCACGGGGTTTTACAATTTGATGGGTGAGGGGTGAGGGAAATTGGAAGAATCTGGTGTGAAAAATAATGTATTAAAATTTTTTAGATAAATTAGTATAAAAAAAGAAATTACTTCACTGCTTCACTTTCAAAAAGACACTCTCTGTCTTGAGCTAGGAATTCAGTAGGCACTAGTAACACAGGTCCTAATGGAATATTCTGTTTCACCAAGGATAGATTCAACAGAACAAGCGCATTAACTTGAGTTTAAGAGAAAGATTCCTGACTGTTAACCAGCCAAGCATCATTTCCTTTCTGATAACAGCACTGTAGCTTCCTACAGAGGAGCCAACCCTTTCTCACTCTTACTCCACTGAGCAAAATTATATTATGCCCATGGTGGTAGAACATGGTTGTGAATATAAATCAATCTATCTCAATGAAAATGGTCACTGGATTTTATCTTCCTTTGCAAGTTAGTGGGCAATAAGCCTATAGCTGATGGAAGTGTGTAGAAAAGGGCCTACCTAAGAACATAGACTACAAGTGAATCAAGAAATAGAATGCTACATATTTCTAATCAAGTAGGGTTAAGTGCTTGGATCTAGCCATTCCTGGAGGTTGACTGTCCTTGACATTTCAGCTATATGAGCTAATGAAAATACTTTTGTAGGGAGCTCTGGTGGCCTAGTGGCAAGAAGCTGCACTATAATTCCAGAGGTGTGCAGTTCAAATCCACCTAGATGCTCTGCTGGAGAAGGAAGGACAATCTCTTCCTGTACCAGTCAGATCTGATTTGACGGTACGTGCACAAAAAGTAGTAAAATAAAAAGAAAAGAAAATACTTTTGCGCTTAAGTCAGTTTCAACTGGGTTTCTATTGATTTCAGCCAACCTTGCCTAGTAGCCCCTATTCATATATCTTGAATGTGGTAGAAACAAGCTTGCATTTGAATTCATAAGGAAAGAACGTTGATTAGACAACTTCTAAGCATCTGGACTTTATCTCCCTCATATAATTTCAGCCACAGCTTAAAATAATGACATTCTCAAGGTGTTAGTCCCTCCTGATAACGTGGCCAAAGTAAGAAAGGCGAAGTCACCTTCTTGGCATCTAAGGTGCATTCTGGCTCCAGTTCATTCAAGACAGACTTGTTTATCCTTCTGGAAGTCCATAGTATGAGCAATATTCTTCACCAACACTGTAATTCAAAGCCATCAGTTAATTTTTCAACCTTCCTTTTTCATAGACGCTAATTTTATTTATCTGAAAATAAGTATATTGATAGCTATCTCATTGGGTTTTTATGTGGATAAGATACAGTTCTGTGTTGTCTGAAAATATTAGTTTTCCTTTTTTTTTCTATTCTTTTACTCATATCTCATGCTATACCTGGGAATCTTCAACTTCATTTCATTAACTTTTTAAGCCAGATGACACATCCTTATTTTCTACATTCCTGAGGAATTCTCAGGAGAGAAACAAAGCTAACATTAATTATCCTTTTACTCATGTCTTACCTAGTAATCTAAAGCTTCCAGAAAACGGGAGGGTGACCCTATACTAAGACAATTATAGACTGATACTTCTAGAATTCCTATTATGGGGCTCTTTTAAATTTTTCTATAAATATGTCCTATCTGCTTTTAGGAGATTTAAACTATAATTAATAATTCAAATAAGTATTGACTCAATAACTTTGACTCAGGAAGTAACAGGACCACTGTCACTACCCCCACAGGTATCTTCAGTTATTTTGGGACATCCTTTAAACAGGAATCACCTTTGTACACCTGCATTCTCCCTCTGCTTCTCCAGATCCTACATACCCATCTCCTAAGTCAGCCAAGAATTCAAGTCCACCCTGAGAACATGAAGACAAATCAACAGCATTGCTTCTAATGGTCTTAATCTGTGTAGTCTTCAACACCAGAAAATGATGAGATTCCTAAAGTGCTTGAAAAATTACTCTCTCCCCTACTTCTCAGCGGCACTTTGCAGCTTGGGTTCATGTCCACATCTGATGGTTCCATCAATCCTAACATTATCTTCCTCACCCCAAACCACAGGACTCATCTTCTCTTTAGGACTGAGTGGGAACACAAATTACATTATGTCCTCTTGCCTCCTTATATATATTTTTTCTTCTTCTGTTTCAGGACTAGCAAACCTGATGCAAATGAACAGAGGCAAACGTAGTGGTGGTGTGTGTCTGAGCTAAGTGATGGAAGAGGTATTATTTATTAGAAGTCGTCAGCTTACTACACTCATGCAGGATAAAAACATTTATTGAATATTTACTCTGCATTTGAATTCTGTCCAAAAAGGAAAGAAAATATAGACTTGCTTGCTAAGCACCACTGGTTATAAGTAGGTGTTCAAGTCCTTGGGGCCAAGACAGTTCATATCTTATTTTCTATTATAGATTCCATATCCTTGTGGATTATGACACCTCAATAACACCTGAAAGTGTGAATAGTATGAATTAATTAGTCAAAAAGATCTTTTTTTTTTAGCCAAGTTATTACAGACTCAAAAGATTTTATTCCTGTCAGACCAGAACGTTTTCCATTTGTAATGAAGTATCAGTATACGATGGGGTTGGGGCTGGGGGTAGTCTATTCTGTGAAAGAGGATAATAAAACATGCAGACTGTCAATATTAGAGGCTAAGCTCAGGTCAATAAAAGGAGGCTCAGTGAAGGAAAACAAAGTTGTTCCCATTTGAACAAATATGCAGTGAGTTAGAGAATTGGAATTGTTGGCCTAGCTGAGCATGAGGAATAATAATAAATGACCTGGAAGTCCACAGGGTCCCCCACTGCAGCAACAGACAGTGGTGTGTATCAGGCTGGGCCTGCAGAGATTGTCCTCTAGGGCCAAATCGGCCTGCTTTTATGACTCTTAACTTGGCCTGCACTAGCTATAAACCCAGTGGGGATACTAAGTATATTAGACTTCAAGTTCCAAATTTCAAAATCGATGTAGACAAATCAAAGGAGGGTCAGGGTAAAATAAGAATTATAGATTTTTAGAAAAATAAATCTTATGAGAAAATACAAATAAGATGGTCTACATTTGATCTGCAAGGAAATCTATTGGGCGGGGGGACGGGCATTGTTTTCAAGTATATAAGCTTTACGCAGCAAAGAACGGGGGCAAAAAAATCTTTATTCTCTCCATATCCAGAATATGGTTAAAATAATAAAGGCATAATGCCAGTCTTGCTTCCTGAGCACTGGTAACTCTATAAAAGGGATGATGAGAATCTACGGCCATACCACCCTGAACACGTCCAATCTCGTATGATCTCAAACCGGGATGATGAGGAAAGATGGTAGTGTGGTCTGCTCCAGGATAGCCAAAGACTGACTTTTCTTCAACTTATGTGACTGTGTTATGAAGTTAATATTGATAGATGCCCTCAAGTTAACGAAAACTCATTGTGATCAAATGAAAAACACATCTAACCATTGTTGTATCTTGCATCCTCCTCCCTGTTTTCATCATGTTCAAGACCACTGTACTAGTCACTGTGTCACTCCATCTTACTGAAGATCATCTTCTCTTTTGTTGACCCTTTCTTTTTCCCACCATGAGTTCTTTTTCCAAGAACTGGCCCCTCTTGATAGCATGTGAAAGCATGCAAGTAGGAGTTTAACTACCCTTGCCTTCTTCACTCTGGTTGGACTTCCTTCAGGACAAATATATTAGTTCTTTTGTCAGTCTATGGTATATGGTATATAAATGATCCAGGAAGTATTAAAAGAAATGGAAAGAATATGCTGAGTCACTGTACCGAAAGGAATTGGCAGACACAGAAAAATTTCATGAAACAGCATATGAACAAGAGTCTATGGTACTGAAAGAAGAAGTTCAGTCTGCTTTGAAGGAAATAGCAAACAATAAGGCACCAGCTGGGTTTAGAAGGGGTCATGGTATTAGGGATATTATAGCTAATGTTAAATGGATCTTAGCTGAAAGCAGGGAATACCAGAGGAATGTATATCTGTGTTTCATTGACTATGCAAAGGCGTTTGACTGTTTGGATAATAACAAACTGTGGCTGACTCTGAGAAGAATGGGAATCCCAGAACACTTGATCGTGCTAATGTGAAACCTATACTTGGACCAAGAGGCAGTGGTCAGAACAGAGCAAGGAAACACTGCATGGTTCAAAATTGGGAAGGGCATACACCAGGGATGTGTCCTGTCTCCATACCTTTTCAACCTGTATGCAGAACAATTATTCGGGAGGCTGGGCTCTATGAGGACAAATGTGGGGTCAAGATTGGTGGACGATTTATCAACAATCTGCATTATGCAGATGACACAACCCTGCTTGCTGAAACTGAGGAGGACCTGAAGCACTTGCTACAGAGGGTCAAGGACTGCAGCCTCCAATATGGATTGAGGCTCAATGTCAAGAAGACAAAGATTCTCACCACTGGGCCAACTGGCGGCATCAGGATGGATGGTGAAGAGATTGAGACTGTTCACAACTTTAGTCTGCTTGGCTCCACAATTAACACTCTTGGTACAAGCAGCCAGGAAATTAAAAGATGTATTGCAATGGGAAAGTCTGTTGTTAGGAACCTTTCCAAAGTTCTGAAGAGCAATAGTGTCTCTCTGGAGACTAAGTTGCGTCTGATACAGGCCATGGTCTTTGCAATCACTTGTTATGCATCAGAGAGTTGGACAATGACTAGGGAGGATAGAAGGAGAATTGATGCCTTTGAGCTGAGGTGCTGGAGAAGAGTGTTGAGGGTACCATGGACTGCTAGGAAAACAAACAGATTCATCCTGGAGAGGGTTAAATAGGGCGGCTCCTTGGAGGCAAGGATTCTGAGGCTTTGTCTAACATACTTTGGACATGTTGTAAGGAGGGACCAGTCCTTGGAGAGCAACATCATGCTTGGTAGGGTGGAGGGACAACGCAGGAGGGGAATGCCCTCTATGAAGTGGATTGATTCAGTGACTGGGGTAATTGGGATGGGTATGTCGGAGACAGTGAGATTGGCACAGGACAGAGCAGAGTTTAGGGCTGTTATACATAGGTCGCTATGAGTTGCAAGCAATTCGATGACACATAACAACAACAACCAAAACAACAATGGTATATTCAACCCTCCTTGTCATACCACATTTCAAAAACATCAATTCTTTTGTCATTTTTATTCATTGTTCAACTTTCAGGGGGGTTTGAAGCAACTGGAAATACAATGGCTAGTAACGGGCAAACCTTCATCTTTAAGCTGACATCCTTGCGGTTTAGCACTTTAAAGATGTCCTTCACTGTGGATTTCCCCAATGCAACACTTCTTTTTTATTTCTTGACTGCTGCTAACATGTATTAGTTGTGGATTAAAATAAAATTATTGAAACTTCAGTCTTTTCACCATCTATCATGTTTCCTCCTAGTTCAGTGATGAGGGTTTTGTTTTCTCATCCTGTGCTGTGCCATCAGCACCATCTCTGATATTTTTGAGCCCATTCTTACAGTCATTGTGCCAATCCATCTTGTAGGGGGTCTTCCTCTCTTTCTCTGACCTGCGACTTTTCCCAGCATGATGTCCTTTCCAAGAGCTGGTCCCTTGTGACAACATGCTCAAAGTATGTATATGAGATGAAGTTTCATTATTGTTACCTCTAAAGATACCAGGGCTAAATGCTAAATAATGTAACTTACTTATATTAACATTATTCCCTCTTAGGGAGTGATGGATGGAATAATTGATGTTTTTGTCAGAAAGACTAAAAACCAATCTGACCTAGCTCTGTCCCCAAAGTAAGCCTATAAAGGGATGCAGAAGGGAAATTAGAACTCTTTCAAGAAAGGCACATGACTATAACCAAACCCTCACCTATAGATATGGTTAGGTTCCAAAGACTAGATCATAGAAAGTCAGCATTATGTGAAAATATATAATGATGACTACAACAGATCATTAAATGTTGTTGATTGCCTTCGAGTCGAGTACGACTCTTAGTAACCTTATGAACAAAAGGCCTGAAGCCCCTCTACATCAAAGCTCATAGAGTTTCTGGAGGCATGTTGTTTAGGAAGTGGATGCCACTCCTGTTTCCAAACCTGTAATAGGATGTTATTGGTTGAGTCACCTGCAATGCATAATGACCGTATGTACAGCAGCTCTGAACCCTTCCCTGTCCTGAGCCAGTCTAATTTGGACTCACCAATGCCCATCATCCCAGTTACTGTATCAATCCATCTCATCTGGGGTCTACCTCTCCTGTACTGTGTGTCCACCCTTCCAAGCATAGTGTTCTTCTCCAAGTACTGATCTCTCCTGGCCATGTGCCCAAAGTAAGTGAGGCAGAGCTTCAAAATCCTAGCCTCCAAGGAGAAACTTGGTTTCACACTCTGCAAGACAGACCTATTTGTATTCTTAGCAATCCATGGTATGTTCAAGACTCTTCTCCAGGATGACTAAATAATTAAATAGCTGACAAATTAAATCATTATTCAATTTCCAAACAACTAATAATAATGGCTTATCTAAGCTGATGATTAACCATAATTGTCAATATTATTCCCAAGCACCTTAGTATTACTGTCAAAAATGCATAATTAATGTGAGAAAGTTGGAAAATAAATTTGTATTATTGTTGTAAATTTTCAGGACATGAGACACTAAGTGAGAAGTAGGTATATTCTGCACTTCTTTTACATATTCAAAGAAAGAAACTGCTTCTAGATAATGATAGTGGGTTACAGTTCCTGAAAATTATATCTAGCCTATAATAGGCATATTGTGCCAGATTTTGTACTGAATTTGTAGTCCAACTCCAAGAGGCTCTAAGAATAGCTGATCAGGACCAAAAGTTAAGAAAAATGGTAATTGGGTTCTATCTATCAAAATGACAAGAGAAAGAGCAAATCCAGAAAGACAGAAGGGAGACTAGTCAAGTGGATCCATGTCCACTTTGCACGAGCCATCATTTAACTCAGGGACAGCAAGCAGGATTCTACTCATATGCCTACTTTCCTGGTGACTACTAGGAATATCAAGCTGAAGATGGCTTGCAAGCTTTTCCTGATACTGAAGAAGGGCTGTGACTGACTAGCACTCTCAATCTCTCCTTCAATTAAATTTTATGTCTATAAACGGATTTATATTTGAAACATATTGCATTGCAGTGAATTTCTTTATATGATTCTTCTATTATTGGTCTTTGTAACTTCCACCAAATGACTAGATAAGACTATGCACATGTGAAATGTCTGTGACTCAACAAGGGGATTGAATAGCTTGCTAATGTAGTAAACAAGGTCAAAGGCAATTTGTGGGGTGGAAGCCTGCAAATAGGGTCTATGGAATCATAACATGATGATTAGGAAATGTTGCCATCCCACTAAGCATAAAATGAACTACTCCAGAGGCTGAAAATCTGGAGAATCTCTCTGCTAAAGAGAAAGAAGAATCAGAAACTTAGATCCTTCTACTAAAACTTTGAGACCCAGGAGATAGAGTGCTGTAACACTGGAGACAAAAGAGAGAACAAATAAGAAACAAAGGCCGCAGAAACAACAGAATCAGAAAACTGGGCCAAAATAACAGTGAGTTTCGCATCTGTGGAATCAGGAAGAAGGATGACTTTGGTCAGACTGCTTGTTGGTAGTGAGTGACTTCATGCATTTGTCCGGGTGTTTGATTTGCAAACTCACAGAACTAGAGCTCAGTGCCTTAAGATAAGAGGTCTACTATTAGAGTGGAGTGCTATGAAGCATTTAACCATAGAACTAAAAAAAGCTGTGTGACACTTGCCCAAGTAAGAGCAGTGGTAGGTCCTTAAGGTTGAGGTCCAGAGATCTGTCTTTGGGTATGACAGAAAAGAGATTGTCTTGATCCAAGAACAGTATCCTGATCCATTCTTGATCCTAAATTACAACTGTTAATTAATTAAATACCCCTGTTACTGTGAGTATTATTTGTGAATTTTGTGTGGTCATTGCAAGAAATTATCAAACCCAGTAAAAATGTAGTGTGCCAATGGAGGGGTAATTAGTGTCACATTTGGAAAGAAAAGCAGGGAATGTTTGAAGCATGGAGGACCATAGGATTCAGCTTTGAACTGTGGATGCTGATGTCCTCTTCCCTAAAGTTAGAAGAGGTCACACAACAACACTGTCACCATACCAGTTTTATACAAGTCAAGGGATCATGATTTTTTTAAATTGTAGAGATAGTTCAATATCTTAATTGTTGATGTTGTTGTTAAGTTCCATTGAGTCACAGGCGACTCATAGTGACCCTATGAATGAAAGTCCTCAACACTTGTGTGACTTTCATCCTTTCTCCAGGTTCATAGGGTTTCCAGAGGCAAGCTATTATGGAAGTGGATGCCACTTCTGCTTCCAAGCTTGTTTTAATCTGGGCGCTTCACCAAACACTGTCTGCTATGGGTGTCCCACTAGATTAGCCGGCTGACTTTCAGAGTGGAGGAAGACCTAATTACTTATTTTTAATTTCTTTTTAAAATAATCTAGCAAGGACACTATTCAATCAGAAATTAAAAAAAATCTTTTGCCATTTAATGGGTTAAATTTTATATTGAGGAAAGAAAATATCCTGACATTTTTATGTCTTGTATGAAAGGTCAGTCTGACTTGATGTTGATAACTAAAGATTCAAAACATTACCATGACCTCCTGTTACAGTGAACACATATGGAGACCCCACTGTTTTACCCCCACGTTGTTTTTGTTGTTGTTGTTGTTGTTAAGTGCCATCAAGTAGAGTATGACTCACAGTGACTTTATGAACAACAGACCTGAATCCTGTCCTATCCTGTGCCATCTTCATCATCTCTGATACACTTGAGCTCATTGCTTCAGTCACCGCATCAATCCACCTTATTGGGGGTCTTTCTCTCTTTTGCTGACCTTACATCTCCCAAGCATTATATCACTTCCCAAGGAACAGCCTGCCCTAGCAACATCTCCAAAGTATGAGACATGAAGTTGTAACATCCTTGCCTCCAAAGGAACACTCTGGCTGCACTTTTTTTTTTCCTTTTAAAAATTTTTATTTTAATAATTTTTAACAATAATTTCAATGAACATTTACAGAGATTTGGGATTTCCATTCATTCATTGCTGTACTTCTCTCCCTGCCCAGCCATCATCCCCCCACCCCCCACAGTTCGCTCCTCTCTTTGAAAAGTAAAATAAACACTCTCTCCCTGGTACACAATCCACCCGCACCCCTCCCACCACCCAAGTACATTCCACTATGCAACCTTAATTGTGGACTCTTGTGATAACCATAATACCCTATCATACATAGCTTTTAAATTATTCTCTCCCTCATCTGTTTCAGTGCAGTATACACAATTTATCCAGTTTTTCTCAGTCTTACCCCAACCCTGATATCAGTCCCATTTTACAGCAGTGGCATCATGCAATATTTGTCCTTTTGCGACTGAGATAATGTCCTCCAGAGTCACCCATTTTGAATAATATTGCTTGAGTTCCTTGTTTTTTCAATGCAGAGTAGTATTCCATTGTGTGAATATACCACAGCTTCTCTTTTCATTCGTTTGTTGATGGGCACCTAGGTTGTTTCCAACTCCTTGCTATTGTGAACAAAGCTGCGATAAACATGAGTGTACATATATCTGCTTGATGTCAGTCATGGTCTCTTTGGGATGTATTCCCAAAAGTGGAATTGCTGGGTCAAATGGCATCTCTATTTGCAACTTTTTGAGAAAGCGCCATACAGCCTTCCACAGTGGTTGCACCATTTTACACTCCCACCAACAGTGAATAAGGGTTCCAGTTTCAACACAACCTCGCCAACATTTGTTGCTTGCCGTTCTGTTAAATTTTGCTATTCTGACTGGGGTGAGATGATATCTCATAGTTGTTCTGGCTGCACTTTTACCAAGATCTATGTGTTGGCTCTTTTGGAAATCCATGGGATAATCAGTACCCTTGTCTAATACCACAACTCAAAAGTAACAATTCTTATTCTCTCATTCTTATTCATGGTCCAGCTGTCAGGTGCACCTTACCCTTTGAGTTGATGTCATTGCTCTTTGGGAGTTTAGAGAGATTGCTGACAGCAGGAGCAGGATTGGGTAGAATATAAGATGTAATGTGTCTCAGTGGAGGACCTATCTTGTTCTGTGAAGAGTTCTGAAGAATGAGGAAAAACATGCAGTATAAATTTTCACTATATATATTATTTTTTTCAGCCTCTGAATTTCACTTTATTTTTTTAAATTTCCATTTACTAATTGTTGCACACTTTCCTCCCTGCCGACCCCTCCTCCTCCCAGTTCACTTTTCTCTTTGACAGTAACTGGATAAATTTTATGTGTTATAAAAGGGGAAAAAAAGTAATCTTTATTAAATAACTGCCTGGATCAAATATCTAACTCTTTTTCTTCTATTTTGGGTGCATTCTCTTTCTTCACTTCTTCATATGACAATAATTTTGCAATATTGTGCTCTAAGGAGAAAATATAAAAATAATATTATTTCTTACATCTATATAGGTTCGTCCTTGAGACAGTGAGCCAGGCTCCTCAATGGAGGCAAGAATTCTGAAGTTTGGTCTAACATAATTCAGGCATATTGAAAGAAGGGACCAGCCTTTGGAGAAAGATATCATGCTTGGTAGGGTGGAGGAGGAGAGAGCGCAGGAGAGGAAGACCCTGGATAAGATGGATTTTCATAGCGTAATGAGGGTAGGTGTGCCAGAGATGATGAAATTGGCTTGGGAGAGAGCAGTGTTCAGAGCTGTTGTACACAGGGTCACTATGAGTTGTAACCGACTTGACGGCATATAGCAATAACACAATGGTTGGCTAAGTTTTTAAAAATCAACTTAGACAAATTTTTCTAACATTGTCATTCTTTATAAGTAGTGTCATCAAAAATTTTTTAATTATTAAGTTTGAGAAAACCTCGGTCAAGCTTGTCTGATATATACGCTGTCGGATTTCAAGGCATGTCAAATTTTCTTGTGAAATAACTAAACATTCTTTGAAGAGATCACATTCATTAACCAGTTTGTTGTTGATGTGTTCATGATGGCACCCTACTTTTGTCAATGTTAATACTTTCTTCATCCTTCTTTGTTGCTGTTGTTACCATTTTCTTCTTGGTGTCAGAATTATTTCTATCAAGTTTATAAAGAGATATAAAAATAATCTAATTGTATGGTACAGTAATTATAGTAATTTTAAGTTGCTCTGCAGAAAAAAAGAATTTAACTGTCAGCTTCCATAAATATTTACAGCCTAGAAACCCTATGGGGCATTCTTAATCTTCCTAAAAGTTTGCTATGAATTGGAATCTATTAAATGGCAATGAGTTTGTTCATTTCTTTCATTGGTTGGTTTCTTACTACCTAGATTCCGAAAAAGTGTGAGAAGGCCCATTTTGACTTCCATTATGATTAGGCATCCATCAGAACCTGACCCTCTGCTTATAAGTTTCCATGTGTGATGAGTGTGAAACTCTTCCATAAACTGTATTCTGGCTCTAAACATCCAACAATTCCTTCTTACTGGACTTCTGAAGATGAGCACCTGAGACATGTTCAAATCTCTCACAATGCCCAGCAGTGGGTACCCAGAAAGCAAGAGTGTCTCCAGGAGCCATGGTTAACAATAATTCAACCATAAACAAAAGTGTATTGAAGCCATCTAATCCAAATGTCTCCTTAATCATTTTCCCTTTTCAGAATTCTGAAAACGCCCATGACTGTTGTAGTAGTTGTTGTTGTTGGACACCATTAAATTGACTATAACGCTTAATAACCCTGTGAACAACTTTTCAGCACCTTACCCTACTCTGCGTCATTCTCACAATTTCTGCCTTTGCTAATGCCCATTGCTGGAGTAACTACATCCCATCTCATGGAGGCTCTTCCTCTCTTTTGCGGACTCCTGCCTTTCCCAGCATGATGTCTTTTTCCAAGGACTGGCCCCTCCTGAAAACATGACCAAAGTATGTAAGAGGTTTCACCATCCTTCCCTTCAAGGAGAACCCCAGTTGCCCTTCTTCCATAACATATTTGTTTGTTCTTTTGGAAGTTCGTGATATATTCAGTACTGTTCACTACACCACAATTCAAAGGCAGCAACTCTTTTTCAGGTTTCCTTATTCAATGTCCACCTTTAGATGCATTGGAAGCAATTTCAAACATGATGGCTTCCCTCAGGCACCCCTTAGTCTATAAACTAATATCTTTGTTCTTAGGTACTTTGGAGAGGGCCTTGATAGCAGATTTTCCCAAATGCAGCACACCTTTTTTTTTTTTTTTTTACTGTTGATATCATGTGTGTAGGTTATGGATCCAAGTGAAATGAAATTGCTGACACATCAAGTATTTTCTTCATTATGATGTTATGATAATTTTTGTTTTCATATTGACTGGAAGTAATCCATACTGAAGGCTATAGGCCTTAATATTCTTCAGCAAGAGCTTCAAGTCCTCTTCACTTTCTACAAGCAAGGCTGTAGACCTATGTCATCTGCATAATGCAGATTGTTGATGAAACGTTCTCCAATACTGATGCCACATTCTTCTTAGTACAGTTCAGCTTCTAGAATTATTTGTTCAGAATACAGTTTGAAGATGTATGATGAAAGGATAAAACCCTGGCACACATCTTTCCTGATTTTAAATCATACAGTGTCTCCTTATTTTTTTTGAGCAACTGGGTTTTGGTCTATCTATAGTTTCTACGTGAGCACAATTAAAGTGCTTTGGGATCCCCATTCCTCTACATGTTATGTGCAATTTGTTATAATCCATAAAGTGAAATATTTTGCATAGCCAATAAGACACAAGTAAACATATTTCTTGTATTCTCTGCATTCAGCCAAGATCCATTTGTCATCAGCAATGATATCCCTCATTCTGTGGCCTCTCTGAATCCAGCTCGAATTTCTAGGAATTCTCTGCTGATATACTATTACAACCACGTATAATAGTCTTCAGCAAGATTTTACTTATATATGATACCAAATACCATAATGGTTTCCCAATGTGTATAGTTGTGAAGTTCTCAGTTGTAAAACAGGTTTGGAAACAGGAGTGGCATCTACTTCCTAAACCACATGCCTCTGGAAACTTTACAAACTTGAAGAAATAACTATAGTTATGAGAAAGCATTAGATCTTTTATTCATAGAGTTGATATGAGTCATACTCAACTTGATGACAGTCATCAACAACAACAATTATATTAAAGACAATGTTTTATAATTTCTGCATCCTGTTGAGTTGGCTTTTTTTTAAAATGATCACAAGTATGAATCTCTTCTGTCAATTGGTCAGGTCTTTCAAATTTCTTGTCATGGAAAGATGAGCTTGTCCAAGGCTTCCTTTGTTTGTTGAAATACCTCAGCTGGTATTCCATAAATTCCTGGGACCTTATTTTCTGCCATTACTTCCAGTACAGCTTGTGCTTCTTCCTGATTTATGCTACTTGATGAAATGGTAGTGCAAATTTAGATGACTTTAGTATGCAAATTTTTTAAAAAGAGAGAAGATAGAAAAGATCTGTCCAAGTGAACTGATTTCTAGGACTCTGCCCAGGGCTTTAGAAGATATCTGGGTAAGGAGAGACATTGGAGCTTAAACATCATTAGCTCCTAGTTAAACCCACCTGTGGTTGGAGCTAAGCATGGGGTTAAAATTGAGAGTGGGAGGGGGGGTTTGGTCCCAGTTGGACTTGCACATGAGTGGTTAAGGTT
Source organism: Elephantulus edwardii (assembly GCF_000299155.1). Classification (NCBI taxonomy): domain Eukaryota; kingdom Metazoa; phylum Chordata; class Mammalia; order Macroscelidea; family Macroscelididae; genus Elephantulus; species Elephantulus edwardii. The sequence continues at coordinate 24,230,950 of NW_006399752.1, forward strand.
TAGGACACTTTCTAGAACCACTTTCTTATTTGTATATTTAAATGTTTTCACCACTGTGACAATTGCCAAGAGCTTTTGTTTATTTTATCCCACTAGAATCCATCAAATATTCCTGTAATTGGGAACAGTTGGTGAAGCACAGGCACTGGGAGAGGAGCAGATCCTCCATGTTCATCCAAAAGGAGAGTCACGGAGAACAGGTGTTTGGCCCCTTGGCTGCTGGTCTGAGCAGGAATTAGAACTATCTGGACATTCTCACCACAGTTTAGCATTTTTAGACCAAAGCCTGGATGCTTGCTGCTTCAGTTTTCCCTGTCTGCAAATCAATGATACTCACTAGTCAGCGCCTCTGGGATGAATGGCACTATGGAACAGTAAAATATTAGTATTATTGCTTTTCCTGTTTCATCTCGTGGGACAAGATAAATTTATGATATCATAATAGTTTCCATGGCAGCAAATCATATTGTCCCAAACAAGGGACTTTGTGACTTCATGGCTGGATTAAGAAAAAGGAGAAATCAGAGTGGGAGTGAGAATTTTGCCCAAGCATAACTATCTTCAATGATAGCAAGGGGAATAGAGCAAATTGCAGACAGGCAAAATTGCTTTTGGTTTAAATGTTCTTCTTATAAGTTCATCCCAGTATGAAACCCCCTTCTCCAGGCTTGTAATTTGTGTAATAATGACTCCTTGCTTGAATTCACAGAAGGAAAATGGTGAGGCTCATCTATTTCAGGAATGCTTCAGAAAAGCTAATACGAATTGTTTTGCAGCAATATCTAGATTTCTGCTTAAGAGGGGCCCCTTCCCCAATTGGAATGGTTTTGATGCCCCTCATGGTTCTATCTCCACAAATTTATGTTGAATGAACAAATTTCCAAATACAGATTAGGCTTTTTTCATCTGCCAAACTGTCAAGGGCTCTCTCCTCATTTGGGAGCATGTGCTTTTTCTTCCTCGGGATCTCATTGAATTCATTCTCATATTTCAAGTCAGTCAGGAAGTAGTATTTATCTGTTACTTGAGAAAGAAAGCAAAATGTCTTTCTAATTTGGAAGTCACTTAAATTCACCTCAGTTTCACTGAGTCATATGGTGAAACAAGTGATAGTTGAAACTTGACAGAACTGCTTTGTTTCTCTGGGTTTTGCAAATTTTCCTTGTATTGATGAAACCCTCTGGGGAGTGACCAGGTTGCTGAAGAAGGTAGACAGCAAGAACCATAAGTAGACAGTCTTTCTCCAGAAGTAACTCTGCTTCCAAGGTCTCCTCTTTACTTGACTCCTCATCAGCCTCCCAAGAGAACTAGTTCTTCATGAGCTTCTTCCCCACCCGCCTCTGTGCCCACATGCTCAAGGATTGAGCAGTCTCTGCCCACACCATGACAGAGAACTTCTGAGTGATGTTCATTCAACTCATTTTCAATCTTTGATTTATTGATTGAGCTCATTCGTTAAGCCTTATTTCATCTCTTGATTTTAAGCCGTGTGTGTGTGTGTGTGTGTGTGTGTGTGTGTGTGATCTTGTAGTTTTATTTTACTACCACAGGCTAAGACATAGCAATGGCAATTGCCTATGGAATGAATCTTCTTCCTCATCAGATATCATTTCTCTAAGTCTGCCTATCTCCGCCCACTCTTATCTTCACATCAGCCAGAGTTATCTTCTATTACCATTATCTTTGTTGTAACACTATTTTCATTTTACTTTCCTTATCCTTCTTGATATAGAATTTTAACAATTTTTCACATTACTGAAAGGTAAAACCAATACTATATATATATATACATACACGCATATACATATACACACACATATATCATTTATATGATACATATATATTGTATATACAACACTATATATTTATAACAATTTTTCACATTATTAAAGATAAAACCAGTACATTGTTATATATAAGCATATATGCGTCATACATGTGATACATATATATGTGATACATATATGTAACACTATATATATAACAATTTTTCACATTACTAAAAGATAAAATCAATGCATTATTTTATATATGTATGATATACATAATCAGGAAAAGAGGTTTCTTGACCTTATCCTCTTCCTTGTATCACTGATTCCTTGGCCTCTGTACTTGACCCTCTCCTTATGTCAAAACTATTCCCAAGGTGGGCCACAGGCCCAGTAGTGTCATCTGGGAAAATGTGCTAAATTGATCCACTAAGGACCTCAAGCTTTCTTGGTTCTATCTGGTGATAATATTCTCACCACTGCCTTCTGCATTATCTCCTGTATTTATGTTCTCATTCTTACCATAACTTCCCCTCTGGCATGTATATTACAGGAAGACGAGCTAATATGGTATGAGTCTATGGTGGCGTCTTCTCAGCTCTCAAGATGGAATCTATGAAGTTCTCTGTCATTTACTGGCTTTTGTAAATGGAACAGAGATTGTACCTTTGTGACTTTCTAGGCACACTGTAGAGTGCAAATCATTCTCAATGCAAAACTCAAGCTGTCGAGTTGGTTCCCACTGAGAGGGGCCCTCCTGTGAGTTTCTGGGGCTGTGAATTACAAGAGGAGGCTGCTTATCTTTCTCCCATGGAGTTGCAGGTGGATTTGCACAGCCTTTGGGCTAATGGCATAAATCACGATAGACTATGTCACCAGAGTCATCTTATTTGATCCATGTAGAGGCTTAAAAAGCTTTTCAATGGAGGATTAATGCTGGATCTTTGAGTATGAGATACTTTTTCAACTCCTTTGCATCTCAAGTCCTAATTGTGCTAACCGGCATCCAATAGGTGGTCAACCAATATTCATCACTTCTTGAATGGCTTAGGTTGTGGCTAAAAAGAAAAAAGAAAAGAAAAGAAACCCAGGACAAGTGTAACAAAATTGGCATGCATTATAAAGGCATTCACAGGTAATGTATTTCTTGTTGCGAATTTGCACCTTTGTATAGCTATTTGAGAATGCTTTCTGTAAATTTGTGCATAGGTAGAGCAGGGTGGGCTAGGCCGTGAATGTTGAGGTTTTAAGCAAATGATTCTGCCCTTGCTCTACTAATGCAGGAATGAGGAAGCATTGCAGAACTGGCAAGTCCAACAGGATTATGTAGACCTTAAGGCCTGAAAACAATAGCAAAACATGCAACAGCAGGCCAAACCCAGGGAATATCACAAACATGTACTGTGCATCTATTAGACTTAAACTGGCTGAAATTGGAGGAAACCGTATTCCTTCTCCAACCTTCAAATCCCTATACCCAACATGAAACAGCAAAGTCATGGGCCAGAAAGTGTGATTTTAGCCTCTCTCCAAATCATGTCCTCCTGGCTTCTCTCAGAGCTTAGAGGTCACTCTTCTGGCCCCATTCACAAATGAGAATGAATACCCTCATCGTGTGAGCTAATTTGGCTTGAACACCACCCCTGAGACTTAGAGTCTGACTTCAGAAGAGTGGGAGAGGCAGGACAAAAGTAGAGGCCAATGCAAGAGTGAGAACGTTCTGGAGCTGATACGTCCATGGAAGTATTAGGGTTGGAGGAAGGAAGCTGCCCACCCTCTCAAGACGCAGTCCGTGAGGAAGGGTGCCCTGCCCTTCCCCAGGGTTCCCCAGAGGACACAGTCTGCCCCATTTCTAGGCTCCCTTCTCTTCCCTCCTGCACATACACACCCACAGTCAGCAAAGTTGATTACTATCCTAGGTAAACTATCTGATTTAAGCCATAAAGGCAAGTAAGAGGGTTTTTTATAAAACAAATTGCAGATTTGGGTTTAAATGAAATTTTCTACAAGAAAAATTAAAGAAGGAAAGAAAAGATTTTGAACAGAGGAATACTCAAGTGAAATGAAATTTCCAGCTGTCAGGTCTGAGCGTCCTTGCCAGGGAAAACACCTCTCTCTCCTTTGTTGGAAATTTTGAGAAGATTGCCTAACTGTGCTCTTTCTTGCGTTGTTAATCAGATGCAAATTCGGAAACACACACTAGAGGTCACTGTTCATTACAACCAAACCTCACTTCCCAGGGAAGTACTCCGGTCCTCACTGCAGAAAGGCAACCTGCAGGCCTTGGGGGAAGGAAAATCTGCTTGGTCACACCCAGGCCAGGGACAGCTATGGTGCAAGGCCTGTAAGTATTCTGCCCTTCATCACACAGATGGAAATATACAAAGGGGGAGAGGAACCCACAAGTAATCCAAAATGTTCCGATTCATCGGAATTTTTTTAAGTAGTGCATAAACCTTTAAACTCATTGCCTATTTTTACTCCTTCCCCTCCCCAGCCACTCAGCTGTTTTCCTTCTTTCCAGGTGATATGTCAAGCAATTTTAAGAATTCACACAAAGGAGGACTAGAATGAAATCCAGTGGGCAGTTACAGGCTTAGGGTGTTCGGGTGGCTTAATGATAAGGAATTGCACTGTCAATCTAATGGTAGCCGGTTCTAATCCATCAGCGGTTCTGAAAGAGAAAAATGAGTAATCTCCTCCTGTGTGATTTACTGCCTTTGGAAACCCACTTAGAGAGACCGCTTAGAAGTACTCCGAGTTACACACAAGATCTGTTCCTAAGTGTGCCTTTAAGCCAGATTTGTAGGTGAGTTAAAACTGCAGCAGATGGCTTCTTTTTAGCCTTACTGTCAGGCAAGAAAAGCCTCAAAGGCTTTTCAAGGGTTGAAAATCTGCACATGCAGCAGGTAAAGGAGTTTGTGAGAAAGTCGGGTTTGGATCAATCATTTCAAAGTTAGAGCAAATGTACACAACATTAAAGGGCAAGTAGGAGTTGTCTAGACTCTAATGTTCCCAACCCAAAGATTTATTATGTAGGTAACACCTGCAGCTACTACCACTGATGCCACTGGGTTTGTGTTCTTCCTCGCTGCTCCCTTGCTCCGAATATAAAACAGCTAAGAAATGAAATGACAAGACTACAGAGCTGATAACAGTGTAAGCAATTATAGCTTCTCCTGTCACTGAGATTCCTAAAGATGCTACTTAAAGAGCAGAGTTCTAATCAAAGGCCACTCTTAATGAGCCAGAGCTATGCCTAGCTGACTCCTATTATTCTTTCCTTAATTGTGTTCATCTGTCCCTTCTTTACACCCTAACTCTGAAAACTATACTTCATGCAACATAGACCAATCCCAAAGGCAATATAGAAAGCCAGAGTTAATAGAACACTCAGTGCTATTACCATTTTAGGGCAACTCACATAGTACTTATTATTTGCTGTTTTTTCATTTCTCCCCTCTATTCAAGATACAAAGTAGAATCTAGATGGTGAAGTAGTGTCATTCCACAGGTAGAAACTGTTGCAAGATAATATCTAATTAAACATTAAAATCATGCCAATTCTTCTAAGTCTTGAGGATATTCTTTACAGATGGAGCCCTCTTGTTTCATATGCTTTGGGCACGTCATAACGAAGGCCAGTCCTTCAAGGAAGATATCACACTTGGTCAGAGAAAAAGCAGAAGACCCTTAATGAGATGGATACACCTGATGGCTGCAAAAATGGGTTTAAGTTAATAGATTATGGGGATGGCACAGGACTTGGCAATGCTTTGTTCTGCTGAGTATAAAGTTTCTAGGAGTTGATGCCAACTTGATGGCATTTAATGACAATAACATACAGGTAAAGTGCTTATGACCCATCAAAAGGACAGAAGAGTTTGCTAGTAATACAAATAAGGTGCTATATGGAGCTCTGAAAGTGTTGTTATGTGTATCTAATTGACGACAACTCAGAGCAACCCTGTGAACAACAAATGTGAACCTTGTCCTATCCTGTGCCATGCTCACAATCATCACCATATTTGAACCTATTTTTACAATCATTGTGTCAATTTATTTCATTGAGGGTCTTCCTCTCCTCTGATCTTTCACATTTCCTGCAATAATGTCTTTTTCTAAGGACTAGTCCCTCCTGACAACATGCCCAAACTAGGTGTGGCAAAACTTCACTGTTCTTGTCTCTAAGGAGCAGCCTGATGGCACTTTCTTCAAGATGGACTTGTTTGTTCTTTGGAAGCTCATGGTATATTCAATACTCTTTGCCAAGACCATCATTTAAATATACTCGTTCTTCATCAATATTCCTTATTTAGTGAACAACTTTCAGCTTTGTAGGAAGCAGTTGAAAATACCTTGACTTGGATCAAGTGCACCTTAGTGTTTAAACTTGCATCCTTGCTCTTTAGCACTTTAGAGAAATTCTTGACAGATTTTCCCAATGCAACACATCTTCTTTTTTCGCTTGACTGCTGCTACCACTGGTGCTGATTATAGAGCCAAGTAAAATGAAGAGGTAGGATCATGCAAATAATGTGTACAAAACCCTACTAGGAGGGTTAGTCAATTTTGCAATTTTGCTAGGCTTAAAAGAAAGCCAAAACCAGAGCAAAGAGGCACTATACTACCATCGAGAAGAGCTTTAAGTGGAGTATGTCCTTTGGGCCTGCGATCCCTACACTGAGAATTCTCTATAATCAGGATACAAACAAAGAGAGAGATAATACCAAATATGTCCCAAGATGACTGAGGTAACTGCAGAGAAATGGCAGCAGCAGAATCTGAAAAGCAGCACAAGAAGCATGGTAGACATCCCAACCCCCAGGGCAAGGTGACCACAGTTGGTGTGAGAGGGCTAAGTTCCTTCAGGTGGGAGGCTTCCTAGTGGAGTGAAATGCCTCCCTCTCTGATGCATTTGTTGGAGAAAGAGCTGAGTGACTTCAGACCTGGGTTCTTGGCAGCAGAGGTGGATGGCAGGCACATGTTGGTAGACCTAACTAAAGAACTCTGAAACACTAGCCTGAGCAGGGCAGAGACTAAGAGCCACAGATCAGAGAGATCTGCCTCCTCAGTACAGCTGAAAAGTGCTGTCCTGAACAAAATCTCTATCCTGGGTCCCTCTTGATTCTAAATGGTAACCTGTTACTTCCTTAATAAATCCCATACTTGTGTGTATTGTCTATGAGTTCTGAGGGGTCTTTGGGGAAAAAGAATCCTTCAGAGAACTAGAGAGTACTATAAGTGGAATTCTGGTGCCTGAATTAGTAAAAGGGTAGGATGAGTAGATATATCCGACCTTCACCTCATGAAAATCAACCTTGGTTGTTGATCTTGATTCTCCTTCTCCCTGATGAAGTCAGAAGAGAATAGATGCTAAACTGTTTTTACTATCAGTTACTGTGTTACCTTGAGCTAATAACTTAATTTCTTTGTGTCTCAGTTCTCTCATCTGTAAAATATAAATAATAATATCTACCACACAGGAATATATGAGGATTAAGTGAATTAGTATCTATAAGGAATTTCCAGTAATGCTAAGTACATTTTGTTGTTGCATGGCATAGCTGACCCTCTGGTGGGTTTTCAAAGGCAGTAAATGACACAGGAATAGACTTTCCATCTTTCTTCTGTGAAGCAGCTGGTAGATTCAAACCATGTGCCTTCAGGATTGCAGTGTAGCTTCTTATCACTCGGCTACCAAGCACATAGTAGGCACCTTGTTGATGTTGTATGCCCTTAAGTCACCTGTTACTCACAGCCACCCTATGTGCAATAGGTCTGAGCTCTGCCCTATCCTGGGCCACTCTCACTGTCTCCAACACACCTAATCCCAAAGTCCCAGTTATCATGTCAATCTATATCATCTGGAGCCTTCCTCTCCTTTGCTGTTTCTCCACCTTTCTAAGCATGATGTCCTTCTCCAATGATTGATCTTTCCTGGTCACATACCCCAAGTATGTGAGATGGAGCCTCAAAATCCTTGCTTCCGAGGAGAAACTTGGATTCACTTTCTCCAATACAGACTGATTTGTTCTCCTGGTGGTCCATGGTATGTTCAATCCTCTTCTCCAGAACCACAACTCAAAGGCATCAATTCTTCTGCCATCCAGCTTTCTGATGCATAGCAAGTAATTGCAAAGATTATGGTCTGGATCAGGCACACCTTTCTCTCTAGACTGATATTATTGCTCTTTAGCACTTTGGAGAGGTCCCTGGCAACAGATTTCCTCAATGCAATTAGTCTTTTGATTTCCTGACTGCTAGTGCCAAGAGTGTTGATTGTGGAGATGAGCAAGCTGTAATTGTTAACAACCTGAATCTCTTCTCCATCAATCATGGTGTTGCCAATTGGCCCAGTGGTGAGAATCTCTGTCTTCTTGATGTTAAGCTTCAATCCAATCTATAGTCCTTGACCTTCTTTCTGGAGCAAATGCTCCAGGTCCTCCTCAGTTTTGATATGCAAGGTTGTATTGTCTGCATAACACAGGTTATTGATGAGTCTTCCTCCAATCCTGATGCCACATTCTTCCTCATAAAGTCCAGCCTCCTGAATGATTTGTTCTGCATACAGGTTGAAAATATATAGAGAGACAGAATACATCCCTGATGCACTCTTCACAGAGATGCCTTGGAAAGAGGAGAGACTGGGAAAAGGGAGTGTTGATGGGATGACTTACAACTTGTGGTATTAGGATTTTTGAAAATGATTTTAGTAGTCATCGCCTTTGCCCCCTCTGGGCTGCTGTAGATACATGGTTCACCATTGATCAGTGTCTTCTACAACATCAACAACATAAGAATGAGAGATAACCAGACTGTGGAGAGACTGCAATGAAGCAAAGCCTGATGGAGACCGAGCTAGAGTCAAAGGTTCTGCTTGTCTGATAACTGAAAGAGCAATTTATTTTTGACTGCTATGAGATAAAGTTTGATGGACAATTGAAGAAACCAGAGGCTTCTTCCATTTGTGTTGCTGGGCTGAACCTGCACTTTTCACTTGTTGATCGAGAGACTGGTCTGAACTAATTAAAGAATTGTGTCTCAGAATTGTTTCTTGCTGTTAACCTGGCTTGTGACTGTTATTTACCAAACTTGGACTTTCACTCTGTGATATTCTTTGCCGGTCCCAATTCTTCAGCCTGTTTCCTTAATAAACCTCATAACTGAGCGAAGTCAAATCTGTGAGTCAATTTGTTATGAACATCAAACCCAATGACTAGTAGAAGTAGGTGCAGGAGAATTGGAAGTGAGAGGAGTCAGTCACGTCTGAACTTGTAACTGGTTTTTGAAACTGTGGATGTTATCGATGGGGACAGTTCCCCTTTAGAGACTTAGTAGAGGTTAGACTCAGTCTTTTAAAAGCTGTCCTTGCTCCCCTTATAGTGTTACTTTGACAAAGCTCCTTTGGCCAAGCCCTTTTATATTACAGAAAAAGAAAGAGATGAAAAGTCAGTCAAGTGCCTACTGCCTGTGGAATCCCTGAAACATCTTCCAACTTGAAAAAGCTCAACTCAGACTCTTCCTACCACACTTAAATTCTCTTCTCTACTAACTTCCACTTAAGGATGACTAACGAGATGGATTGACTCAGTGACTGCAACAATGGGCTTACAGTGAGGATTGTGAGGTTGGCTCTGGACTGGACATGATTTCCATCTGTTGTACCTAGGATGGCATCTAACAATAACATGACACTTTCAGGAGGCAGTGGTGGTTCAGCAGTGGAATTCTCACCTTTTATGAGGGAGACCCAGGTTTAATTCCCAATCAGTGAACCTCAGGTGCAGTCATTACTTGTTACAGTGATGCTAAAAACAGATTTCAGTGGAGCTGCTGGACTAAAAATCCTGTAGATATGATTTGAAAATTTGTTGCTGATATAGTTGCTGATATGATTAGGTGCTATTGAGATAACTACAAGTTTTAGCAACCCTATGAACAACAGATCAGAACCATCATTTAAACTTCTTATTTAATAATCTTATTTCATAATCTTCATGATCTCATACATGTTCAAGTCCATTGTTGCAGACACTATGTCAATTCATTTAACTGAAGGTCATCTTCTCTTTTGCTCACTCTCTACATGCCCACATTGTGTTGTTTTCCAAGGAATGGACCCTCTTGACAACATACCCAGAATGTATGAGATGAAGTTTCATGATCCTTGTCGTTTCTCCAACACAGATGTATTTGTTCGTTAGTATATTGGAAAAACACCATCAAAGGCACTGATTCTTATTCAGGATTCCTTATTCATTGTCTTTCCTAACTTATGAAAACCTACAAGATCTGATCCCTAATTGAACATTAGGATAGCCCAGGTCTGAAAAACATTTTGTCCACTTGTGCGTGACGAGTGACCGTGAGTCAAGTGACAGCTTGATGCCAGATAGCAATTACAAAGGCACTTTTGTAGTGTTCTCATCAATAAGATTTGGATATCTTTAAAATGACCTTGACAACCTGTCATTGTTCTTATCTCAATTGACCCACAGAAGTTATATGTTCTGAGGATCAAAATGTTAGATACTTAGATGCAGTTTCCTTCAAAAGTTATCTTAAAGCAAATGAACTCTAAGCTCTATTCAGTATTCCTCCACTTTGCAGTTAACTTGATAGTCCTTAAAGATCTACATTCACCTCTCACTTAACAACTAGACATATAGGGAAATTGGTGAGAGTTCAAGAATAAGACCTCTCTTTGTGGGACAACTCTTTGAGTGTTCCTAGAGGACACATTTCTTAATGTCCTCATATAACTTGGATATAACTTGGGCTTCTTGTAAAACCACCTTGAGAATGCAGGCAGCCTCATCATCCCATCTTTCTCTTTGTAAAGCTCTGAGTACTCAGAGCTTGGTAGCAGATATAATGTTAACTACCCCAAAGCCCCCAAAACAGCAGGTGCTGCAGAAATAGGTGGCTGGATGGACAGAAAATGAACTAATACTAGCCAGTCTCTGATGACTTTCACAGACCTCAGAAACAGAAGATACAACATCACTGGCTGGAAAATCAATATGGCCACTTCTCATAGTGCTTAAAACTTAACTTCATGTCCAATTTCCTCAGCTGTCCTTTCTCTGCCAGCAGACCCTGTTAATATCAACTTTGTGTAAAACCAGAAGCCTCACATGACTATCTTAGCATCAGCTAATGGGATTTCTGCCGTCTACCACCCCTAAACAATGCACTGTGGATCCATCCCTGACTAAGCACTGCCCTCTCTGCGTGGTCTGCTTTTTTGATGACTCACATCAAGTTTCCTGTTTGGTTTCCTTAGTAGACGCACAGTAGCTGATGTTGTTACCCATCTTCTTGAGGTGCATCCGGCCCCAGAACACCCGTGCAGTCATCAGTTTAGCAGCTGCGTTCCTACACTGAGGCCACTCTAGGCAGAAGATAATGCCACATTTTTTTAAATGTTTGCTTACTTCTTCTTCTTCATACTTTTTTCTGATTTTGAGAATCAGCTTCGTTACTTAATTTCTCTTGTACCTCCATTCCCCTGTTGTAACAGAACTAATAGAATCTATCTCAAAAATAGGAAACCCCAGTGGCGTAACAGTTAGCGGTTCAATTCAACCAGTTACTCTATAAGCAAAAGAGGTGACAGTCTGTTACCATAAAGATCTATAGTGTTGAGGACTCTATAGAACAGTTCTATTCTCTCCTATACAGTGACTATGTGACAGGGTCAATTCAACCGCAGTGGGGTTATTGTTCTTTCTTTGTTTTATCTTATGAGATTGGATCTCTGCGTAAGGCAAACAGCTAATACACTTAGCTGTGAGCTAAAAAAAAGGTTAAAAATTCAAGTTTACCAGGGCATGCCTCAAAAAAGGGGCTCATGCTCTACTTCTGCAAAATCTAGTTTTGAAGAATCTATGTTACACTCTGAATGCATGGGGCTGCCATGATTTGGAGTTGTCTCACTTCTCAACTGATTAGGAAAAAAATTACTTTTGTAAAAGTAATAGTAATAGACTTTCATAATCTCAGATTCCTATATACATCTTCTACAATAACATATCTAAATGTACTCACTCATTGTCATCAAGTCAAAACCAATTCATAGTTGACCCTCCAATGGATTTTCATAGCAAACAAGAAAGAGAAAAATTATAGGAAGTTCTGACACCTACTACATCATGAATAAACCTTGAAAACATTGTGTTTAGTGAAATAACTTCTGTCATAAAAGGATAGATATATTATGATTCCACTTGCATGAAATATCTAGAATAGACATTGAATAGAGACACAAGTTTGTTGTGGTGACCAGAGGAGAGGGAGAAGGGGACAAATGCTCATGGTCAAGACCACTGGGCTTCTGTGACGGGAAACATAACGATGATGGCTGAACAACATGAGAAGCACAATTAATGTTACTTAACTTTGCAAGTAAAGAATGCTGATATGGCAAATAATTTGTTACAAATGTATATTCTATGATAATTTCAAAAAATTTCAAAAATTGAAGAAATAAAGAAAAAACCCTACAGTATCCATCATCAAGGCCTCATCTAGGCAGACGGGTGAGGGAAGTCTCAGAAGGAAGGGTGGTCCCGAAGCCTTCCAGAAGCCTTCCTCAGCCATTTGCAAGGAAAATTCAGAACTTTTGAATATTCCCAAAACAACAAAGAAAGGTTGATTAAGAGAGAAAGAAGGCAGCCTTGGTGTAGACCAGTGGTTTTCAAACTTGGACCAGAGGGAACAAGCAGAAGACATAGAAACAGACTCGGGCTTTCACCCTGCAGTCAGGTGGGCAGCTCTGAGTCCTACATTCATGCAAGCTTATTTTGGAAAGAAGGGTTTAAGTGGTCCAAGACCTGGGAGCCCACTGGTACTATAAGGTACTTTAAACTGGTACTGGTATTTGGGAGGCAGGGTCCTAGATCCCAGCCCAGTTCCATGGCCTTTGAGGAGTCCCTGAGTTTTTGTGGATCCCCTGCCTCATCTGCAAATGAAAGGCTTGGACTCAAGAGATAAGGCACTTTTATGGTCTCCTTTCGAATGTTATTTTTAACTATCCATTGTTAATCGGAGAGACATGAGACTGGATTCAGCTCTGTCACATACAGTTCTTGTTGCCCAAGGTAGGATGTTCCTCTTCCCTGCATTCCACATTCCACATCCGGAATCCCTGACTTTGCAAGGGTGTGGGATTGAAAATAATACAGAGATGTGCATACGGATTTGATCCTTAGAAGGTTTCATTCATCTATTTTATTCTTTCCTGGTTGTAGGTTTTTCAAGATACCTGGAAGACCGTTCATATTGTAGATTAGGGCTTCTAGAGTTCTTCCAAACTTTTCTCTGTTGAAGTTTATAATTCTTGGTCTTACTCTGGGTCCTTGATACACATTGATTTGGTTTTTGTTTATGGTGTGAGGTGTGTGCCTTTCTTGAGTTTTCTACAGATAGTTCTCCAATTTTGCCAATGCCATTTGATAAAGAGGCTTTTGCTTCCCACTTTATTTTGTCTCCTTGTCAAAAATCAGTTGACCATAGGTAGATGAGCTTATTTCTGGATTCTCAATTTTATTCCATTGATCTACATGTCTGTCACTGCACCACTACCACACTGTCTTGATTACCACAGCTGTGTTGTATGATTTGAGATCAGAGAGTGTGATGCCTTCTACTTTGTTTCTCTTTTTCAGGGGTGCTTTACTTATTTGGGGTCTCTTTCCATTCCAGACGAAATTGGAAATTGTCTTTTCCATCTCATTGAAGAATGAAATTGGCTACAGACTGGGAAGAAATATTTGGTAATGACATATCTATGACAGTTGGTTTTCCCAAAGACTGTTCTCTTGAACTCTCACTTCCTTCTTAATCTGAGTATCACATGCTCTTTACCCACTGTGTGCTTTTCCTTTCCCCAGATCCCAAAACCCATTTGTCATGACTCATGATGGCCCTCCAGAATAGAGTAGAACTGTCTAGGCTGGATCTTTACAGGAGCAGATCTTCAGGTGTTGTGTCCTACTGAACAACTACACTAGTAGGTTAAAACTGCCAACTTCTTTGTAAACAAAAGAGCCCACCAAGGCCTGTTAATAGACCCTTAATCTCTCTCCCCACCCCCCATTTTCTTCTCAGCTCCCAGGCATTTTTACACTTGGCATTATTTTGCTTTCCATTGTATTTTCTCTTTCTGGTGACTGCTTAGATGTCTCAGGGACTCTTAGGAACAGAGGACACCAGATGTCAGTGTTCGTTGCACAGTATAGAGAAACATAATTAGGACTCTGGGCTAAGAGCCTCACCATAAAATCTTGATTGCTGCCTAATGGAGGCCGTGAGATATCTCGGGTGTGCTCTCAGGCAGCCATTATTTCCTCCCACTCTCAACACTCAATGTTCCATAGCCCATCAAGTAGGTGGAGATCCTCAACACCTCCTGTCCACCCTGCAGATCCTTTGATTACTTTGTTGTGTTCTCTGAATCACCACCTAGAGTCATACTTGGTCTTGTATTAAAAGAAAACTTCTATGAAGCTAGAGCGTGAGATAGTGTGAGTACTCAACAACTTGGGAGTTGCCAACAGAGCCACTTGATATTTGAGTAATTTTCTTTCTTTCTTTTTTTTTTTTTTAAAGTGTTTATCTTTCCCCTTGAAAACTGTCGTAAGTTCTCTGTATCAGAATATATTGAAGAATGCTGGCTGACCAAAATAACACCAAAACAATGTGTTGATCCATCAGTGTTATCCTACTACCTACAGTAAATAAGGGTAAGGGAGAGGGCTCTACTTCTGCAGTCTTCATAGTGTTTCTGAGTAAGGTAGGGCACAGATGTATATTGACTGAGACTTTGAAATGTGACTTAAGACAGTCTTTCAACTGTAGAGGCACAGTTAAGACTCCACAAGATATATTAGGTTAAGATTTAACGACACAACAAGGTTTAGAAAAAAGGGCTCCAAGAGTCTTAAGATATAAACTGTGTTATTGACCGCTCTTTATCAAAAGAGGTAAATTTTTTCCCACAGAAGTTCCTAGAAAAGTGCATAACATTCTCTGCAAACATTATCTGGGATAATAGTTATTTGATGAAGACAACAAAAAAGTAAAGCTGTGTAGATAATAAGTTGTGCAAAGGTTTGGTTCTCAGTAGTAATAAGACCCAGTTGTGCTATCCTTAATTATATCCTTAAAAAGTTGGTAAGTCCAAATTTTTCTTTTGGGAATGAAGCTCACTGAGATTGGAGGCAATCCAAAGGAAAACATATCTAAGACGAGAAGGGAATCCTTTACAAATAATTGTCCACATTAATAAAGAAAATTTGTTTGTAAAAAAAAAAAAGGTTGGTGAATTTCATCATCTATCAATAGAAAGCGGGGGGAACTCCTCCCATAAGGATGTACAGCCTCAGAAACCTGATGGAGAGTTATCATGAGTTGGACTCAACTGTAGTAGGGTTTCCTTGTTGTGGTTATTCACGCCAATCCTGAGGATCCCTGCTAATGCAGTAGCTAAGCACTCATAACAAAGTGTAGCTGACTCTGAGAAGAATGGGAATCCCAAAACACTTGATCGTGCTAATGCGAAACCTACACTTGGACCAAGAGGCAGTCATCAGAACAGAGCAAGGGAACACTGCATGGTTCAAAATTGGGAAGGGCGTACATCAGGGATGTGTCCTATCTCCATACCTTTTCGACCTGTATGCAGAGCAGATTATCCGGGAGGCTGGGCTTTATGAGGAGAAATGTGGCATCAGGATTGGTGGAAGATCTATCAACAATCTGCAATATGCAGATGACACAACCCTGCTTACCGAAACTGAGGAGGACCTCATGCACTTACTGCGGAGGGTCAAGGACTGCAGCCTTCAGTATGGACTGAGGCTCAATGTCAAGAAGACAAAGATTCTCATCACAGGACCATTTGGCAGGATCAGGATGGATGG
>NW_006399752.1:24246746-24255985 GCF_000299155.1 Elephantulus edwardii
AATGTCAAGAAGACAAAGATTCTCATCACTGGACCATTTGGCAGGATCAGGATGGATGGTGAAGAGATTGAGATTGTTCACAGCTTTAGTTTGCTTGGCTCCACAGTCAACACTCTTGGCACCAGTAGCCAAGAAATTGAAAGATGTATTGCGATGGGAAAGTCTGCTGTTAGGAACCTCTCCAAAGTTGTGAAGAGCAATGGTGTCTCTCTGGAGACTAAGGTGAGTCTGAACAGGCCATGATCTTTGCTATCACTTGTTAGTTGGACAGTGACTAAGGAGGGTAGAAGGAGAATCGATGCCTTTGAGCTTTGGAGAAGAGTATTGAGGGCACCATGGACTGCTAGGGAAACAAACAGATTCATCCTGGAAAGGGTTAAACTGGGCGGCTCCCGGGAGGCAAGGATTCTGAGGCTTCGTCTAACAAACTTTGGACATGTTATAGGGAAGGACTAATCCTTGGAGAGGGATATCATGCTTGGTAGGGTGGAGGGACAGCACAGGAGGGGAAGGCCCTCTATGAGGTAGATTGATTCAGTGACTGGGGTAATTGGGATGGGTGTATTTGAGACAGTGCAATTGGCACAGGACTGAGCAGAGTTTAGGGCTGTTGTACATAGGGTTGCTATGAGTTGCAAGCGACTCAACGGCACATAACAACAACAACAAGCACTCAACCACTCTTTGAAAGTCTAGTGGCTCAAATTGTTCCTTTGGAGAAAGATGTTGACAGTCTCCTTCTGTAAAGATTTACAACATTGGAGACCCTAAGGGATAGTCCTGCTTTGTCCTATGGGATTACCTTGATTCTGCATTGAAAGGATTGGCAGTGAGCTTTTGCTTGGTTTTCTTTCCTTTTTTAACTCCAATCCCATTCAGCCAACATCACCTTCCCTATATTCAATCTGCAAATCTAGAAGGTTCTATCATTTTCTTTCTTTATAGTTGTTTCTGCACTGAGTGGAAAATAAAAGCTCCCTGTCTTCATCTCCAGCTCAGCCAGTCTCTCTCAGTTGCAATGCATTCAGATCTCATGCAAACAGAATTCCTTCCAGCCAGCTGGACAGGCCCTGGCAGGCCTGACACCACACACAATGAGTTTACAGTCTTGGCCTTTGCACTAAGATTTATGTAGATTAATGCACTTGAAATTTTTGTGTAAGCAGCAAAATGTAAAATTTGGGCACTGTCAAAAGTGTTTCTGAGTTTAAAAGTACCACTGGGGGAAAAAATCTGCATGAATTTGTTACATTACTGAAATAAATGAGAGAAATGGCTAGATGCCCACCAAAATTTACACCCTCTCTCGTAGTATGGTGCTGTCTCTGGAAAATGTGAAAACGGACTGCTCAGCCAGGGACCACAATTCCCTGCTGTGTTTTCATCTAAGCGCCATCAAGTGTCTAATTCCCGCCAGTGGATTATGAACAGAAATAATATCTGACCTTATAGGTTACGGCTTTTAATGAATGGGTGATCCTTCTTCATATTCCTCCTTTTTCCCCTGCAAATTGATGTAGATAATGATAAAGCTCAGGGGACATTATAAGATAGGAAAATACTAGGTGTCAAGTTCACCAAACAAGAGAAAATAACTTGTCATTTGGGAAATGAGGAAGAAATAAACTCCTCTTATATTAACCAGGATGGCAGTTCTAGTTGACCCAGAGATGCTGCAGAAGAAAGGTTTAGGCAGGCCCCTTCCATAAAGATGATGTACTTCTGAAAAATCATTTCCTGAAAGCCCTTCAGAGCACTGTTCTAATCTGTGCCATGAGTTGTCATGAGTAGGCGTTGATTTGCCAGCAACTGGCTTGATGTTATCTATGAGAAAGTGTTTGGTCTATTTGTTACAGAAGCTAATACAGGAAATAAAATCATAATAGTACTCCCATAGGGAGTCAGAAGAAAATCATCTTCAACATTGTTTTCCATTGGAAAACCACACCCAAGTGAAAAACGCCAGATTTAGGCTTTGGTGGAAAACCATAACAGATGAACTTGATTCTTAGCATATTAATAAGGTAGCAAAACATTTATAGACTGTGTTACTCACTGTTCATCCTTTGAGAGCCAGTTTGCTTCCTAGGAAAGATATTGGCAGCTGTGAGAAGGCAAGCAGCTTTCCTTGTTTGACTGTTTATGGTAGTAAACTGAGGTTGCTCTGGTTTATGAACTTCAGCTGGAGAGAAAGATGGGGTGAAGTCTGATTTGAGCCAAGCTAGGTCATTTTTCTTGGAGTCAGTTTGCAGCAAAATAATGAGACAAACTTATTGCAGAGACTTTCTAAATAATGACCTAGTAGATCTAAGGTGAAATAGAGGTATTCTTACTATTATTGCCATTGTCATCATGTCAGACATAGGAAGACACTTAAACCACCTGCCTTGCCATTTTTTGAGCAGTGGGATTCACAACTTGTACAACAATGTACAGGGCAGCATTATCCACAATAGCCAAAAGGTGTAAATCCGTCCAAAGTTGAGTGGCCAAACCAAATATCTTATATACATACCATAGAACACTATTCAGTCATAAGAATGACATTCAAGTACATGCTACAAAATAGATGAACCTTAAAACATTAAGTGATGTTACATCAATTGCCGAAAGACAAAAGTATAGCATATTTAAAATAGTACAGAGCAATAAGAAATTATCAGAAGCTGGGAGTCAAGGGAGGTAAGGAGAAAAGAATGCAATATTGCTTATTGGTTACAGATTTTGTGTTGAAGATGATGGAAAAAGATATGAAAATAGATGATAACGATGGTCACAGAGCATAGTGGATAGAATTAATGTCCCTGAATTGTATAGCTAAAATGATAAAGATAACAAATTTTATATAGAGATATAGAAATATTTTTAAAATAATACTATATACATACATAGTGTGTATATAGTATTATTTGTTATTATGTACCATCAAAGTCAGATCCAACTCATAGCTAATCCTCCAGTGAGTTTTCAGAGACAGAGGTAAATTACACAGGAGGAGATTGTCTCCTTCCACAGAGCAACTAGTGGGTTCAAACCATATGCCTCTGGGCTAAGAAGAGCTCCTTATCACTAGGTCACCAAATATTTATACATATAATAAAAACATTTGAACAGTTGTGAGACAAACCTTCAATTGCATAGGGGATGAGTAGTTTATAGATTTTAAATAATTGGACTAAATACAAGGAAGATCTAGTGCGATAGATAGATAGATAGATAGATAGATAGATAGATAGATAGATATAGACACAGAGATATATTACATAAATTATATGCTAATTATCCATGCTAATTAATTTCCTCTGACCACATGGTAAAAAGTCTAAGAAATAAAATTAGGACTTTTTTTTTTCTCATTGCAGTGAAGTCAGAACGTACTCACAGCTGACCCTCCCTGACTTTCCAATCACAGAGGAGGAAATTGACAATCTTTCTCTCTTGGAACCACTTGACCATTCCCACCTGCAGGTGCACACACATTTATCAGTAAAACTTTACAATCGGGAAAGAAAAAAGTCCTGCTTTTTGGTCAACCAACCTGAGTATAAAAGAATTCCACAAGCAAAATAAGGTTGTTATAATAAGTTGTCTGGCTTGTATTTCTATATTCATTAGTGAGAGCCTGAGAGTTCACTGAAAAACTGGTTTTGTGACATTCTCATTTGAGGCAGTCATACGGACACCTTAAGCACATTTATGTGTGTGAATCCTGGCTCTGGTGGAAGGCTTTAGTGCCAAGGCCTCATGAAAGGGATGACTCTTTGAGGTTTAGGAAGGAGTAATGAGAGAAGCTGGCTTCTAGATAGGAGGGTTTAGAGACCTTAGTCAGACTCAACACTATTTTTAGATAGAAGTTCTTCAACCTTATCGGCATGATGAATGCCAACTAAAATGAGACCCTGAAAGAAGGGGCCTGATTTAACCATCAAATACAGCAAAGGGTAATAATTAAAAACTCTTCTGTTTAATGGCCACCTTTCTTCATTTAGATACTCTCTCAGCTTCAGGGTGGTGGTTCACATTTCAGTGCCTGAGGAGTACAGGAAATTACTTTGGACTTTATTATTTCTCATGATACAGAATTTTTATGTAAATAAATACGCCTAAGTTTCCTTCAGGCTCAAGAGCATTTTTGTCCTAACATTTCCAAATAAAATGATTATCAAATTTTATATCATTGATGAGGGCTTATGAAATCAGAGGGAGTGGGTGTCACTTCCAACAGACTTTGTGGTATCATCCTCATTTCCTAAATGGAGGTCAGGAGGAAACCAGGTGCTCCCCAAGGATGACAGCCACCCAGTGAGAAAGTGGTTAATGACGCTGTGGTTAATGTGATTTGAGAAGTAGAGACCATCTGAAGTTAGCTCAAATAAAGGAAATTTATTATAGAAAAACATAGATGAGCAATGGGGTTTCAAGGCCATCAAATAGGACTAGGTTTTAAAGGCATGAAAATATGGTCCCAGCACCAAGGCCATTCAGTGCAGCCAGGAGTTGGAGTTAATGGATCTCTACTCCCAGATTCCGTAATGTGTTAAATAAAACCAACATCAGATGAAGTGTCTTCTCTCCTCAAAATGCTCCAGAACATTCCATTCTCATATCACTCAGAGTAAAATTCTGACCATGATCCACAAGCCCTCTCTGATCAGCATTCTGCCCCACCATTTTCTAGTGCCTTCTTTTCATCACTCTGCTCTAACCACATGGACCGCTTTGCTGGTCCTCTATCACTCGAGGAGCTCTTCTGCCTCAGGGCTGTTGCAGTTGCTGTTCCCCCAAACTGGAATGCTCCTCCCGAACTAGTTATCTATCACTTCTCTTGGGTTTGTGCTCAACTGTCAGAATACCAGCTGCTCAGTTGTCATTTCTTCTGTGGTCTCCCTACATAAAATTGTGAAGCCATTCCACTTCAACAATTACTGTTCAACACACCTGCATTTCTTGGAAGTCTTTTTATTATTAAGAAGGGCTGTTGTTGTTGTGTGCCGTAGGATAAGAATCAACCTCCAGCAGATTTTCTGAAGCAGGTAATCCACAGAAAGAGATTGCCCATCATTCTCCCACAGAGCAGTTAGTAGCCTTAAAGCAGTACAGATTCTTGTCACTAGGCCACCAAAATTTCCTATAAAAAAGGGTAAGCGTACCTTTTTAAAATAGTACAACTAATCACCACTTGATAAGTTATCTAAATTTTATAAATCATATTTCACCTATTCCTTCTTTCTTTTCCTATAGAATGTTTAAATCTTCTGAGCAATTATCACTAATATACATTTGTTGAGATCCAAATTTGTTTCCATTCCCAATAAAAGTGATTCAACAGAATGTGAAATTGTTGAATAATATCATTATTATCACATGTAAGTTGTGATATAATGCTACTGAAGATCACCCCAAAATAACTAGAACTTTGGGCATTGACAGGGAACTGCCAGACATTTAAATTGGATTTAGAAGAGACCATGGCACCAGGGATGTCATATAGATCCTAGCTGAAAGCAGAGAATACTAAAAGAACACCTATTTGTATTTTATTGACTATGTGAAGACATTTGACTTTGTGGATCGTGACAAATTATGGCTAACATTGAGAAGACTGGCATTCCCAGAACACTTGATAGAGATCATGTGAAACCTACCCCTGACCAAGAAGCAGTTGTCTGAACAGAGCAAGGGAACATTGCATGATTTAAAATCAAGAAAGGTATATATGTCAGTGTTGTATCCTTTCTGCATACCTATTGAATCTATGTTGAACAAATAATTCAGGAAGCTTGACTCTGTAAATAAGAATTGGAGGAAGACTCATTAACAAGCTGTGTTATATGCAGATGACACAATCCTATTTGCTGAAAGTGAGGAGAACTTAAAACATTTGCTGCATAAAAGACTATACAGACTTCAATACAAATTGCATCTCAACATCAAGAAGAGAAAAATGCTCATCACTAGACCAATATGCAACATCATGATAGATGGAGAGAAGATTGAAATTGTCAACAATTTCATCTTACTTGGATCCACAATCAACAACCTTGGTATCAGCAGTCAGGAAGGAGATCAGAAGATGTATTATGCTGGGCAAGCTAGCTGTCAGGGACTTCTCTAAAGTACAATAACCTTAATTAGAAGACAACAATGTGCTTGATTTAGGCCATGATTTTTTTCAATCAATTGCTAAGCATCTGAGTGCTGGACAATGAATAAGAATGAGGAAGAATTTATGCCTTTGAGTTGTGGTATTGGAGAAGATTACCGAATATGCCGTGAGCTCATAATAACAAGCATATATGTCTTGGAGAAAGTACAGCCAGAATGCTCCTTGGAAGCAAAGATGGCAAATCTTCATCTCTCATACTTTGGGCATGTTGCTAAAAGAGACCATTCCATGGGAAAGGGCACCATATTTGGGAAAGTGGAGGGTCAGCAAAAGAGAAAAAGTCCCTCAATAAGACAGGTTGATATAGTGACTGCAGCAATGGTCTCAAGTGTGTCAGAGATGGTGAGGATTGCACAGCATAAGAGAGGTTTCAGATCTGTTGTTCATAGTATTGCTATGATTTGTACTTGACTTGACAGCACCTAATAACTATATATATTTGATAGAGGGAACTCTAGTGGCCTAAGTCATAAGAAGTTTTGCTCCTGTCCAAGATAGTGCCCTTCTGGCTATTCAAATTCACTAGATGTCCCACAGGAGAAAGATGGGCAAACTCCTCCTGTGTGATTTACAGCCTCTGAAAATTCAAAGAAAGATCATTAATGAGTTTGTTCAGATTCAATAATAGTTGAGTTTTTAAATGTATATTTCATATTTTTATTTTATATATTTATAACAACAAAATGTAAAGTTCATATGTTGTTGTTATGTGCCATCAAGTCACCTATGACTTATAGTTTCCTATGTACAACAGTTCTGAAGCCTGCCCTGTCCTGAGCCAATCTCTGACAGAGCCACTAACTCTGACACACATATCCCCATTGCCCCAGTGACTGTATCAATCCATCTCATCTGAGGTCGTCTTCTCCTGCACTTTCCCTCCACCCTTCCAAGCATGATGTCCTTCTCCAAGGATTGGCCTCTCCTGGCCATATTAACAAAGTATATGAGATGGAGCTTCAAAATTCTAGTCTCCAAGGAGAAACTTGGTTTCACTCTCTCCAAGACAGACATATTTGTTTCTTGGCAGTCCATGAGATGTTTAAGACTCTTCTCCAGTACTACAACTCAAAAGCATCAAGTCTTCTGTCATCTTTAGTCTTTGTCTAACTCTCTGATGCAAAGACCATGGCCTTGATCAGGCACACCTTAGTCTCTAGACAGACATTGTTGCTTCTCAATACTCTGGAGAGGTCTCTAACAGTAGACTTTCCCTGTGAAATTTGTCTTTTGATTTCCTGATTGCTTGCTGGTGCCAAAGAGTGTTGATTATAGAGCCAAGCTGTAACTGTTAACAATCTCAATCTCTTTTCCATCTATCATGATGCTGCCAACTGGTCCAGGGATGAAGATCTTTGTCTTCTTGATGTTGAGCTTCAGTCCATATTGAAGATGATAGTCTTTAACCTTCTGCAGTCAACATTTCAGGTCTTGTGTCATCTGCATAACATGGGTTGTTGACTACTCTTCTTCTAATCCTGAGGTGACATTCCTCCTGCATCATCTATTTTGCATATAAATTGAAAAGTATGGAGACCGGATGTATCCATGGCACACTCCTTTCCTGATTTTGAACCTTACAGTGTTCTCTTGCCCTATTCTTAGGACTACTTCTTCGTCTGAGTATAAGTTTCGCATAAGCACAATCAAGTGTTTTGAGATTCTCATTCTCCTCAAAGTTAGCCACAATTTGTTGTGATCCACGAAGTCAAATGCCTTTGCACAGTCAGTGAAACACAGATAGACATTTTTCTGGTATTCTGCTTTCTGCCAAGATCCATCTGACATGGGCGATAATGTCTCTAGTGCCACAACCTCTTCTAAACCCAGCCTGTATTTCTGGTAGTGCTAGGCAAGGATTTTTGTCTGCTTTGTTCATTGCTACATCCTCAGTCCTAGAAGAGAGTTGGGTTTCTAACTCTTTTTGCCACTGAGTCAACTACAACTTGAAGCATATGTGTGAATAACAGATTAGAACCTTCCGCTATCCTGTGTCATCCTCATAATCTCCACCATTTCAAGTTCTTGTTGGAGTTACTGTATAAATTTATCTCATTTAGGGTCTTCTCCACTTTCACTGAACCTTTTCATTCTCGGCATGTCTTTTTTCAAGAACTGGTACCTCTTGATAATATGCTCAAGTTTGCCTTCAAAGAACATACTTGCCTTTAAAGAACACTTTGGGTTGTACTTCCTTCAAGACAGACTTGTTTGGGTTTTTGACAGTCAGTATTTAAAACATTAAATACTCTTTGCCAATACCATAATTCATTTCATCTTTGGTTGTCCTTATTCACTGTCCTACTTTCAAATGCATATGAAGCAATTGAAAATATCAGGGTTTGGGTCAGGTGCATCTTAGCCTTTAAAGTGACATCCTTAATCTTTACAATTTTGAAGTTTTGCCCAGTGTAACATTTATTTTGATTTCTTGACTTGATGCTACTGTGGGTTCATAACAGAAACTTGTTAACAAAGACCAGATGAGTAAATGAGGGAGCTACACCACGGTGTCTCCTGTTTTCTTCCCTATTATCATATGACCTGCACAGCTGTGGCTCCACCCAATGACTGTCAACCACAGCAACCACTTGTCTCCCTCCCAGGCTCAGAACCTCCTGGGTCACATTCTTAACAGGCAAACTCACACTGACACTACTCTGTTTATGTGTCATGTCACAATATTCTGAAAAGTCTATGAATTAGCTTCCCTGGGTCCTCTGACCACCACTGGAATGAGTCACATGGAGGGGTTGGGGACAATTCCCTTAGACAGATGTATGAATGGCTGACTTTGAATTTATGCAGAGGAATTGCTCAGCAGAAATTTTTTTAAATAAAATTTTTATTTTATACTGATTTGCTTACAAAGTTTGTATACATTGTTTTTCACACTGTTTCTTTCCCATTTCCTCTATCCACTCCTCCTTCTACCCATCAAATTGTACAAACCTGGATTCTCAATTCTATTCCACTGATCTATGTGTCTGTCATTGTACCAGTACCATGCTGTCTTTACCACTACGGCAGTGTAGTAGGATTTGAAATCAGAGAGTGAGATACCTCCTACCGT
>NW_006399752.1:24257353-24280731 GCF_000299155.1 Elephantulus edwardii
CTAATAAAATTTAATAATAATTAAAAAAAAAACAAATTGTACAACCCTATGATTAACCCCCTGCCTATCCTCACCCTTTTGTTCCTACCCTTCTCCCTTGGATCCTCATACACATTATACTAGTTATCATTCTATTTCTACAATAGTAGTCTTATACAGTATTTGTCATTGGGGAACTGAGTTAGTTCACTTAGCATAATGCTCTCTAGTCCCTCCCAAGTTATGTATTGATTTTCCAAATCATTGCTCCTGCATTCTGCATAGTATTCCATCATGTGAATGTGCCACAAAGTCTCAATCCATTTGATTATGGTTGGACATTTGGGCTGTTTCCATGTTCTTGTGATGGTGATTAACACTATTCAGCAAATTTGAAGACATTGAGTTGTGGAGTTGTTTGTTTTGTTTTTCTGAATGGGTCGGCAACTCTCTGCTGGCTTTTCACCCTTCCAGCCACCATTGATATTGCCTCTCACCCTTCCTGCCACCCTTGTTACTTTTATGTATTCCATGGGGGAAAAAAATAAATTTTGCTAGACTCACCTGTGAGAAAGGAAAGAATGCACAGGGAATGGCTCACCTTGTTTCTATCCCCCCCCACCCCCGCCTTTCATCATTCTCAAAGCTGTCAACCAGTAAAACCCTCCAGGCAGAAGACACTTGCCAATTCTACCTACAATAAAAGCCAGAGGATGTTGCCAACAATGATGACAAATTAGAAACCTGAAGGACCAGTAACACACTAGCACCCTAACCTCCACACTAGGATTCCTGGACAACTGCTCTTTGCCAACAGTGTTTCCAGTCCACTTGTTACAGGGGTGTGGTTTCCTCCTTGGCCAACTCCTGTATAAACCAAACAATGATAAGGCAAGGACAGATCCACCAGCAAACATCATCACATCCTATCCCAGTGCTGTTGCATTCTGTGCAGTAAAGACTTTATTTTCACAAGGACGCGGTGGCCCCTGAGAGCTCTGCTCCTCATGCCTCTCCTTTGCCAGGATCTTTAAGGTCATCTTGTTTTCAAAATTATCTTATAAAATGATGAGGATTTAGTAGCTATAGACTCTGATTCAAATTCAAAATGTTAAACGAACACAAAAGCCTCTGCTGACAGTTGAGTATCTTATCAAGGAGTATTGACAGAGGCCTCACAGGGAGAGATCTTTTCTCTAGATTCTTTCAAGTAAGCCCGATATTCATATGGTGTTGTCCAGTACAATCACCTCGGGTTTTAAATTAAATCTTTCCAGACCAGTTGGTAAAAAAAGAAAGCCCAAATCACTTTCATGTGAGTTACCCTCAACATTGCAGCTACCTCAGTCTTTGCCCCAAGGCACCTTCATCTTGATAAGATGAAGTGGCTAAAGGGTTCATTTTAGTTAGGATGGCCCATAACAGGGACCACATTCTGACTGGCCAGTGATTATGTGGTGGTGTTGTGTACTGATGAGTCAGAAATGACCCATTGCTGACCCTTCAGTAGGTTTCCAGAGGCAATTTATTTCAGAGGAGGAAATTGTCCATCCTCCCACCACAGATATTTTGCATTGCCAAGTGTTAAATATTTTAAATAATTGCTTCTTCTTCTAAATTAAGAACAATTAATATCAGTCTTCAGTTTAGATACTTTCATCCTAACTTACAAAGAGAAGACTGCAGGGAGCTTGCAGTGGAAACAAGATCCCAGCCCTAGAACCAGTTGGAAACAATTAATCACGCAAGTGATGTTGTAAGTACTTGACCTTTCAGACATCTTTCTACTAGAATGATAGCCACAAGAATAGGAATATCTTGTTTGTCCACTCTGGTATTGCAACCCCTTGAACAGTACTTAGCCTTCAGTAGATGCTTAACAAATCAATACAGGTCTTGAGTGAAGGCTTGAGAACCTGCTCTGGAGACCTCATTGTTGGCTGATTTGGTAAAGCTGAGACACGCTAAAGAGTGCTTCAGGATTTCTCAGTTTGGACAATTTTTCTTAACTATGAAATCTCTTCGCACACAAAAAGCTCAAATGTAAACACATCCCTTCTACTCCACGCAAATGAAGTGTCCAACATACATGGTAATGTGGTGTAAACTCAAGTTTCTCTGAAAGCCTTTGCTTTTCATTTCTAGATAATTCACTTCACAGGTGTGTGGCCAGTTAATCAGAAGCATTCCTGGGGCTTAAGTCACTAAATAAAGCAAGAGAGAAGAGCACACTCCATACACACAGTTGCATCACAGCCACCCACTGGTGACTTCTTGTCCGGAGGCTCTCAACAGTATAGAAATGAGGTCAAGTGCTCAGAGGAGGTGGTGCAGGCCTGTCAGAGGTGGCGTAAGTGAATTCTCTTAAAGAAGACTGCTTCTGGGGAGGGAAAAAGTAATTTTTCAAGGCATCCTGCATCTGCTACCACTGCCTACCTGTGCTCTCCTGAGACGTGTATTCTGTATCAAGACCTCTTCAGTGTTTGTATGAAAAAAGAAGTAATGTCTCTGATGAAAAATTTGAAATATGTCATATCTGAGAATCTTTATCTATAGGGAAAATTATTGGACAACACTCACCTTATATGCTTCTTGACTAGTTTAAGAACAAGAATAGTTCTTACAGAAATCCCTGGATGACACTAATGGTTAAGTGGCTCCTAATGGAAAGGTTGGATATTTGACTCCACCCAGAAGCACATCGAAAGAAAGGCCTGGGGATGCACTTGTAAAAGGTCACAGCCGTTGAAAAGCTTATGGTGTACATTCTGACTTAATGGCTGGTGGTGCTTGTGGCTTCTAACACCGATGCAAAAAAAGGCCTATTCTCTATTCTAAGATTAATCGTATTTGGCCACTCTAATTCCAGTCACAGCACAGATGACAAATTTCCCTGTAAGTAGCACAATTCACTGCCCAACCCAATTACACTTTGCTTTTAACCCCTTTCATCCCTGCATTACCACGCAGTCTGCAAACTTTAATTAATACCCCCTCGTAAAATAGTAGGTGTCATTATTCCTAAGTTCAGGTTTGAGAAACTGAGTCACCCACAGGCTGTGGTCCATAGGCTGAGTCAGAGTGAGAAGGAGAGTCAGAATTCCTGACTGCCACATGCTTGGGCCACTGGTTGGGCCTCACACACACGCTAGGACATCTCTTGTTTGAAGCTGCTTGCTTCAGAGCAGTCAGCCAGATGTCTTCCCCGAGGTCTCAGTTGAATACACCCATTAGAGGAAGTCTGAGAACCTCAAACATAGTCAAGAATCTGGGCCTGTTCTGGGAAGTTTCTTTCGTGAATATTAGGCCGGCGGCCCTACCCATTCCCCTGAGTCTTCTTGCTGCTTCTCTCTTTTCTCAAGAACGTGTTGTTCATGCATCCGAAGAGTCTCAATTCTCTCATCATTACCTCAATCCTGCATTGCTCTTCTGTTAGACACCTCCACCCCAGCGCACTCTCTCCCGATCTCAGTCTTTGCCCTAAGAAGAACTTCCTCAGGATAGACACGGAGAAAACCACATCCCTGCATGAAGCTGGGAAAAGGCCTCTCCCATACCATCTGTCTTCACTCTCACCCAGAGACTGTTAGAGGAGGGGACCTCCACTGACACCTCAAGGCTGCTGATTTCCTTTCTCCTCCTGCCCCTATTCCCACAGCCCCTCTCCTAAGCATATCCAGCAAATCCTCTTCAAATTGA
Source organism: Elephantulus edwardii (assembly GCF_000299155.1). NCBI lineage: Eukaryota > Metazoa > Chordata > Mammalia > Macroscelidea > Macroscelididae > Elephantulus > Elephantulus edwardii. Next base: position 24,261,032 of record NW_006399752.1, read on the forward strand.
CATTTTTTCCATATTTAATTGTTTTAAAAGAGCAGTAACTTCAGCCTTCGTCCCTTCCTTCCCATCACCCTGCTTGCTATCAGTCCCCTTCCTTCCTTATAAGATATCTGCCTGCTTCCTTCAGCAAATCACCACCCATACAACTTTGCCTACAAGGCCTGCCCTCCAGCTTACTTTCAGTACGTGGAATCTAACTGGCACCCTCTCGAAAAGGAAGTCAGTAATTTAGTCCACAGAAATCAGTTCTCAGGGTTGGGGAGATTGTACCATGTTTAGGAGGCATGCCCAGGAAAATATCTGTACTGGGAACAACGTTTATTTCTGCTGACCTTTCTTTATGAGACTGGGACATCACACACGACACCAAAAGGGCTCATTAGAATTGTGCCTGCTGTTAGGTGCTATCAAGTACAACTTATTGTTACACTATAAACGACAGATCTGAACCCTCTCCCATGTACCATCCTTATCAGTTCTGACATACTTGAGCCCAATTGTTGCAGTCACTGTGTCAATCTATCTGGCTAGGGATCTTCCGCTCTTTCTCTAATCCTCCACTTTTTCCAGCATGATGTCCCTTTCCAAGGAATAGCCTCTCTTAGCAACATGCCCAAAGTAAGAGAGACAAAGCTTTGCCATCTTTGCTTCCAAGGAGAAGTGTGCTGCACTTTTTCCAAGCCATATCTCTTTGTTCTTACAGCAATCTATGAGATACTCAGTACTCTTCTCCAACACAACTCAAAGGTATCAATTCTTCTTCTATCCTTATTTATTGTCTAGCTCTCAGAGGCATAGCAAGTCATTGAAAAGACCACAGCCTGAATTTGGAGCATTTAGTCTTCAGAATGACATCATTGCTCTTAAATATTTTGGAAAGATCTCTGACAGCAGACTTGCCTGGCGCAATATGTCTTTTGATCTACTGACTGCTGTTGATTCAAGCAAAATGAAATCATTGACAAGTTCAGTCATTTCTCTATCTATCATAATGTTGTCTGTTGGCCCAGTGGTACGGTGCCTAGCTCTTAATAATGGTTAGAAACACACATTTCTTTTTAACAAATGGTTGCTTGATGCCAAAGATTGTGCTAGGTACAGGAGCTGGCACTCCAGAGAGAAATCCAGTGGGAGAAATAAGTAGCTGTTTGTGGTATACTGAAGACCAGCCACCCGATAACAACCTTGAATCCTCATCCTTTTTTCCCCATCAATATTAGTGTGGGGCTCAGGGGTCTTGTTTATTTGTCAGGGAACACTAACTGTGGTCATGGCAGTGATAGGGATATTTACAGGACATTATGGAACTGTCTTTGAGAGAATTAGAAAACAATTCTAGCCCCAAGGCAAAAATTAGACAGTGGAGCTTGGGCTGGAATTCAACCCACTCTTCATTCCCTCAGCTGGGTGATTTTGTATAATTGCTCACAGTGGCATGAAGAACAGCATTTAACCCACACTGAGATGGAAAATAAATGGGTCCAAAATAGATTTGCTTGAATTGATTTTGATTCAGGATTCATCAGTCAAAATGGATATGGGAATTTGTGGTGGCATTCTAGGTAACAGCTACAAACAAGAGAAGAAGGAGGAAAGGTGACTTTTTTTAAAAACATTTTTATTGTCATTGAGTTGGTTCAGACTCATTGGCATTGATCTTCCATTGGGTTTCTAAGGCTGGATATCACATGGTAGGAAATGGTCTGTCTTTCCAATGGTAGCAACTTATGAATTCCAACTACCACAGAGGTGCAGACTTTAGGTTAGCAGTTCAATTCCCTTAAGACTAGGCCACCAGCGCTCCTTAGAGTATGTTTATGTTTGAACTGATCCAAAACACTCCAGTAAATTCTGACTCATAGTAACTCTATAAAACAGAGTACAATTGGCCCATAGGGCTTCTAAGGCTATAAATCTTTATGAAAGTAGACTGCCACATGCTTTGCCCTTAGAATGACTGTCAGTTTCAAACCTCTGGTGGCCAGCTGCTCCACAGGAGAAAGATGGGTAAACTCCTACTGCGGGGATTTACTACCTCCGAAAACCCACTAGTCAGCTATGTGTTGGTTCCAGCTTCAGGTTACGTAACAATAACAAAACCAATCTTCAATTAGCAGTCAAGCATGTTAGCCACTGTTCAAGCAAGTCTCCCTTTATGAGTTGTTCTTGTGTACCATCGAGTCAGAACTGATCCTTAGTTGATCTTCCAACGGGTTTTCAGAGGGAGTAAATGACACAGGAGTTGACTGCTCATCTTTTTCTTGCAGAGAAGCTGGTGGATTCAAACTGCATACTTTTGCATCGGTAGCACAATTCCTTACCATGAAGCCACTAGAGCTCCTTTTATGAGTAATTGTTGATTGCCGTCGAGTCGAGCACGACTCATCTCAACCCTGTGAACAAAAGGCCTGAAGCCTTTCTGGAACGATTGACATTTCTCAAAGTTCATAGAGTTTCCAAAGGCGTGTTGTTTAGGAAGTGGATGCCACTCCTGCTTGCGTGGGTAACTGCAAATAATTTCATACTGTTTCAAATATAAGGGGAGAAGTAGCAGGCACTGTATTAGATGTGGGCACTAAGTAATGTAGGATGTGTCCTCCATACTCATATGAGCGCTAGTATTTTATGCCAGTCATTATGTGTTGTGGATTAATTAGATTGTCATCCTAAAATATATGCCAGAGTCTTAGTCCTTTAAACCTATGGATTTAATGGGCATACCTTATGTTGGAAGTAGGAGTGGCTTCCACTTCCTAAACAACATGCCTCTAGAAACTGAGTTTTGATAAATGACGATAGTTACGGGAAGGCTTCAGGCCTTTTGTTCATAGGGTTGCTATAAGTAGTGCTCAACTCGACAGCAATCAACAACAACTTACCTTATGTGTAATGTAATTGGATATAATGCAATAATCTTCCATAATACAACTAGTGTATTTGTAATCAGTCTGTTCAAGGCACTCCAATGAAGTTGATACTAAATCTAATCTCTCCTGAATTATATAAAGAACACCACAGATGCATAAAAATGCATGCACACACAGGAAAATATATACACCACATGAGTATTGTCTACAAACCAAGAAACTAAAGAACATCCAGGGGTACCAACAAGAAGGCATGTAGCCAAAGCTGAGACCCCTATTGGGACTGTCAACTCCAGAAGTATGAGAAAATAAAATCCTCTTTCTGAAAGACAAATACTTTTCATATAAAAGGAAAAAAACACAACTTGACTTTAGCAATATGGTTAAGTTTATTTTTTCTGTGTTTCTGTTACAATAGCCCTAGAAGATGAAAGTATCATGTCTAAGAGAAGATGAACACAGATTAAATTCTTTTTATGCTGACTGAGTTGCTGACCAAAATGTGATTACTTTCCCCCTTCTGTTATAGTCTGGATGTCAGTGGTGTTGATAACAGCCAGGACCCTGAAGACAAGTTATCTAACAACCACTTGATTTCACATTCATTACCATCATTGAGATTAGAGTAGGACCTTGCTTGGGTCAGAAGATGGTCTTCTCTATTTGTGAAGAAACACTAAAAGGACAGTTTATTCTTTCTATTTTCTATGGTCTGCTACTTTCTCTACAGTGACAAAGGGATCCTTATGTTAAGCATTTCCACAAAATAAGAAAAGGATTCACTATGAATGAAGAAGTAATGCTGCAATGTTTCTCACTTGATAAAATTTTACTGAAAGGAAAACATGTCCTTATTTCATGGTGTTATGGATGTTCTCCATGTAACTGTGCAATTCATGTTTGGGGATCTCATTTGAATTTTGCTGTTGTGATGGTGGTGTTGTTGTTAGATGCTGTGAAGTCAAGTATAACTCTCAGCAACCCTATGAACAATATATCTATCTGAGCCTTGTCCTATCCTGTGTCATCCTTATCATCTCTGACACAATTGGGTCCATCGGCAAAGTGATTGTATCAATCCATCTTGTGAGGGTTGTCTTCTCCAAACATGATGTACCTTTCCAAGGAAGAACCCCTTCCAACATCTTGCTCAAAATATGTGAGCCAAAGCTTTATTATCCTTGCTTTCAAGGAGTTTTCTGGCTGCACTTTATCTAAGCCATCTCTGTGTGTTCTTTTGGCAGTCTATGGGATATTCAGTACTCTTCTCCAGTGCCACATCTCAAAGCCATCAATCAGTTTATCTTCTGCCACTTATATTCATTGTCCATATCTCAGATGCATAGCAGGTGATTCAAAGGACCATAGTTTGTACCTTAGTGTCTTATTAATCAAATGTCACTAGCTTAAGGATTTTTTTTTTCATTTTTTAATCCATGAAACTAAAATTCTGATTTTGGTCCATGTTTTCATTCAATTATCTCATTGAATTAGGCAGTAATGCAGCACAGAGAGGAATATCCTGGATGATATGGATTGACCCAGTTACTAGGATAATGGGGATGGGTGTGTTGGAGACAACGAGGCTGGCACAAGATAGAGTAGGTTCGAGAGCTGTTGAACAAAGGGTTGCTATGAGTTGCAAGCAACTTGATGGCACTTAATAGTGCAACCACAATGTCATAAAAAAGTCAGACTTTCTAATCCATTTGTGAAGACAAAGTTGTTAAATGGAACAGTTGAACTATCAGATAACTCATAAAGTGCTAGAATGAAATAGGAACAAAGTATATGGGAATAAGGGAAGACACAGCATAGTTGAGAAACTTGGAAAAGTATAGACATACAAGGCAGCTTTTGAGCTGGTCCTTGTAGGCTGAAAACACTTTTTTTAGAGAGAATGCAGAGAACATTTAAGACAAAAGACAACAACCACAACAAGATAAATGTAAACAATTCAATTGAAAAATAGAAATACCATTTGACCCTACAATTCCACTACTAGGAATATATCCCAAAGAGACCATAACTGCCACCCAAGCAGATATATGCACACCCATGTTTATTGCAGCTTTTTTCACAATAATAAAGAGTTGGAAACAACCTAAGTGCCCATCAACAATGAATGGATAGAGAAGCTGTGGAATATTCACACAATGGAATACTATGCTACATTGAAAAACAAGGAACTCATGCAATATTATTCAAAATGGGTGACTGACCGTTATGCTGAGTGAAATATCTCAGTCACAAAAGGACAAATACTGAATGATGCCACTGTTGTAAAACAGGACTGACATCGGGATTGGGGGGAGACTAAGAAAGATGGAATAAATAATATATACTGAATTGAAACAGATAAGGGAGAAAACTGCTTAAAATGGATATGTGATTAGGTGTTATTGTCATGATAGGAGTCCAGAATGAAGCCTGCATAGTGGAGTAGACCTGAAGGGAGGGATTATAAAACAATGAAAGAATTTTTCTTTTACTTTTTAAAGAGAAGAGTATACTGGTGGGGAAGGGGGAGGGAGAAAAAGTGCAACAATGAATGAATGGGAACCCCAAACCTCTGTAAATGTTCATTAAAATTAATAATAATAATTTTTTTACAAAAAGACAACATAGTGACTGAGATGCAGGAAACAACAAGTCATCTCAGCAGGGCTGTAGGAAAGGATTCTGAGGATCAGAGAAGCAGGAACTGAGTAGTACCTGTGGTTGGAGCTGGATTGTGATGAAACGTTTAGTCATATAGTTAAGTTTACTTACTAATCAGAGAAATAAGTCTGGTGTAGATTGAAGCAGAGGTTTCATAGAGGAAATCATTATGCTCCTACAAGGTAACAATGGTGATAACCTAATCTAAGAAAATAGGAATGGAGATATTTATGATGTGGAAATGTCTACAGCTGTTTTTACTTACTGGCTATGGATGTGAAAGAGAGAAAAAAAATTTGAACAATTTGGAATTTCCTAACCTTTGGAAGGGTGTAAATCAGGAATGTGTCCTATCTTCGTTCCTTTTCAATCTATATGCAGAACAGACTATCCGGGAGACTGGGCTCTATGAGGAGAAATGTGGCATCAGGATTGAAGGAAGATTCATCAACAATCTGCGTTATGCAGATGACACAACACTGCTTGCTGAAACTGAGGAGGACCTGAAGCACTTGCTAGAGAAGGTAGAGGACTGCAGTCTTCAATGTGAATTGAAGCTCAATATCAAGAAAACAAAGATCCTTACCACTGGGCCAATTGGCAGGATCGTGACGGAAGGTGAAGAGATTGAGACTGTAAACAGCTTTAGTTTGCTTGGCTCCACAATCAACACTCATGTTACCAGCAGCCAGGAAATTAAAAGACATATTGCATTAGGAAAGTCTGCTGTCAGAGATGTCTCCAAAACACTAAGAACAATGATGTCAGTTTGGAGACTAAGGTGTGCCTGATATAGGCCATGGTCTTTGCAATCACTTGCTAAGCATCATAGAGCTGAATAATTACTAGGGATGATAGAAGAATTGATGTCTTTGAGTTGTGGTGTTGGAGAAGAGTATTGAATATACCATAGACTGCTAAGAGAATGAACAGTTTCATCCAGGAGAGGGTTAAACCAGGCTGCTCATTGGAGGTGAGGATTCTGAAGCTTCATCTAACATACTTTGAACATGTTGCAAGGAGAGACCAGTCATTAGAGAGGAATATCATACTTGAGAGGGTGGAGGTACAGCACAGGAGAGAAAGACCCTTGATGAGATGGATTTATTCAATGACTGGGGTAATGGGGTTAGGTGTGTCAGAGACAAGATTGGCACAGGATAGAGCAGGGTTTGTTTAGGGCTGTTATACATAGGGTCACTATGGGTTGCAGGTGACTCAACAGCACATAATAGCAACAGAAAGCTGGGAAACTGAAGAGATGGTAACATACGAAATTAGATTAAGGATATTTGAGGTAGAAGAAATTAGGCGGGGGAAATGTTCCATGTGGGATGTATTAATTTTGAGACAACTGGAAACAACAAAAATTGAAGATACAGAGTTGGTCAATGAAAATATTGGTCTAAATTTAAGAGAAAGACTGGCTGGGAGAGAGAGATGTGGTAATTATTACTGGTTAAAATGTATGGAATTGCCAGCATTTGGTAACATTTTACCTACAAAAACAGAAATTTCACTCAGGAGGATTTGTGTGTGTGTGTGTGTGTGTGTGTGTGTGTGTGTGTGTGTGTGTGTGTGTGTATGTATGTGTGCACTGTCGAATCAGATCTGACTGGCACAGGAAGAGACTTGCCCCCCACCCCCTTCCAGTGGAGCACCTGGTGGAATCAAACCATGTGCCTTAGGGATTGTAGTGCAGCTTCTTGCCATTAGACCACCAGAGCTCCTCTGAAGAATATTTCCTATGATGAAATACCCAAAGTGAGAGAGATGAGAAGCAAACCAATGATAGGATGAGACCTGGGAGACATTGACTTCTAAAGTAAGAAGAGAAGAAGATTGCAAAGAATAGGGATGAAATGGTGATATAGAAGGAATTCAAGGGAAACTGATACAGCAACTAGAGAAAGTGTGTTCATCAGAAAAAAAACAAAACAAACCTTAAGTATTCATAAACCAAAGATGCAAGGTGAAGTATAGAAACAAGACTTAAAATATGGCACATGGGAGATGCTTGCAACCCCAGCAAGAATTTTAGCTAAATGATGAGATAAATGATTCAAAGGTAAGAAGTCAAACAAGAGGCCCAAGGATCAGGTTTTAATTTTCTGTGCATTCTGCTTTTTAAGAGGGAGCTCTAGTGATGTGGTCCAAAGCTAGTTGTTCTGCTACCCCAAGACTTAGCAGTCTCCTCTGGTTAGAACCCACTAGAGGCTGTAAGAGAGGAAGACAAGCAGTCTTCCCCCATTGCAACTGACAGCCTTGGAAACCCAGTGAAGGGTCACCGTGAGGAACCAGCTAGATGGCAGGGCATGAGTGCATGTGCTTTTTAAAGTTAGTGAAGAGTTGCACATATTTGAGTATTAAAGGAAGAAAGCAGAAGACAGAACAAAATCGAAGAGAAAAGGGAGAGGAAATAATGAGAGTACTTGACTCCAGTAGTGGCGAAGAGGGACAAAGCTGAATGCAGACGAGAGATGTGTTCTCACCAGAAGGAACAGAGATTTTCACTGAAGGGAATTTTAAATCCTTAACCATTTTGCACATATCTGACCATGCTCTCAGGCAGAGCACATTTATTGGCATTATTATATTGTCATAGGAAGAAAATTCTTCTCAAAGAGAAAGAGGTTAGAGATTTTAATTACTAGAGCTTCTTTCCAGAAATGGGTTCTAATGCCTTTGGTGTATTCCTGGGTGCAGGTAACTCACAGGCTGCAACTAAACCCTCTCTACAGGCCTTTGAGAACCTACCTTCACTTGAAGAATCATCTTAGAAAGATCTCAAGAACATTTAACGTGTTTGGTGAGAAATGAGGGAAGTTAGTGGAACTCCCCACTGCCTGTCAGTCTTTGGGAGAGGCAGTTTTAGCACTCCCTCTGCCCTGAGAATTGTAACTGTGGTTACAACTCCTACCACAGAAAAGAGGCAGGTCAATAGAGTTTTCCTTTGGTTCCAGATTTTAGCATCACTGAAGGGAAAAATTCATCACCCAGGAAAACTGATGTTTGCATAACAATGTATCGCAAATGTGGATGCTTCCTAAACATCTCCGGCTAATCTGTTCTATTTCTCATCACTTTGAGACCAAATGGTGGCATTTTGTCATAGTTCTATTTGCCTGCTCAATTTATCTAACCAGAGCAGTAGGAGGACAAGCTCAAGATGCAAATCTTCTCATCCCAGGAAGTAAGTGAAATATTTAACAGCTCAACCCTTCAAAAAAAGCACGTGACTCAAAAGCTAAAGGATTACCACATGAGCTGCCCATGGGTCTGGGGTCTTGGAGAAAGAAAACAACTGTCATTGAGAACTTGGTGAGAGACCAGGGAATTTTCATACGAAGGCCCTCTTACATTTCCTAGTTAACACTTCTTGTTGTTATTTGCTGTCACATTGCCTGAGACTCATAGCAGACCTATGCACAGTAACTCTGAATTCTGTTCTATCCTGAGTCAATCTCAACATCTCCGACACACCTGCTCCTATTGCCCGAGTCACTGAGTCAATCCATCTCATCCAGGGTCTTCCTCTCCTGCGCTCTCCACCCTCCCAAGCGTGATGTCCTCCAAGGACTGGTTGCTCCTGGCAACATGCCCAAAGTATATGAGATGGAGCTTCAAGATCCTTGCCTCCTGGGAACAAGTTGTTTTTACCCTCTCCAGACTAGACCTGTTTGTTCTCTTGGCAGTCCATTGCAATTATCAGATATGATTCTTTCTGGCACCAGAACCCTATCTCTCATAAGAGATTCTCAGTAAGTAGGTTTCTAATAAATGAGTGAAGGGATGAGTAAGTGGTGTTACCAACTACCTCACTGTATTTCTTCAAATAATAATCCAGCTAATCATAGTGCTTGTGTGTACATAAGATGTAAAATGATGCTGTTCCTTTAGAAAGTATTACTATTTCCTGAACACTTCTAAAATGGAAAAAAGTTTTTTAAATGCCACAGATCTTCAAGGTTCCTGTTAATGCCTGTGTATATAACACAAAACACATACACATAAAGAAACTTGAAGGCATGTGAGCTTGAAGTCAGATGATCTTCGAGCCTGGAAATGTATTAGAAAACCAACACAACTTACACTTTGTAGCATCAAGAAGACTTGCATTGTGGTTTTAGGTAAATAAAACAAGAAAAATTTTCCAGCATCTTAGGACAAAATTTTGACTTTAGTTACTGCCTTTTGTTCTATTCAGATTCTGTCTTTTCCCCTATAATCTTCCATATTTCTTGCACTGCGAACTGCTTCTGTTACTATGGAAACCACAGGGCCTGCATAAAGTGCAAAATACAATGTCAACTTATAAAGTGAAATGAAGTTTGCCCCGAAGCTTTAAAGGAAAGCATTTGGAGCTCTAGTGACATAGTCGGCTAAGTGTTGAGCTGCTAAATGAAGGGATGGCAGTCGGAACACACCAGTCACTGCCCAGGAGAAAGATGAGCAAGTCTCCTGTACGATTTACAGCCCCCCAGAAAGCCTCAGAAGGTCGCCACGAGTCAGAATCCATGCTGGGGCTGTGGGTTTGTCCTCCAGATAGTGATGCGCCCTCACAAACACATATAATAAATATATCTTCTTTAAAAATGAGTAGGCACACTATAAATGTCTCACAAACATGGCTCTAAATAAAAATAAAATTGTTAGAAAATTCCAGCTTGATAAAATCATGGTAATTATGAGTTATAATATAGAGTTTATTCTTTATACATGTACAGCTTTGCCTTGTTTGATAAACACTTACACGCCACCTTACAGAAAGAACTTTCCGAGAAACATGAGAATATCACAACCATCTAAGGAAAGGTGTTTTAGGAGAACTTTCTGCCAGAGAAGATGAAGGAGCCCACCTATTGGAATCCCTTCTAGGTTTCCCAACACCTGGTTTTGCCACTGGTGGCCTGTTCTCTTCTCTAGACGGAGATGTGCCTTCAGCATAGCACATATGTTTCTGATGACATCATCTGGCCTTGAGTCTGTATATGATTCAGTGGTAGTGGAATCTGCCCTAATGCTCTGAAGTCACTTATTACACTGATGATTGAAGGGGGTCTGGGAACTCAGAACCAAAAATCTATCTAGGCTATTTATTCGAGAGAAAGGCAGAAAATCTGTAAGGACTATCTGACTACACAGCAGCACACATGGAAATAGCTGCTCAGCTCCCTGGCCTCCCACTCTCCCCTCAGCTCCCTGCCTTCCACCAGATCACTTCCAAGTGTATCTTCACTACACTCCACAGAACATTCTTGTTGAGTACTAAGAAAGCATAATTATATGCTTCAGAGCTGTTGAGGTTTTCTCCTATTTTCAAAACGATGATATCCTGTGGAACAATAGTGCCACTTGTGTGAATAAGCTAAGATTCCTTCCTTTGAACACACACTAGTTGGAGGAAAGTCCAGAGGTCAGTCATATTAGTGTGTGTATTCTTTGAACAAACTCATCACATTGACCCCAGTGCCATCAGGAGCAAGCCTCTAAAAAATAATTCCAAGTATCACATCTTTTAGCACAAATACTACATTTTCTCACAGCACTCCTTCCTACTGCCCCCAACACTTATGAATGATGCCGCCTGACGACACTGCTTTGTTTTTATGAATCTTGAAAGATTTCTCCCTCTAACACTTGTTTTATTGACTACACAAAGGCATTTGACTGTGGATCACAACAACTTGTAGCTAACCTTGAGAAGAATAAGAATCCCAGAACACTTGATTGTGCTTATGTAAAATCTATAGTTGGGCCAGGAAACAGTCATCAGAGGCAGGAAACACTGCATGGTTCAAAATCAGGAAGAGAGTGTGTCAGGGATGCATCCTGTCGCCCTACTTTTTCAATCCATGTGCAGAACAGATCATTCGAGAGGCTGGACTTTATGAGGAGTAATGTGGCATCAGGATTGAAGGAGAATTTATAAAAAATATGCATTATGCAGATGACAAAACCTTGCTTGCTGAAACTGAAGAGAATCTGAAATATTTGCTCCAAAAGTCGAAGACTGTAGTTTTCAATGTGGGTTGAAATTCAGCATCAAGAAAACAAAGATTCTCACCACTGGGCCAACTGGCAGCACCATGATAGATAAAGAAGGGATTAAGAGAGTTAACAATTTCAGCTTGCTCAATTCACAATCAACACTGGAACCAGCATCCAGGAAATAAAAAATTGAATTGCATTAGAAAAATCTGTTGTCAGGGACCTCTCCAGAGTGATGAAGAGCAATGATGTCAACCTGGAGACTAAAGTGTGTCTGATTCAGGCCATGGTCTTTGTAATATCTTGCTATGGATCAGAAAGCTGGACAATGACTAAAGATGGCAGAGGAAGAATCGATGCCTTTGAGTTGTGGTGCTGGAGAAGAGTATTGAATATATCACAGACTGCTAAGAGAAAAAACAGGCCTGTTCTGGAGAAGAGGAAACCAGGCTGCTCCTTGGAGACAAGGATTTTGAAGCTCCATCTCATGTACTTTGGACACGTGGGCAGGAGGGGCCAGTCCTTGGAAAAGGACATCATGCACATAACTGCAATAACAACATTAGTTGGAAAATATTTGTATCTTCTTTCTATAACAGGTTTCAGCCTTATAGAAATCATGACTTTCACAGATTTCCCTGCATAAATGTATATGCATATTAATGTTGGTATGATAATCACAGGAAAGGATTATCTTTTCTGCTCTTAAAACCTGTATGTTCACACACACACACACACAGAGAGATCTCTAGTAGCCTATTGGTAAGGACTTGCTCTGACAATCTCAAAGAAGGTGATTTGGATATACAAATATGGACAATCTCCTCTCACGCTATTTACTGGATATGACTGGAGAGTTAATTATGAGTTTGTTCTGACTCGATGGCATATTATAACATTATTATATGTTGTTGCTGTTATGTGCTATCGAATCATTTGTGACTCATAGCGACCCTATGTACAACAGCCCTAAACTCTGCTCTGTCCTGTGCCCATCGCACTGTCTCTAACACTCACATCCCAATTACCCCAGTCACTGAATCAATCCACCTCATAGAGGGCCTTCCCCTCCTGTCCTGTTCCTCCACCCTACCAAGCATGATGTCCCTCTCCAAGGACCAGTCCCTCCTTACAACATGTCCAAAGTATGTTAGAAGGAGCCTCAGAATCCTTGCCTCCAAGGAGCCACCCTGTTTAACCCTTTCCAGGATGAATCTGTTCGTTTTCCCAGCAGTCCATGGTACCCTTATAGTATGATTCTTCAGCACCTCAGCTCAAAGGCATCAATTCTCCTTCTCTCCTTCTTAGTCATTGTCCAACTCTCTGATGCATAACAAGTGATTGCACTGGTCACAGCATAAGAAACTATAAGCAGCTGATGTGTTTGGAATCACAGAAGCCAAGGAAGCTTCAGATATAAGCTATCAGATCAAGGGCTGGACAATTGGAGATAGATGTTGACGGGAGTGGGTAGAAGTAGATGGGTATCCTGGAGATGGTGTATACCATAGCCAGAACTGACCCATAGCTGACCTTCTGGTAGATTTTCAGAGACAGTTAAAAGTATGGGAGGAGAATGCCCAACCTTCTCTTATATAGAGAGCATCTAGTGGATTCAAACCACATGCCTTCCGGATTGCAGCACAGCTTTTTGCCACTAAGCCACCAGAATTCCATAGCAACCCATGTCAGAGTAGAATGGTACATTATAGCAGAAATAGCCCAGCTTTGTCTTCTGAAGTGCTTCTGGGTAGTCTTGAACTTCTGATCTCTTGATTAGTTGCTGAATCGGTTCAGTATATGCACCACCCAGGAACACACACTCATATATGCACTTACAGCAGTGGTGTGTCACAAGCTGGGCTGCTTACTGGAAAGCTTAGCAGTTTGAACCCACCAGCTACTCTGCAGAAGAGACATGAGGCAATCTCCTCCTGTAGAGAGGTACAGACTCAGAAACTTGACAGAGTATCACCAGGGTTCACAATTAACTTGATGGCAGTGAACTTGGGTTTTGGCTTCTTTTCCTTTATAGTTGAAACAAAGGAAGGACAAGTACTAAGAGAAGTACAATCTACACCATGCAAAATTTTATATTTTACAAAGCATTACATTTTTATTAATTTATTCATATTTCTAACCTCAAAGATAATTAGTGAAGACATGGAAAATGTTTTGTTGGTTTGCTGGGTTTTTTAAAATCTTCTTGAGTTAGATATCACTCCTTCTGGAATTAGAGTGAAGCTTCATAAATGTGCAGCAACATATGGTTTCCAGAGGCAGACATTCTTTCCTGCAATTATCATACCAACATTCTTAAAAGTCCAGCAGAAAGTCAAGGAGAACAGTTGTTGCTGGGACTAAAAAATAAATATTTAGCATTTCAAAAATGCTGATCTTGTCAATGGTTACATTTAGTAAGTATTGTCACCTGCTTCTATAGGTAAAGGCAGCTGAAAAGCAAAGAGAAGTATAGATTATTTTTTTATTAATTTTAATGAAAGTTTACAGAGACTTTGAATTTCCATTCATTCATTGTTGTAACTAAAAGAAAAATTCTTGTATTATTATACAATCCCTCCCACCAAGTCCACTCCACTATGCAGCCTTCATTCTGGACTCCTGTCATGACAATAATGCCTAATCATATATCGCTTTTTTAATATATATCGCTTTTAAATAGTTCTTTCCCTCATCTATTTACATTATTTATCCCCTTTTTCTTAGTCTCCTCTTAACCCCTATGTCAGTCCTCTTTTATAACAGTGGCATTCTGCAATATTTGTCCTTCTGTGACTGAGATATTTCACTCAGCATAATGTCTTCCAGGGCCACTCATTTTGTATAACATTTCATGAGTTCCTTGTTTTTCAATACAAAATAGTATTCCATTGTGTGAATATACCAGAGCTTCTCTATGCATTCATTTGTTGATGGGCACTTAGGTTGTTTCCAACTCCTTGCTATTATGAACAAAGCTGCAATAAACATGGTGGGCAGATATCTGTCTGGGTGGCAGTTCTGGTTTCTTTAGGGTATATTCCCAGTAGTGGAATTGGTGGGTCAAATGGTATTTCTATTTGCAACTTTTTGAGAAAGCACTGTAGTGCCTTCCATAGTGGTTGTACCATTTTACACTCCCACCAACAGTGAATAAGGGTTCCAGTTTTTCCACAACCTTGCCAGCATTTGTTGTTTGCGGTTCTGTTAAATTTTGCTATTCTTTCTGGGGTGAGATGATATCTCACAGTTGTTCTGATTTGCATCTCTCTTAGAACTAGGGATTTTGAACATTTCTTCATGTATTTGTTTGCTATCTGTATGTCTTCTTTGGTGAAGTGTTTGTTCATATCTTGTGCCCATTTTTCAATTGGGTTATTTACCTTTACCTTGTTGTGGTGCTCAAGTATTTTATAAATTCTAGATATAAGTCCCTTATCTGACATGTCATTACCAAATACTTTTTCCCCATCTGTGGCTTCACTTTTACCCTGTTGGAGAAGTTTTTGTATGTGCAGAGGGATTTGATTCTTAGAAGGTCCCATTCATCTATTTTTATCCTCTCCTGGTTATAGATTTAAATATTCTTTTTTAAAAAAAATGTACTGATATTTTAATCAAAGTTTATAGAGAACATGGATTTCCATTCATCCATTGTTGCACATATCCTCCCTGCTCAGTCCTACTCCTAGTTGGCTTTTCTCTTTGAAAAGAAAAATTATTTCATTGTTGTACAATTCCCTCCACTTTACTATGCAGCTGTTATTCTGGACTATTGTCAAAAGCATAGATATTCTTATCTCTGAGTTCTTGTTCAAACTTGATTTGCAGAGCCCAAGCTCTTCTCCTACCTCAAAGTCAGACAATCCCACAGGCAAACTGAACTGCCTCAAACAGTATCATGAAAGTGTGGTGGTTACTTATGCCACACCTCAACCCTTGGTTCTACTCAGATTGCCCTGAAGTAATTTGCTTTCAAAAGAACACATCACATTGGTGTTTTTATAAGGTTTATGTCAAGCTCTTTAGAACATATAGGCTTTATGTGTCACAAGGAACTGAAAACTGTTAATAGCTATCTGTTATGTTGTACTATAGGAGCAGCTGGAGCGTTCCTTCAAGGCAAGGATGGTGTAGCTCTGTTTCATATCTTATGGGTATGTTGCTTGAAGGGGCTATTCCTTGGAAAAGAATATGATCATTGGAAAAAGACATCATTCTTAGAAAGGTGGAAGGTCAGATAAAGAGAGGAAGACCCTCAGAGAGAAGGATTGACACTTGTGACTGGAGCAATCGGCTCAAAGATGTCACACATGATGAGGATGGTGCAGTATAGTACAGGGTTCAGATCTGTTCATAAAGACACGATCAGTCTTACTCTATTCAATGGCACACAACGATAACAACCTAAATAGGTGGGTAGATAATGAACACTGCACTGGAACAGATGAGAACTGTCTGAAGGGAACGTATGATTAGATATTATATGTGTGACAATCGACAATCTGAAACAAGAGATATACTACAACGTGGACTCAAGGAGGGGAAAGAAAAGGGAGGAAAATGTGTAACAAGGAATTAGTGAAAACCCAACCTTTCTGTAAACTTTTATTAAGATCACAATTTAACAAAAAGACTGAGGTGTGTCTTACTAAAAACGAAAAAGAAATTATGCTGCCAATCTAAATGCATGTAGTTCAAATTCACCAGCTTCACAGTCTTCTCCTGGCAATTTACAATCTCTGAAAATCTGCTAGAAGGTCAGTTATGAGCCAGTTCTTACTTGGAAGCCTACCACTACCACAACGTAGAACAGAGAAGAACCTCTGGTGTAGTCGTCCATAGCAAGCTGTGCTGCTAACCAAAGTGGTTTTGACACTTTGAATCCACCAGAAGTTCCATGAGGGAAAGATGGGCAGTTTCCTCCTGTTGAGATGTTCCGTCTTGAAAGCCTGATGGAGGGTTGCTATGTATTGGGATTAACTTGACAACGACAAACTTGAGTTGAGTGTGTAGGACATCTAGCATTCTGGAACTCACGTAATCACTAGCCACAGCTTATCGCTCTACCACAGACACAGGGGGATTTTGAGGAGGACACCAGGGACTCCATTCACTTTGCTTTGTGGTTGGCTTGGAAAAGATGATTCTTCTCTGGAAATATAACTGTTCTCTGACAGTAAACACCAATTCCATGGATCTGAGTCATTTTCCCCACCTAACTTTGTATTTTGCTTCTTAGCCAACTGGGAAATTTTAAAAATTCCAGTGTGTGTGTAAGGGAGACAGAGATAGAGAAAAGAGATGGAAAAAGAGGGAGGAAGACATGTAGAAGGAAAAGAGCTTTATCCAAGAGACCAGATCTACCAGATAACTCATATCTTTAGTCAGTGACCTTGAGAAAGAATATAATTTTGTTGGCACAAAAGATTTGCTGGACAGTTTTCTGAGCAAGAGTTTTTTTAAAGATAAAAATGAAAGGGAAAATCCTAGCAATGTGTAGGAAATACCTTGGCAGATGGAGCACATCTCTTCCGGCCCTCGTGCCTTCACCATGGAATGTCTTCCTCTTTGTGTCGGAAACCTTCATGGGTGGGGAAACAGATGCCTACGGTTTCCCTAGAACATAATGAGGATTGATGAAATCAGGTGCAGGAAATTTAAGACATATGCGTAGCCTACTTTTCTCAATGGTTTCCTTGTGTGCATCAAAAACTTTTCCCAACAGGGTGAAAAGAAAACCTGACTCCTGGGAAGCCACAAGAAAAGGACTGATAACCAAATTACAAAATGGACAAAAGACATGGATAGAATTTTGACAGAGGAAGATATTTGAATGAGCAACAGACACATGAAGAAATGCTCCAAATTGCTGGCAAAAAGAGAAATGAAAATCAAAACCACAACGAGATACCATCTCACTCCAGTAGCAGTGGCAAAGTTTAACTGCACAGCACATAATAAATGCTGGAGAAGATGCGGAAAGATAGAAACTCTTATAACATTGTTGGTGGGATTGTAGAACTGTACAACCACTCTGGAAGGCAGCTTGACACTTCCTCAAAAAGCTGAACATAGAAATTTCATATGAACCAGCTATTTCACTGCTTGGAATATACCCCAAGAAAATGAGAACTGACACTCAAATGGAGACTTGTACACCATTGGTCATAGCAGCATTATTCATCATACCAAGAACATGGAAACAACCCAGATGTGCAACCACAATCAGATGGATTGAGAAATTATGGGACATTCACATGATGGAATACTAGGCAGCATGCAGGAGCAATGATTTTGTAAATTACTACCTAACTTGGGAGGGACTGAAGAGCATTATATTAAGTGAACTAACTCATTTCCTAAGGACAAATACTGCATAAAACCATTATTGTAGAATGAGTATGACGATCCAAGTGGGAGGAGGAGGGGAGGAGAAGGGTGAGATTAATCATAGGGTCACACAATTTGATGGGTGGGTGAAGGAAATGGGGAAAATCTGGTGCAAAAACTAATGTATTTGAACTTTGTAAATAAATCAGGGTAAAATATATTTTAAAGAAAAAGATTTACACAAGGTTTGTTTTGAGGTGTTTGGGGTTTCTTTTTAAACACTCACCGTAGCTGAGTCCTGCACAAATTGCAAACTTGTCTCCCTGCATCTGTCTTTGCCTTAACTTTCTGGAGACACAGGTACTCAGATAGGCTGTTTGTAATTAAACTTATCATTCAATTAACCTCACCCTCTAAGTCTGAAGGCAGCCCACGGGTGGACCTCATTCCTCAGCCCAGATCGTTTTCATTTTGTCCTAAGAGCAGAACAGGAGCTTAAGTGGGAAACTCTTGAGGTATTTTGATGGCAGTGCAGTGAGGTGTCCTCCTGATCTCTTCAGCACCATCACCATTGCCATTTCCACAAACCTTCAATTACCAACCGTATATGTGTAAATTCTACTAGGCACTTTGTATCAGGAAGTAGCTAAGAGAATACGCCATCCCCTTTTCCTTATGACTCAAGGTGAAGTCTCTCTCAGGGAGGAGTGATAGGGAATGGCAAAGGACACACTGACAAAGAAGATTAATCAGAACTGGCTTTGACAAGCACTGTGGCATTTGGACAAGAACAAACTGGGAGGAGGGTAGAGAGAATAGTGCAACAATGAATGAATGGAAACCCAAAATCTCTGTAAATTTTTATGAAAATTAATAAAATATAGAAAAAAAAAAGAAAAAAAATATACACACAAGGCTCCTCTTGGAGATAATCAATTAGTGGAGAATAGAACTGGAGTACATGTGAAAGGAGAGCTGAAAATGCGAAGTAACTCAACAGGGTACATACACATATTTTAATCTTGTGTGAAAATGGAGGAGTTCAGAGTTTTAATGAAGTGACTGGGAAATACTTCACGGAGAAGGTGACAGATGAGCAATAACCCAAAGATAGAAGAGGGAGTCCTGCTAAACCAGTGAAGGAGGAGGATCTGAAGGATATTCTAGGCAGAGGGAATAAACAGTGCAAATGTCCTGTGGCAGGATGTGCCTGACACATATGCTTGGAGCAAAGCAAATCAAAAAGATCAGAGAAGAGAGCTGAGACCTGTACGGGCTGACATTGGAAAGCCAAATTCCAGAGAGACATTTAGAAAGTATGCTGGAGGCCTGACTTTCACTTTGAGATAAGGAGAAACAAAGGACATTATGTAGAAAAGAAAAATGAATTGATTCTTACATTTTAAAATGTTTACTCTAAATATTGTGCTGAGACCAAATGGCTACCCACTGTACTTCAATCCAATCCTTTTGCACTAAGAGGTAGATTTCCGAAATACAGTCTCAGTATGGTTTTACAATCTTTTGTCCAACTTTTGTCTAAATGATGTTATGCTGCATTTGCATGAGTGTGTACATACCTCCAATCGGCTCCAATTCCTTCACACATCACTCTGAGAAAGGAATAACAAACATTTTCCTCCACTAAGACTACACATTTATTATGTTCCACTCCTTTTACGTTCATTCAGCAAATATTTCTTCGATGTCTACAAATCGCCAGGCACTCTCCTAGGCTGTGGAGATAGAGTGCTAGAAACATATGTCTTGTCCTCATGACAAATGCATTATCATCAGATTAATAAATTTATTAATAAATTAATAAATATATTAACTTCACATCTAATAATT
>NW_006399752.1:24280831-24284855 GCF_000299155.1 Elephantulus edwardii
CTAATAATTACAAAATGAATTAAGATAAACTATTGAAAAACCAAAATTATGACTCTTATAATTCTCACACATTCACTTATTATGTAATTGTATTGTATGTCGTCCAACATGGTCTATTAAAGCAGTAAAACCATCAAGAGCAAGAAAACTGGCAAAAAACTGGTTGCAGAAAAGTATGTGCCTTAGACATAGATGTTTATGATCCCACTCCTTACCCATGGCCACAGTCAGCAAAACATAATCCACTTATTTATTAATTTCAACTTTGTTTTAAATTCAGAATCTACTGTATGGCAGGCACCATTCTAGGTCTGGAAGAAATGTGACTATAGAATAGGCTGAAGTTGGAGAGGAAATGAGGAACTAAATCTCAAAGGGCCATGCTGGGTACCTGGAATTGCATAGGAAGAAACCAGGAAGTTAAGGAGCTGAACATAACATTTCAAATGGCAACTTGGGAAGACAAAGCAAAATATTATACAGAAATGTGCAAAGAGATGAGTCAGAGAATCAAAAGGGACAAAAATCACTCATCATTAAGCTTAAGGAACTGAAGAACAAATTCAAGCCTTGAGCTGAAATGCTTAAGGATGCTTTGGGCAGAATATTAAATGATCCAGGAAGCATTAAAAGAAAATGAAAGGAGTATACAGAGTCATTGTACTAAAAGTAATTGGCTGACACAAAAGAATTTCATGAAACAATGAATGATCAAGAGCCTATGGTGATGAAGAAAGAAGTTCAAGCTGCTCTTGAAAGAACTGGAAAAAAACCAAGGCCTCAGGAATTGATAGAATTACAATTAACATCTTTGAGCAAACAAATGCTTACCAGGTTGTGCCAAGACTGACTGGAATAGATCCCTATTTATTCTAATTAAAAAAAAATAAAGGTGATCTGACAAAGTGTGGAAATGATCAACCACTATCACTAATATCACATGCAAGCAAAATCTTGCAGAAGATTATAAAAAAAAACAACGACTGGAACAGTACATCACAGAGAACTACTAGAAATACAAGCTGGGTGAAGGATAAGTTATGGCACTGGGGACATCATTGTCAAAGATGGATCTTTGCTGAAAGCAAAGAATAGCAAAGGAAATGTGTACCATAAACTATTCAAAGGTATTTAACTGTGTGGATCACAACAAATTGTGGCTAAACTTCAGAAAAATGGGAATCACAGAACACTTGATTGTGCTCATGCAAAACTTATGCTACGATCAGGAAGCATTTGTCATAACAAAAAAAGGAAATACTGCATGGTTCAAAATCAAGAAAGGAGTGTGTCAGTGATGCATCTTGCCTCCCTACCTTTTCAACCTTTCTGCAGAACAGACCATTTGAGAGGCTGCACTTTATGAGGAGGAATGTGGCACCAGAATTGGAGTGAGACTCATCAATAATCTGCATTATGTAGATGACACAATTTTGCTTGCTGAAACTGAGGAGGACCTGAGACATCTGCTGCAGAAGATCAAGGATTGCAGAGCTTCCATAAGAATTGAAGCTCAAGATCAAGAAGACAAAGATTTTCACCACTGGGCCAATTGGCAACACCAAGAGAGAGGAAGATTGAGATTGTTAACAATTTCAGCTTGCTCAAGTCCACAATCAATACTCTCGGCCCCAGCAGCCAAGAAATCAAAAGATGAATTGGGCTAGAGGATAGTCTTCTGTTGAAGACCTCTCCAAAGTGCTGAACAGCAAAAATGTCAGTTTAGAGACTAAAGTGCACCTGATTCCGGCAATGGTCTTTGCATTTACTTGCTGTGCATCAGAGAGCTGGACAATGAATAAGTATGACAGAAGAGTTGGTGCCTTGAGTTATAGTGCTGGTCAAGAGAATTGAACATACTATGGGCTGGCTGTCAAGAGAACAAACAAGTAGGTACTGGAAAGGATGAAACCAAGTTTCTCTCTGGATGCAAGGAAGTTCCAACTCACATAAAATGGGCATGTTACAAGGAGGGACAAGTCCTTCAAGAAGGACATCAAGTGTAAGAGAGTACAAGGACAACACAGGAGAGGAAGGCCCTGGATAAGATAGATTGACACAGAGACTGAGGTAATAGAGGCAGGTGTGTTGGAGACAGTGAGATTGGCTTAGGAAAGGACAGGGTTCAGATCTGTTGTGCACAGATTTGCTGTGAGTCATAGGCAACTCGATGGCATCTAACAACAACAACAACAACAATAACAACATATTATTGGAAGACCTATTACTCTGGCCATGTTGCATGGTGTGAGGCGGTGATTCTCATCCTGGTTACAGATAACCAAGGAGTATTTTTCACAATGTGTAGGAATGATTGTATGAAACACAAGATACATGAATGATAGTACATAGATTTTTAAAAAGGCATTTAAAAAATTTTTTCACGCCTGGAATCCGTTGTCAGAGATGCTAATTTTAAATTGGTCTAGGGTGGGACCAATAGTATCCTACACTCACATACTCATCAATGTACCAGAGCAGTCCAGGGTGGCTGCTTGCTCTGAAAATTACTTTGTTTTTACATATACCAAGGTTGGATCTATTCATTATAAGTTAAGAAATAATTACCTGAAACCCCACTCCCCAGATATCACTGTTAATAGTTGTTGCTGCGTGCCATCGAGTTGCCAGTGACCCATAGTGACCCTGTGTACAACAGCTCTGAACCCTGCCATGTCCTGAGCCAGTCTCACCAATTCCCACACACCAACCCCTATTGCCCCAGTTACTGTATCAATCCATCTTATCCAGAGTCATCCTCTCCTGCGCTATCCCCTCCACCCTTCTGAACATGATGTCCTCCAAGGATCAGTCCCTCCTGGCCATGTGCCTAGTATCTTGATAAATGTTCTTTCTATGCATGTTTGTGTAATTTCCCCTACCATTTAATAGTGCCCAGCAATGAACTATCTAGTGTCAGAATTAAGGACTATTTTTGTCCTGAATGAAATAAATTTTTAGCTCTTCTCACACAAAAAAAATGAACTGGCTCTGTTTAGGCAGGTGTGTTTTGGCTCATTATTTTAATTTTTAATTTTTTTTTCACTGTTGCTCATTTTCTTCTTCTCCTTCTCCCCCAGTCTACTCTGAAATGTACCCCTTGTTCAAGATTGTTGTCATACATATGAAAAATGGCTCTTGATTTTTATTAAAATGTCTCTTCCCTGTCTAAGTGATTACTCAATCCCATCTCTCTGCCATTCATCAATTAATGAGTATATCCAGATTCACAGAGCTTGCCTTGATCTCTACTTTTTTAATTAATTTTTTTTTTTACAGAGGTTTTGGATTTCCATTCATTCATTGCCGCACTTTTCTCCCTGCCCACCCCTCCCCACCAGCTCACTTCCCCTGATCTCTGCCTTTTAATACTTTTTAGAAATCTGGTCGTAAATGATAGTATCTCTAGAGGACTGCTGCAAGGACATGCCTCTATATATTCCTCTACTGTTCTTTTAAGCACTGTGGAGTCAGTTTTGACTCACAAAGGTCCTATGCACAACAGAATGAAAAATATTGCCCAGTTCTGCACACTAGGCCACCAGAGCTCCCTTACCATCCTGAAGCATTGCTATATTTGAGCTCACTGTTGCAGCCACTGTATAAATTCCTCTCATCTGCTTTCTTACTGAGTCTCCACTTTACCAAACATGTTTTCTTTCTCCAGGGACTGGTGCCTTGTGATTCTTGCAGTGTGCCAGACTTTGGAGGTTTTCATATACAGAATATATTGGTTTAGTTCCTTGTAAAGTACTTTTACTGGATTAAACTTCAGCTGCCTACTGAACTTTAGAAGGCTAAGTTGTTGCTGTCAGGTGCCTTCCAGTCATAGACCATTCATAGCAACTCTATGAATGAAAGATCTGAATGTTTGTATAACTTTCATCGTTTCTCCATGTTCATAGAGTTTCCAGAGGCAAGCTATTTCAGAAGCAGCTATATTAAAGGGTATCATAAAACACAACTCTCAACAACTATGAGATATCATCTCACCCCAGTTAAAATAGCAAAATTTAACAGAACC
>NW_006399752.1:24292973-24293891 GCF_000299155.1 Elephantulus edwardii
TATGGATGGTGAAGAGATAGAGATAGTTAACAGCTTTAGTTTGCTTAATTCCACAATAAATGCTCTTGGTACCAGCAGCCAGGAAATCAAGAGATGAATTACATTGGGAAAGTCAGCTGCCGGAGACCTCTCCAGAGTACTGAAGAGCAACGACATTAGGCTGGAAACTAAGATGCAACTAAGCCAGGCCATAGTCTTCACAATTGTGTGCTATGTGTCAGAAAGCTGGACAATAACTAGGGATGATAGAAAAAGAATTGATGCCTTTGAGCTGTGATGCTGGAGATGAGTGTTGAATATACCATAGACTGCTGGGAGAACAAGCAGGTTTGTGCTGGAAAGGGTGAATCTGGGCTGCTCCTTGGAGGCAAGGATTCTGAAGCTTTGCCTGACACACTCTGGACATGTTACAAGGAGAAACTAGTCCTTGGAGAGGGACACAATGTTTGGGAAGGTGGAGGGACAGCACAAGAGAGGAAGATCCTCAAGATGGATCGATTCAGTGGTTGGGGTAATGGGAGTAGGTGTGTTAGAGACAGTGAGGTTGGCACAGGATAGAGCAGGGTATACGGCTCTTGTACAAAGGGTCACTATGAGCCACAAGTGACTTGACGGCACATAACAACAACAACAACATTCCATTTAGTTCTGCTTTTATTTTTATAATGTCCTTTCTTCTAGAGGTTTTGGGATTCTCTTGCTATTCTTTTCCCATTGGTCGGAAGGGCAGGGTTAAATAGTTTTCACCCTTTCTTCTTGTTTTTTGTTTGGTTTTTTTTTTTACTTTTAAATATTTCAATGAGGAAAAACTATTATGAATAGTGCATATACAACATGAGTACTTAATTGATATGACTAAGCTGTATATCTGAAAGTGTTGAACTGATAATGCAATGTTATAGGTGTGTGTGTGTGTGT
>NW_006399752.1:24293991-24306785 GCF_000299155.1 Elephantulus edwardii
AGCTGTGGATGAGCATTAACATTACTGGTACGTATATTTGTTTGTTTTTTACCTGGACACAAGAGCCTACTATTTGGTCCTAAAAGCCTTCTGAGGTCCCAGCTCTTCTCACTATTTCTTAGTTGTTGGAATTGATTTAAAACCTCATAAGCAGTTCCTTACTTCACCTCTGCCTTGCATACGGACTTCCGAGCTGTAAAACAACTCAGTGGTAGATGGAATTTTCTCCAGGACTTAAGAACAATAAATGACATAGTTGAGCCTCTACATCTTGTGGTTCCTAACCTTTATACTATAATAGACAAAATGCTAGTCAATAGGACTTTTATTTTAAGAACTGCCTTCCCTCTGTAACTTGATTTGTGCCACTATTAGAACCTCTACTTGGAATATTATTGCTTTTAAGTTTTGACTCATGTACTTTTAACTTGTTAGTTAAATTTGTGTCTTCTAGGCTGCAACAGTTCCATGAAACATCCTCAAGGATATGAACATGTACAGCTAAGCACAATTGATAACAGTGCATCTAAATTCCAAAATCAGACTCCACAATAGTCTACATGTTTCCTATTGCCAAAGGGGCCCTTTAGAGTACTGAGAGAAGATCTTCACCCTGAAACCTACAACGTCCCTTTTCAGCAGGAAGTAGCTAAGAGAATACACTGTCCTCTTTTCCTTACGAATCAGGGTGAAGTCTCTCTCAGGGAGGAGTGATAGGGAATGGCAAAGGACACAGTGACAAAGGAGATTAATCAGAACTGGCTTTGACAAGCACTGTGGCAATGGGACAATTAAAACAGACTTTCAAGGGGGGGAAAAAGAGGAACGAATGGAGGTGGGAAGGTAGAGAAAATAGTGCAACAATGAATGGATGGAAACCCAAAATCTCTGTAAATGTTCATTAAAATTAATAAAATTTAGTTAAAAAACAAACAAAAACAACTCTCTGAAGTTTGTTTCTTTCTTTAATCTTTTAGCCCTTGTGGCCAGTCAGTTAAATGTTGGGCTTCTAACAGAAAGTTTGACAGTTTGAAACCACTGCCATCCCTCAGGTTAAAGAGGATACAGTTAAGATTGGAAGCCTTGTAAATCAAACAGAGCTCATGTGATGACTGGTTTGGTTCAAGTTTGGTTTTATTATTAAAATTGACATATTATTCACTGAACTTCATTTCCTTACAACATTTAGGGTCATCTTTATGAGAGTACACAAACATGTCTAGGAAAAACCCTACTATTGTTACATATCTCCTAAATCTCATGGAGGGAGCTCTGATAGCATAGTCTGCAGGGAGTTGTATTTCTAAGCCAAAGGCTACATCTCTGGCAGTTTGAATCCATCCGTTGCTTCATGGGAAAAGACAGTCTCCTTCCTTGTGATTTAAAGTCTCAGAAACCCAGTGGAGAGTCAATTCTGGCTCCATAGAAATTAGATTGAGTTTCAGCTGAAATCTTATGGACCCTGATACTTTTTATTTGTTTTTATCTTTTCTTTGGCTACCGGGAAGCTCAGTAAAATAGTTACACCCAACTATCATTTATAGTATACATTTAAGTGCTTACCCTGAGCACCAACTTTACAATGCCTCTAGCCTCATTTTCCCTCCATTCAGATCCCTCACATATGAACTTTAATTTTTTACATGAAACACATTTTTGTGGAAAACACGGGGAGAAATAAAACAAGACATGTGAAAAAGAAATACAAACAAGAAGAAGAATGGGAAATAGATAAAAGGGATAGAATAAAGAAGGCAGGTGGGCAGGAAGAGAACAAAGGGCAGCAGGATAACTGCTGTAAGCCATCGTGCCACATGGGTCTCAAGGAGGGAGGGATCTCTCAGCATCTGACTGGGCTGCTCAGAAAAGACTTGAGGGGACTGAAGTTTACTGTGATTAGTGAGCTCTCATAGAGAATCTCCTCTGTACCCTCTGGAAACACTATCTCATTGAAGCTTCATAGCAGCCCTCTGGTATCAGTGCAACTATTTTCGGTTAACTTGCCGAATGTCCTAAGTGAAAGGTGGACATTATTTTCAGTCTAACTCCATTTGCTATACTTCGCAGCTCGAAGTTTAAGGTTAATTCAGTTATTAAGAAACAAGGCATTAAAGACATCCAGAGAAAGCAAATCTCAAGCTGAAGGTATTTTCTTATTATTAGCAGTATCTTTTCTTAATTTAAGTAAAATTTTATTTTATACTGATTTACTTACAAAGTTCATATACATTGGGTTCCACACTGATCTTTCCCATTCCCTTTACCCACCCCTCCCTCAACGTATCATACGACCCTATAATTAACAGCCCCCATCCCCTCACCCATCCTCACCCCTCTGCACCCTATCCCCCTCCATGGATCCTCATACACATTCTACAATAATGGTCTAATACAGTATTTGTTCTTATGGGACTGAGGTTCACTTAACATAATTTCTTATTATTAGCAATATCTTAGTTTGGCATCGGGGTGTGTGTGTGTGTGTGTGTGTTGTGAAAAAGGGTGACTGACTTTCCCCTCATCTATTCATTTCACTCTCCTAAAGCAGTGCAATTACACTGAACATGGAATCAGGAATGAGGGGAAATAGTAAAGGCTGGCTGACAGAAAAAGCAGGTGGGGAAGCCAAGAGAACAAAGGGAAAGCTGACAAGACAGAAAGAAAAGAATGAATGATGGGATAGCAGACGGGAAGAGGCTCTTACAAAGAACTGAAAACTTGACTGACGGCCAGGGAAAAAACAAAGATGATTTTGTCAGGCAATTCGGCATGAGAAGTGCAAACTAGAGCATTGATAACAGCGAGGTTCTCAGGAAAAGAAGAAGGTCTGGGGAGAGAAAGGGAGACGGTCTACCCACGTCCTCCCATCATATCTCGATCCATGGCAGTAGACAAGTGTGGTCACAGCCATGTGAAGAAAGTGCTGATCTAATCCCCCAACATGCCAGTTAAAGCCAACGCTTGTCTTTCAAAAACTGAAGCTTTTACTACAAGTTTGGGGTTGTTTTTTTAAAAGAATACATTATCATCAAAGTTGGGTATTTTTTTCTGGTATTGCTGGCTACCCTTGAATTGGTCTCCAACCCGTGGTAACCAGGATGAAATGCTCTCCAATCTTGTGCCATTCATGTGATGGGATGGCAATTAGACCATTATAATCCATAGGGTTTCTGTGGGCTGGTTTGCAGAAGTAGCTCACCAAACTTTTCTTTCTGACCCTAATCTGAAAATTCTCCTGATACTTGTTCAGCATTATAGTAAATATGAGCCTTCACTGACAGATGAGTGATGACTGCAGGCAGTGGCTCCACATAGATGGTGAAAATGCAATTTCCCTACTAGGTCTAAGATCCAGGTCAA
Source organism: Elephantulus edwardii (assembly GCF_000299155.1). NCBI lineage: Eukaryota > Metazoa > Chordata > Mammalia > Macroscelidea > Macroscelididae > Elephantulus > Elephantulus edwardii. The sequence continues at coordinate 24,297,352 of NW_006399752.1, forward strand.
ATTCAAGATTTTTTTAAAATAACCTCTAAGTGACCAAAGGCGCTTTCCATTGCTGTACAGGTGAAGATGGATTTATAGACTCTGGGGCAGTGGACAGCTGTGCAAGGCAAAACAGGTCTTGAGATCCATGAATGCACCAGTTCTGAGAACATCACTTGGTAGTTCCATCAGCAGTCAAGTAGAAATTTTTTTTTTCAATCTCTATTTCAACTGAGTCTTTAAAAAATTATGCCAGTCACACTACACAGCTGTCATGGAATTAAAAGATCCCACTCAGGAAAGCACCAAAAAGCCCAGTGTTCATGCTGTGAATGAAAACAATAGAAGTTATATCTTCCTCCTTCCAATATTTTCTCTTCATGAATTTTAAACCTATAAAAGGACTGTAAAAAAGTACAATGAAAACCTGTGTGCTTTTTACATAGTCATAATTGTTACTATTTTGCCACATTTACGTCATCTCTCTCTTTACATAAACATATATGTGTGTACATATAGCTACATATTCCTTTTTTGTTAACTTTTTAACATTTATGAGTGACTTTTAGATATTATGACCACTTCATTCTGAAAATATCAGTATATATCTAGTAAGAACAAAGAGATTCTCTTTCATTGCCACAGTGCAATCAGCACACTCATAAAATTTAACAGTTGGTATGAAACTGTTATCTAATAAACAGGAAACTCAGGTGGCCTAGTCCTTAGGGAACTGCACAGCTAGACCAAAGGCCATGACTCTCTGGAGGTTCAAATATACCAATGACCCCATAGGAAAAAATTGAGTAGCTTCCATCTTCTAAATCCATTGGAGAGTCAGCTGAGTCAGTTCCAACTTGACAGCAATGAGACAGAAAAGAACATACAGTGAAGAATTCCCCCACTTATCTCAATAATGTGCATGATACCTCTCCCCTTAACCAACTTAGGATCTTAGGAAGGTGCAATCTAGTTGTCATAGTCTCTTTAAAACTCAAAAGTCATTGTTGTCAGAGTCAGAACTGACTCAAAGCCAGCCCTCCTATGAGTTTTCAGAGGCTATCAATCACATAAGAGGAGACTGCCTGCCTTTCTCTCACTGAGCCATAAGTAAGTTAAAACACTAGAAAAAGTGTCTCTTTTGTTGTGGTGGTGGTTGTTATTTGCCATTGAGTCACCTGTGAATCATAGTGACCCTACATACAGCAGCTCGGAAGTCAGCCCTCTCATGAGCCAGTGTCACTGACTCCAACACTCCCAACCCTATTGCCCCAGTCACTCTAACAATCCACCTCATCCAAGATCTTCCTCTCCTACATTGCCCCTCCACCCTTGTGCTCATGATGTCCTTCTCCAAGAACCAGTTCCTCCTGGCCATGTGCTCAAAGTATGTGAGACGGAGCTTCAAAATCCTACCTCTAAGGAGAAATATGGTTTCACTCTCTCCAAGACAGACCTATTTGCTTTCTTGGTGATCCATGGTATGTTTAAAACTGTTTTCCAGGATCACAAATCAAAGAAATCAATTCTTCTGTCATCCTTCTTCATTGTCCAGCTCTCTGATGTATAGCAAATAATTGAGAAGACCATGATCTAGATCAGGTGCGCCTTAGTCTCTAGACTGACATCATTGCTTTTCAGTACTCTGGAATGGTCCCTGACAGCAGATTTTCTCAACATAATTCCTCTTTTAATTTTCTAGCTGCTGGTGCCAAGAGTGTCGCTTGTGGAGCCAAGCATGCTATAACTGTTAACCTCAATCTCTTCTCTGTCTATCATGGTGCTGCCAGTTGGCCCAGTGGTAAGAATCTTTGTCTTCTTTATGTTGAGCTTCAATCCATATTGAAGACTACAATCCTTGAGATTCTGCAGCAAACATTTCAAGTCCTCCTCAGTTTCAGCAAGCAATATTGTCGTCATCTGCATAGGGTAAGTAGTTGATGAGTTTTCCCCCATTCCTGATGCCAAATTCCTCCTTTTAAAGCCCAGCTTCCTGAATGTCTGTTCTGCATATAGATTGACAAGGTATGCAGACAGGATGCATCCCTGACACAATCCTTTCCCTTAAATCTAAATTCCTCAGTTTATTGACATTAAAATGATTTTAAAAGTTCAGGCTAGCAATTTTACAGAACACTCTCAATTTGAATTTATCTGTTTATTCAAGATTAATTTTAAACAACGAATATACCATTAGATTGAATCAGATCAAATTGGTATTTGTTAGGGCAAATCTAGTAAGGTATTGGCAATTTTCTATAATCCAGCTTAGTACAACAACAAGTATTGTTGTTAAATGTTTTTAAGACAGAACCAACTCATAGCTCCAGTGGGTTTTCAGAGGCAGTTAGTCACATAGAAAGAAATTGTCCATCTTTTTCCTTGTGGAGCAAATGGTGGATTCAAACTTCTGAAGGTCTAAAGAAAGAACATCATCCTTACTCACTAGGCCATGAGAGCTCCCCTCAACTTAATACACGAATGATATTTTTCTACTGCAAGACTTGAAGGGCACGTGATACTTCTTAGCACTATTACTGGCACTGTCAAATTTGATCATTTGGTTTAGGTGATATCTAGTAAATTTCTCCACTATATTTTTTTCTCTTTCTAATTAATAAGAAATGTTGTTGTTGTTGTTGATTGTCTTCTAGTTGAACATGACTCATAGTGACCCTGTGAACAAAAGGCCTGAAGCCCCTCTACAACAATAGACATTTATAAAAGTTCACAGAGTTTCAGGAGGCATGTTATTTAGGAAGTGGATGTCATTGAACATAAATATATCTGTACAAATGTATTTATACAAGCACACACACGTATGTATGTATGCATAATGTTCCTGTTAATTAATGGTTTGTGGAAATCAAGCCTGGGATCCTGCATAGATCAGGCAGATCCCTCACTATCATTCTATCAAAACATCGCACCCAAAACTTTTCCAATTAAGTAAAATATCTGCAAATATTCTGACCCCATCAGCCTTTTACTTAGTTGTCTAATTATGTATTTACAATTATTGGTGAAATCTAATTTATAGTGAACATAAACTATAGATTTTCTCTTTATATCATTACATTCTCATTCATGAATTTGTATTGGTCTGAAAGATGCACTGGTGATGTAGATGTTAAGTGTTGGACTGCTAATCAAAGAAATTTTTATCCAATTGCCATTCTGTGGAAGAAAGATGTGACAGTCTGCTTCTCTAGAGATGTGCAGCCATGGAAATCAAAGCAGTATTTCTGCTTTGTCCTATTGGATGGTTGCAGTTCTTACTTACTGGCGGTGGAGTTTGGTACTCCTCTGTAAATTGCTCCTCCATCTCCTTATTTGCAAACTTTTTCATATTTCTGGTTTATATGCCTACTGCTCATAAGTTTTCCATACTGAGGAGTCTTATGTGTTTTGTGAGACTTAAAGTTACACCAACAGTGAATATAATTCAGAGTAGGAAAAATGCAGAAAGAGATAGAGTACAGGAAACTTAAAAATAGAAGACTTGTGGGATGAGTACAATCAGAATGTGAAATGGCTCAGAAAATAACTGTTAAAACTTTAAAACAAAACTCTACTGTAATCTAATCTCAAAGTTCACAGTTTAATTTGCAAATTTATCAAACTATTCTGAGAGATATTATACATGTAAAACCCACATTCAATTTTTACTGCAGAAAAATCTATTGCTACAATTTGTCTCCTCTTCACAAGACCTACAACATTACGTCTGGTGCTGTAATGACAAAAAAAATCTTCTGCTATGTTGGGTAATTTCTTATGACTCATCTTCCAATTTATTCATCCTCTTTATTTTCATCTAATGGTATAATCCATACAATGAGTTAGAAATTTAAATTATAGTCTTTCTGGAAATTCTGTTCCTTTCCATATACTAATGGTGATTTCTACATTCATTGACTTATATGTAAAAATCTTTGTGGTTCTGTTTCTTCAGTCTAATTTTTCTATTGGTTTTCCCCATGACACAGCTTTCTTTATGCACTTAGTCATATTTTATTGTGAGCTGCTCATTAATCATTGGTAATTATTTGTAGGGTTATTTTGTAGAAGCAAACAAAGCTGCTTTCCTGTAGAGAGAATTTTTTTGTTGTGTCTACCAGCTACCTAAGGCTAATAACAGTACCAGAAGGCATTAATATAAATCTACATTAGATTTTTCTTTTAACCAGACACATAAAATATGAAATTGGTACCCTTAAAAAGTAGATTCTTATGGCAGTGATGTTTCAGGGTCCTAATCCCCAACTCCAGCTCTACACAAGATCAAAGCCATATTATTATAAGGATCTAGTCCATTGCTTCCGATAGCTTGCTTGGCTTCACAATCAGCACTCTTGGGACCAACAGTCATTAAATCAAAAGACAAATCACACTGGGGAAATCTGCTGTCAGGGACCACTCCAGAGTACTGAGAGACAAGGATATCAGTCTAGAGACCAAAGTGTACCTGATCCAAGCCCTGGTCTTTGCAATTACTTGCTATGCATCAGAAAGCTGGACAATAACAAAAGATGCCAGAAGAATTGATGCCCTTAATTTGTGATGCTAGACAAGAGTCTTAAACATACGATAGACTGCCAAGAAAACAAATATGTCTGTCTTGGAATCGGTGAAACCAAGTTTTTCCTTGGAGGTTAGGATTTTGAAGCTCCATCTCATATACTTTGGACAAGTGGCCAGGAGGGACTGGTTCTTGGAAAAGAGCATCATGTTCTGAGGGTGGGTGAACAGTGCAGGAGACAAAGACCCTGGATGAGAGGGATCAGCAATGGGAGTAGTTGTGTCAGAGTCAGTAAGACTGGCTCAGGACAGAGCAAGCTTCAGAGCTGTTGTACATAGGGTCACTATGTGCTGCAGGTGACTCTATGGTACATAGCAACAACAAAAACAGTCCTTTGGGTTCCCATTTCTATGAGACATGCCTCCCTATTATACACTGGGTAGGCTCAGGGATTTGATTTTTTTACCTTTAAACCCTTTGGAAGGAGCCCTGGTAGTGTAATGCTTAAAAGTTCTGCTACTAATGTGCCACTGATTCAATTCCTGACAATCTGTTCTATGGAGATCAAAATCTAGGAAATTTTGTAGGAGGCAGTTCTTCTCTGTCCTGTTTAATCACCATAGGCTGGTGCCAGCTCAATGTCACACATCAACAATAATAATCTTTTTTATCACATGCCCAAGTTGGAGGAGTGTAGCAGTTTGGCAAATCTCTTTAGGGCATAAAATGGGTTTCCTCTCAAATTTCTTATTGTCACTAAAATTAGTCTGAGTATACATTATTGTTCTTGTTGTTATGTACCACTGAGCCCCCTAACACTTATAGCAGCCCTATGTGTAATAACTCTGAACCCTGACCTATCCTGAGCTAATCTCACTGTCTCCAACATACCTAATACCATTATCCCAGTTGCTGGGTCAGTCCATATTATCCAAGGTCTTCCTGTACTATGCTGTCCCTCCATCCTTCCAAGTATGATATCCTTCTCCAAGGATGGGCCCCTCCTAACAACATGAGTATTGTTTACCATATCTTAAATTGCCCTTGCTTAAAAAAACTTTATTAATATATCATGTAACAAAATATAGCAGTTGTGAACATTATGCTGAGTGAATCTACTCAGTCTTATAAAGACAAATACTGTATAAGACAATTATTATAAAAATAGAAGACTAACTAGTAAAACGTGTATGGGAATCCAAGGGGGGATTGGGTGAGAGCAGAGGAGTGAAGATGGGTAGGTGCTAAATTACAGGGTTGAACAATTTGGTGGGTGGAGACAGGGGGTAAAGAAAATTGGGAAGATCCATCTGGCAGAGACCTAAAAAGACCAGGTAATGGTGGGCACAGTCCAACGGTAAGTAATTTTATAAAACACAATGTTTGAGAATGTATGAAACATAATTTCAATGAAGGAAAATGGGGGCAGGGGATCTGCATAATAACGTTTACAACAATTTTAAAAAATTTACCAGTTGTTTTCAGTCAGTCAAATATCTTTTGAAGTAACTGTCTTACTATAAAAAAATAAACCTTGAAATCCACAGTAACTCTTGGAGCACTTCAGATATCACATAAGCATTCTTTTAAAACTTTTGTTTTTGTAGTCTTTATTATTTGAAATATTTCAGCCTTTAAAAATCCCAAGTTGGTTGTTGTTAGCAAAGCTTCTTGTTTGGAATAAACTCAATGATCTTATTAGTAAGCATATGTGTGGCTAACTCGAATAAGATTTTAATAGCCTATCAATGGTCCATGTATATAAAAAAAATCTATACTTACTTGAATAACTGGAAAATAAAAAATCCTAAACAAGCATATTTGCATTTATGTTCATGAGAAATACTGGTCTACGATTTTCTTTTGGCATTGTCTTTTACCCAACATTAGTATCAGGGTTATGTTTCCTTCATAGAATAAATCTGAAACTGTTCCTTCTTTTTCTATTTCCTGAAATAATTTATACTGAATTGGTGATAGTTCTTCACTGAACATTTGTTAAATTTGCTGGTAAAGTCAACTGGTCTAGGGCACTTTTTTGTTGTTGTTGGTAATTTTTTTTTCTCCTACATTTTTACATACATTTTTAAATTCATTTTTAATTAAAGTTTACAGAGACTTTGGATTTCCATTCAATCATTATTGCACTTTTCTCCCTGCCCAACAACAACACATAAATATTGACATACTAGATATTGGCAAAGTGAGATGGCATGACATGGGATGATTTTAATCAGATTATCATATGATCTACTATGCCAAGGTTGAAAAGGTGAGGGGAAAATGGGGTTGCTTTCATAATCAAAAAAGTCATTTCTAGATCCATCATGAGATACAATATGGTGAGTAACAGGATAATATCTATATGCATACATGAAAGTCCAGTGAATACCACTATCATTCAAATATATGCACCAACAACTACAGCCAAAGGGGAGGAAATAGATGACTTCTACAAACATTTGCAGTCAGAAATCAATCTAACATAAAATCAAGATGCATTGATAGTAATGGGTGACTGAAACACAAAAGTTGGGAACAAGGAAGAAGGATCAGTAGCTGGAAAGCATGGACTCAGTGCCAGAAATGAGGCTGGAGATAGAATAACAGAATTCTGCACATTCAATGATTTATTTGTTGCAAACACCTTTTATAAGAAACACAAACTCAAGCTATACACATGAATTTTACCTGATGGTATGCTTAGGGATAAAATCTATTACATCTGTAAAAAGAATTGCTGAAGAAGCTCAATATCAGCTGTGAAAACCAGGCAGGTGCTGACTTTGGAACAGACCTCCAACTACTCAAATGCAAGTTCAAGCTGAAGTTGAAGAAAATAAAATCAAGTCCACAGGAACCAACTTAAGTCTATCCCACTCAAATTTCAAAACCATCTCAGGAACAGGTTTGAGGCCTTGAACACTAATGAGTGAAGACTAAATGAGCTGTGGGAGGATATCAAGAATATCGCCCATGAAGAATGCAAAAGTTCATTACAAAAGCAGAATAGGAAGAAAAGACCAAGAAGCATATCAGGTGAAACTGAATATTGTGGTAGAGGGCCAAGAAGCCAAAGCTAAAGTAAGAAGAAGCAAGAAATTAAAGAGCTGAACAGAAAATGTCAAAGGACAGTTCGGGATGACAAAGTAAAATATTATAATGAAATGTGCAAAGAGCTGGAGTCAGAAAATCAAAAGGGCTGAACTCACTCAGCATTTCTTTTTCTTTTTATTTCTTTTTTTTTTAGGGTATTTCCAAAGTTGTTTTTCTTTTTTTTATGATTAATTTTAATGAATGTTTACAGAGACTTTGGATTTCCATTCATTCACTGTTGCATTTTTCTCCCTGCCCACCCCTTCCCCCTAGTTCACTCTTCTCTTTGAAAAGTAAAAGAAAAATTCTTTCATTGGTATACAATTCCCCCCACCCTCTGAGTACACTCTACTATGCAACTTTCATTCTGGACTCCTGTCATGACCATAGTACCCAATCATATATTGCTTTGAACAGTTTTCTCTCTCATCTGTTTCAATGCAGTATACATAATTTATCCAATCTTTCTCAATCTCACCCCAACCCTGATGTCAACCCCATTCTACAACAGTGGCCCTATGCAGTACTTGTCCTTTTGCATTTCTTAATCTGAAGGAATTAAAAAGCAAATTCACGAGTGGCAATACTTAGAATGCTTTGGGTAGAACGTTAAATGATCTGAGAAGCATTAAAAGAAGATGGAAGGAGTATACAGAGTCACTGTACCAGAAGGAATTGGATGACACAGAAAAATTTCATGAAACAATGTATGAGCAAGAGCCGGTGGTGATGAAGGAGGAAGTTCAAGTTACTCTGAAAAAAGTGGCAAAAAATAATGCTCCAGGAGTTGATGGCATACCAATTGACATATTTCAACAGACACTGCCCTGGATGCGCTAAGTTGTGCCAAGAAATCTGGAGGACAGCCATCTATCTGGCCAACTGACTAGAAGAGATTGATATTTGTTCCCATTCCAAAGAAAGGTGACCTGACAGAGTGCAAAAGTTATCGAACAATATCACTGATATCATGCAAGCAAGATTCTGCTGAAAATTATCCAAAAATGACTGGAACAACATGTCAACAGAGAACTGCCAGATGTGCAGGCTGGGTTTATAAGAGGCCATAATACTAGGCATAATAGAGCTAATGTTAGATGGATCTTGGCAGAAAGAAGAGAGTACCAGAGGAATGTCGATTTGTGCTTCATTGACTATGTCTTTCATATGACTATGGCTTTTGACTGTGTGGATCATAATAAATTGTAGCTGACTCTGAGAAGAATTGGTATCCTAGAACATGGAATTGTGCTTATGTGAAACCTATACTTGAACCAAGAGGCAGTTATCAGAACAGAGGAAGGAGACACTGCATGGTTCAAAATCAGGAAGTTGGGTCCACCGGAAATGTATTCTGTCTTCATACTTTCTCAATCTCTATGCAGAATAAATCATCTGAGATGCTGGGCTGTTTGAGGAGGAATGTGGCATCAGAATTGGAGCAAGATACATCAAGAACCTGCATTATGCAGATGACACAAACCTGTTTGCTGAAACTGAGGAGGACCTGAAGTGCTTGCTACAGAAGATCAAAGACTGCACCCTTCAATATGGATTGAAGCTCAACATCAAGAAAACAAAAATTCTCTGAGGAAAAACTGGATGAATTAATGTATACTGCATTGAAATGTATGAAGGAGAGAACAATTTAAAAGCAATATATTATAGGGCATTATGATTATCATAAGAGTCCGGAATGAAGTTTGCAGAGTGGAATATACTCAGGGTCGGGGTGGGAGGCTGCGGGGGGATTGTATACCAATGAAGGAATTTTTCTTTTACTTTTCAAAGAGAAGAGCAAATTGGGGTGAGGTGGGGAGGAGAAAAGTGCAAAAAT
>NW_006399752.1:24308648-24317922 GCF_000299155.1 Elephantulus edwardii
CTGAAATATGTCAATTGGTATACCATCTATTCCTGGGGCCTTATTTTTTGCTATTTCTTTCAGAGCAGCTTGAACTTCTTCCTTCGTCACCATAGGCTCTTGCTCATATGTTGTTTCTTTCGTTAAGTTCTTCTGTGTCTGTCAATTCCTTTCGATACAATGACTCAGTATAGTCTTTCCATCTTCTTTTGATACCTTCTGCATCATTTAATATTCTGCCTAAAGCATCCTTGATTATAGCAACTCGAGGTATGAATTTGTCCTTCAGTTCCTTGAGCTTAAGAAATGCTGAGCGAGTTCGACCCTTTTTGTTTTCTGACTCCAACTCCTTGCACATTTCATTGTAATATTTTACTCTGTCATCCCGCGCAACAACAACATATAATGCAAAATATATTACTATAATTATATATAGTGGTGCTGGAGGAGAGTATTGAGAGTACCATGGACTGCTAGGAAAACAAACAGATTCATCCTGTAAAGGGTTAAACTGGGTGGCTCCTTGGAGGCAAGGATTCTGAGGCTCTGTCTATCATACTTTGGACATGTTGTAAGGAGAGACCGGTCCTTGGAGAAGGACATCATGCTTGGATAGGATGGAGGGACAGCGCAGGAGGAGAAGGCCCTCTATGAGGTGGATTGATTCAGTGACTGGAATAATTGGGATGGCAGTGTCAGACAGTGCAACTGACACAGGACAGAACAGAGTTTAGGGCTGTTGTACAGAGGGTCGCTATGAGTCGCAAGCGACTTGACAGCACATAACAACAACAACAAAAGTACATATGACTATAATTTATTTTTATATATATTGAGTTTCATGCGTGGATGTTTGAAGCGATGCACATTTGAAAGAAAGGCAGGCAGGAAAGGAGAAAAGGAAAAAGAAAAAGGTAAGGAAGAGATTGTCTTTTATTACTATTCAATTCAATCTATTCTATTCTATTCTATTCTATTCTATTCTATTCTATTCTATTCTATTCTACTGGTTTACTTACAAAATTCATTTTTTAAAACTGCAACAAGCTGTTTGTCCAAAGCCCATTTCCAGGACTTGAGGTTGGGAGATGCTAATGAGTATGCTCACTCTAAGTGATCACCTGAATATACAAGAGTGAAAGTCATTAGAAAACAACAATGCAGAGACAGGCTGGAGCCTGGATATGTTCTTTCTTCCATTTTGATATGCTTGCTTATTGCTATGAATTGACCTCTCAAGACTGTTTTTGCTGCATTCCAGAGATTTTTTTGTAAGTTGTATTTCCAATCTCATTTGTTTCAGGCAACATTCTTAGCTCAATTTTCCAATTTCTTCTATTATCTAACAGTGTACAAGAAAGGTGTTATTTAGCTTTAAGGTGCGTGATTTCCTCTCATATATCCTATTGTTCATTTCTAATTTTATTATATTGTATTATAGTCTGAGCAAATGTTTTTTAGTATTTAAATGTTTTTTACTTGATTGAGGCTTATTTTGTAACTTAAGATACAATTTATTCTGGAAAATGTTCCATGAGGACTGGAGAAGAAGAATGCATACTGAATATTTTTAGGATGCATTACCCTTTATTTGTCTTTAAGGTCAAGTTGGTTAATATAGTTCTGCATCATTGTTGAGCTTCTCCCCAATGGTTTTATCTTTTTGTTGAAAGTCGTATGTTGAAGTCTCCTACTGTAATGGAGCTATCAATTTCTTTTTAGAAGATTGTTAATATTTGTCTTGTGTGTTTTGCAACTATATAATTTGCTGTATAGATATTTACTATGATTATGCTCTTTTATTAATTCTTATTGATATTTTTATTGATTCTGATTGATTTTTTATTGATTTATTGTATCATGTCCTTCCTTGTCATTTAAAGTGGTTCTATCATCAAGACTATTTTATCAGAAATTATCATTGCAATTCCTTAATGTTTGGTAAAATTTGTTCAATGATTTTTTTTAATTGCCATTTGCTTGGTTTATTTTTTTCCCAAACTTTAATTTTTAGTCTGTCTCTATTTTCACTTTTCAGGTATGTTTCAAAACTCCTTAACAAAATCTGAGCCAACAGAACTCACAACATTTCAAAAGATAAATGCATCATGGCCAAGTGGGATTCGGAATGGTGAGATGAGGATGGTTCAACATAAGAAAAGCAATAAATGTAACCCATCACATCAATAAAACAAAGGATAAGAACTACATAATCTTCCCAATTGATACAGGAAAAGCTTTTGACATGTTTTCCTTAGAAACAAAATAGGAACAGAGGAATTTCCTCAGCAAAAGTAAGAGCATATACTCTCAATCAACAGCCAACATCATACTACATGGAAACAGATTAAAGACATTTCCTCTTAGAACAGGGACCAGGCAAGGATGTCTACTATCATCAATTTTATTCAATATTGTATTGGAAGTCCTAGCAGCAGCAATAAAGTAAAAGAAAAAAATAAGCATCCAAATTGGCAAAGAGAAGGTAAAATTGTCTCTATACGCAGATGATATATACTGTATGCTTCTTGTTGTAATGTACTCTTGAGTCAGAACTGACCCAGATCTGACCCTTTGGTGGATTTTCAGAGGCAATTAATCTCACGGGAGGAGACTGCCCATTTTTCTCTAGAGTAGCAGATGGTGGATTTTAATCACATTCCTTCAGGGTTACAGCACAGATTCTTACCACTAGGCGACCAGAGCTCCCCAACTGTATACTTAGAAAACCCTAAATATTCCACAAGAAAACTATTGGACATGGCTGATCAATTGAGCAAACTAGCATGGTACAAGTTGAACATGCAAAAATTAGTTGCTATTTCTCTACAACAGCAAAAAGAACACAGAAAAGGAAATAATAAAAACAACATCAATTACAATAGCTAATCACCTTTTTAATACTTAGGAGTGAATATAACTATAAATACAAAATACCTATATAAAGAAAATTACAAAACACTATTATAGTGCTCACTTCAGTAGCACCTATATCAAAAAGTGGAAGAATACAGAGATTAGAATGGTTCCTGTGCAAGGATGACATGTAAATTCATGAGGCTTTCTATTAAAATAAAACTAAACCACCCAAAGAAACCCCAAAACACTACTATAGGAAATAAGAGAATTAAATAAAAGAATAGACCATGTTCATGGATAGGAAGACTCAATAGCATGAAATTACCAAAAGCAATATGCAAGTTCAATGCAATACAAATATTTGAATCATTTTTTCAACAAGATGAAAAAGGCAATTTCCAATTTTGTTTGGAATGGAAAGGGACCCCAAATAAATAAATCACTATATTTTTTGTAAGAAATATAAATACAGGCTATATACATGGATTTCACCTGATGGTATGCACAAAACTCAGATCTATCAGATCTGTGGAAGGAATCACTGGAGAAGTTCAATATCAGCAGTGAAATATTAGGCCAGGTGCAGACTCAGGAACAAGTGTGAGGCCTTTAACATTAATGAACCAGACGAGCTGTGGGGGATATCAAGAATATCATTCATGAAGAATGCAAAAGGACTCTAAAAAGATGGAAGAAAAAAAGACCAATATGGATGTCAGAAGAGATTCTGAATATTGCTCTAGAGCTCTGAGAAGACAAAGTAAAGGGAAGAAATAAAGTTAAGCATTTCAAAGGGCAGCTTGGGAAGACAAAGCAAAGTATTATAATGAAATGAGCAAAGAGCTGGAGTAAAAAATTAAAAGGGTTGAACTTGCTCCGCATTTCTTAAGCTGAAGAAACTAAGGAACAAATTCAAACCTTGAGTTACAATGCTTAAGGAATCTATGGGCAGAATACTGAATGATCCAGAAAGCATTAAAAGAAGATGGAAGGGGTATTCAGAGTCACTGTATCAAAAAGAATTGGCTGACCCAGAAGAATTTCAAGAACAACATTTGATCAAGGGGTAATGGTTTTGGAGGATTAAGTTCAGGCTAATTTGAAGGACTTGGCAAAAAATAAGGCCCCAGGAATTGATGGAACATCAATTGGCATTATTTCAAAAAACAGATGCTGTCTTGGATTTGCTTAACAGGTTGTGCTAAGAAATCTGGAGGACAACTACCTGTCCAACTGACTGGAAGAGATCTGCATTTATTCCCATTCTAAAAAAAAGGTGACCAGACAGAGTGTGGAAATTATCAAACAATATCATTAATGTCATGTGCAAATAAAATCCTGCTGAATATTATCCTAAAATGACTGGAACAGTACATTGACAGAGAACTACCAGAATTACAAGCTAGGTTTAAAAGAAGAGGTCATGGCACTAGAGACATTATCGCTAATGTCAGATGGATCTTGGCCAAAAGCAGAAAGTACCAGAGGAATATCTATCTGTGTTTCATTGACTATACAAAGGCATTGGACTGTGTGGATCACAACATATTGTGGCTAACCTTGAGGAGAATAGGAATCCCAGAAGACTTGATGATGCTCATGTGACACCTATACTCAGATCAGGAAACAATGCTCAGAACAGAGCAAGGAATCTACATGGCTCAAAATCAGAAAAAGAGTGTGTCAGGGATGCATCCTGTCTCCATAACTTTTCAAGCTATCTTCATTTGGGAAGCTTGGCTTTATGAGGAGAAATGTGACATCAGGAATGGAGGAAGACTCATCAACAACCTATGCTATGCAGTTGACACAACTTTGCTTGCTGAAATGGAGGAGGACCTTAAATGCTTGCTGCAGAAGGTCAAGGATTGCAGTCTTCAATATGGATTGAAGCTCAACATCAAGAAGACAAAGATTCTCACCACTGGGCTAAATGGCAGCACAATGATAGATGGAGAAGAGATTGAGGTTGTTTACAATTACAGCTTGCTCAGTTCTACAATCAGCCTCCTGGCACCAGCAGTTAAGAAATCAAGAGACATATTGCGCTGGGATAATCTGTTGTCAGGGACCTCTCCAGAGTACTAAGAAGTTATGATATCAGTCTAGAGACTAAGGTTTGCCCGGTCCAGGCCATAATCCTTGCTCTGCATCAGAGAGCTGGATAATGACTTATGATGACAGAAGAAGAATCAATGTTGAGTTGTAATGCTGGAGAAGAGTCTTGAACATACAATAGATTGCCAAGAAAACAAACAGGTCTGTCTTGGAATTGGTGAAAACAAGTTTCTCCTTGGAGGCTAGGATTTTGAAGCTCTATCTCACATACTTTGGGCATGTAACCAGGAGGGACCAGTCATTAGAGAAGGACTGCAGGGTGCTCTGAAGGGTGGAGGGACAGCACAGGAGAGGAAGACTTCATATGACACGATTGATACAGTAACTGGGGCAATGGGAATAGGTGTGTTGGAGTCAGTGAGACAGGCTCAGGATAGGGCAGGCTTCAGAGCTGTTGCACATAGGGTTGTATGAGTGGTAGGCAACTCAGTGACATATAACAACAACAGTAACAGTAGGAGGCATCACACACCTTGACCTGAAAACCTACTCCTTACTCATAATAATGAAGACAATATGATACAGAAATAGTGACCTGGTGGATGGGTCTTTGTATTTAAAAGTTGGCTGGGATGTTCATTAAAATTAATAAAATTTAATAATAATAAAAAAGTTGCTTGGGTCCTGCCTAAGAGTCTCCAGAAGAGTGTCAATTTGTGCTTTATTGACTATGGAAAGGCATTTGACTATGTAGATCACAACAAATTATAGCTAATATCAAGAAGAATGTGAATGCCAAAATACTTAATAGTGCTCATGCTAAACCTATACCTTGACCAAAAGGATACTGTTAGAGCAGAATAAGGGAACACTGCATTTTTAAAATTAGGAAAGGTGTGGATTAGAGTTGTATCCTTTCTCAATACCTATTTAATCTGTACGCTGAGAAAATTATTCAAGAAGCTGGATCCTATGAAAAAGAATATGGCATTAGGATTGGAGAAAGACTTACCAATATGAGAGTGAGGAAGATATGCAGCACTTGCTGCCGTATATTAAATATTGCAGCCTTTATTATGGATTTCATCTCTACAGCATGAAAACAAAAATCCTTACCACTGGACCAATAAGCCACATTGCGATAGAAAAAAGATTGAAACCATCAATGACTTCATCTTACTTGGATCCACAATCAGTATATGTGGTACCAGCAGTCAGGAGATTAGGAGATGTATCACATTGAAAAAGTCTGTAATCAGGAATTTCTCCAAATCACTGAGGAAGAATGATGTCTGTTTGAGGATTAAGGTGCACCTGATTAATGCCATGGTCTTTTCAGTCACTTGCTATGCATCTGAGACGTGGACAAGGAAAAAGGATGACAGAAGAATTCATGAATTTGAACTATAGTGTTAGAGAAGAGTTCTAAATATTCCATGGATTGCCAAAAGAATAAATAGATCTATCTAGGTGAAACTAGAGTGCTTTTTGGAGGCCAAGATGATAAAGCTATATCTCACATGCTTTGGGCATGTTGCCAGGAGAGGTTTTTCTTTGGAGAGGGACATTATGCTTGAAAACATGGAGGTATGGGGAAGGAGAGGAAGACACTCAACCAGGTGGATTAACACAGTGACTACAATGATGGGCTTGATTGTGTCAGAGATAGTGAAGATGTCACAAAATAGGATAAGGTAAAGTTTTAGTGTTCATAGGGTCGTTATTAGTAGTATTTGACTCGACTGTACCTAACAACAACAACTATGGTCAACTGATCTTTGACAAAGATATGAAATCAATTAAGTAAGCAGATGATAACTTGTTTAATAAATGGTGCTGGTTAATTTGGACATCCATCCACAGAAAAACGGAAAGAAGATCCGTGCTTCACACCATATACAAAACCCAGCTCAAGGTATATCAGAGACCTAGGAACAAAACCAAAATTTATAAAGATTAACAGAGGAAAAAATAGGAACAAATCTAGAAGCCCTAATCTATGACATGAATAGGCTTTCAAGTCATAGATAAAAACCCCACAACCAAAAGACAATAATGAATGAAAACTTCTACAAATCAAACTGTGTGAGCATCAAAAAACTTCATACTTGTTCCCATTCCAAAGAAAGGTGATCCAACAGAATGAGAACTAAAATAAATACCATTATTACATGCAATAAAAATATTGCTGAAGAATCTCCAAGAATGGCTAGAACAGTACAGAACTACCAGGTGTTAAAGCTTAGAAGAGGCCATGGCCAGCTATTTGACTTGGCTGATAGTGCAGCTTCTGATCATTGTTGAATTTTCAGGTCCCTAAAGTGAAGGGGGAGAAAAAAATAAAAAGGAAGAGACCATGACACCAGGAATAATGGTGATGAATCTTTGATGAAGGAAGAAAATACCAGAAGAATGTCTATTTGTGCTTTATTGACTATGCTAAGACGTTTGATGTGTGATCATAAATTATGACTAAGAGCAGAGTAATGAGAATTCCAGAACATTTAACCTAGCTCATGCAAAGCCTATACATTGTCTGAACAGAACAAGTATAATGTTAAAAGCTTATTATTCAAAATGTCTTTCCTAGGCATTGACTAGGGAGCTCTCATGACCTAATGGTAAGAAGCTATGTTGTAATCTCAAAGGCACATGGTTCAAATCTACCAGCTGCTTCACAGGAGAAGAATGAGCAATTGCTTCACATGTAATTAACTGCCTCTGAAAACCTGCTGGAGGGTCAGCTGTGGGTTAACTAGAGGGTACACACCAATAACAATAGGCATTGCTTAACTATTTATTTTATGCTAAAGTATTTATTGTCTCAAAGAGATAGGATTAGGATTAGATATAAGCCCCACCATACTAGAGGTTTAAATAAGCCAAAGAGAGCTCTTTTATTAAGATGCCCATTTTCCAGATGCAACTCAAGTGGCAGTATACAGTCCTCTTTAGCCTCTGCAACATCACCCTGAATGCCCTACAATCACATGAGTCATTCCCTGACAGATCGAAGTCTCTATGAAACCTTCCAATGAACCACCAAAATCACAGGACATAGGGGAGTGTAGCATAGGGAGTGAATGAACCAGGAACTGTTGATGTAAAAAAATCCTGGAGTTGTACAGTAAGTAGATAAAACATTTGGAACACTATTAACTTCTCACTTCTTGTAACTAGTCAGCTGCTAATCTCAGCAAAATGAATTATACATACAACAAGGTAACATGGCATGATTTAAAATTAAGGTATGAATCAGAGTTGTATGTTTTCTCCATATCTAGTCAATCTGTGATAAGCAAATCACTTAAGAAGCTAGATTCTGTTAAGAAGTATATTGTATCAAGATCAGAGGAAGACTCATCAATTACCTGCATTATGAAGAAGACACAACCTTACTTTCTCAAAGTGAGGAGGACTTGAAGCGCTTGCTAAAATCATGGCTATGGCCTATAATCTGATTACATCTCAACATCAAGAAAATAAAATTTCTTACCTCTGGACCAATAAGTAACATCATGATAGATGAAATTGTCAATGATTTAATTTTAATTAGATCCACGATAAACACCCTTGGGACCAACAATAAGGAGATCAAGAGACTATTGCACTTGAAAAGAGTATAGTCAGGGACCTCTCCTAATTAATAAGAAGCAATGATGTCAATTTGATGGCTAAGATCTGCCTCATTCAGACCATCGTCTTTCCAGAATCCTTGCCTCCAAGGAATTGCTTGGTTTTAATTCTCTCCAGGATGGATCTGTTTGTTTTCTTGGCAGTCCATGGTACATTCAATACTCTTCTCCAGCACCACTTCGTAGTCATTGTCATTGTCCAACTCTCTGATGCATAACAAGTGATTGCAAAGACCATGGCCTGTATCAGGCACACCTCAGTCTCCAGAGAGACACTGTTGCTCTTGAGTACTTTAAAGAGGTCCCTAACAACAACCATTCCCATCGCAATACATTTTTTTTATTTCCTGACTGCTGGGGCCAAGAGTGTTGAGCATGGAGCCAAGCAAATTGAAGCTGTGAACAATCTCAATCTCTTCGCCATCCATCCTGATGCCACCAATAGGCCACTTCATTTTAGGATTAAAATCTTAAATATTTAATATAATAAAAATGCAAAATACTTTATGTTGTTGTTATGTGCCGTCAAGTCACTTGCGACTCATAGAGACCCTATGTACAACAGCCCTAAATCCTGCTCTATCCTGTGCCAATCGCATTGCCTCTGACACACCCATCCCGATTACCCGTCACGGAATCAATCCACCTCATAGAGGGTCTTCCGCTCCTGCACTGTCCCTCTACTCTACCCAGCATGAGGTCCCTCTCTAAAGACCTGTCTCTCCTTACAACAGGTCCAAAGT
>NW_006399752.1:24320002-24322104 GCF_000299155.1 Elephantulus edwardii
GAAGGCCCTCTATGAGGTGGATTGATTCAGTGACTGGGATAATTGGGATGGGAGTGTCAGAGACAGTGCGATTGGCACAGGACAGAATGGAGTTTAGGGCTGTTGTACATAGGGTCTCTATGAGTTGCAGGAGACTCGACGGCACATAACAACAACAACAACAACAGTCCTCTGGAGCTGCTAATTGGATTTAGCCTACTTTTGGGTTAGCACAACTCCCTCCTGACTATGTTAACTGCACTCCCTTTATTTACTCTGCTTTTGTTATGTGCTATTGAGTCACCTATGACTCATAGCAACCCTATGTACAACAGCCCTAAACCCTGCTCTATCCTGCGCCAATTTTATTGTCTCTGACATACCATCTCCATTACCCCAGTCACTTTATCAGTCCTTCTCATTGAGGGTCTTCCTCTCTTGCATTGTCCCTCCACCCTCCCAAGCATGATGTCCCTCTCGAAGGACTGGTCCCTCCTTGCAACATGTCCAAATTATGTTAGCAGAAGCTTCAGAATCCTTACCTCCAAGGAGCAGCCTGGTTTCACCCTCTAGGACGAACTTGTTTGTTCTCATAGCAGTCTATGGTATATTCAATACTCTTCTCCAAGACTACAGCTCAAAGACATCAACTCTCCTTCTATCATCCCTAGTCACTGTCTAGTTTTCTGATGTATAGCAAGTAATTGCAAATACTATGGCCTGGAGCAGGCACACATTGGTCTCTAGACTGACATCATTGCTCTTCAGTATTTTAGAAATGTCCCTGACAGCAGACTTTCCCAATGCAATTAATCTTTTCATTTCCTGTCTGCTAGTACCAAGAGTTCTGAATGTGGAGCCAAGCAAACTAAAGCTGTTAATAATCTCAGTCTCTTCACCATCTATCATGATTCTGCCAATCAGCCCAGTAGTGAGACTTTTTGTTTTCTTGATGTTGAGCTTCAATTCATATTGAAAGCTGCAACCCTTGATCTTCTGCAATAAGTGCTTGAGGTCCTCCTCAGTTTCAGCAAACAGTATTGTGTTATCTGCATAACACAGATTGTTGATGAATCTTCCTCCATTCCTGATGTTCCATTTCTCCAAACAGAGCCCAGTTTCCCAGATAATGTGTTCTGTATATAGGTTGAAATTATATGGAGATAGGCCACATTCCTGGCATACACCTTCCCATTCTTCTCAGAGTCACAGTTTGTGTGATCCACATAGTCATTTGCCTTTGCATAGTCAATGAAACACAGATAGACATTCCTCTGGTACTCCCTGCTTTCAACCAAGAGTTACTCTAGAAGTTGTCAATTTTTTTCTTTTAGATAGTATACTTCTAATCCACCACTGACTTGCTTGTCATTTGTCTATTTGCCTACTAAGTTAATAGAGGAGAGAGCAAATAATATTCAGATAATACATTAGGTGTGCTTCAATTAATTCTGGTTTATTCCCAACCCACCCCTACTTTTAAAACAGTATTAGAAAAATTATTAGAATTATCACTCATCCACAGACCAACAAACGGAATACTACACATTGATTCAAGTAGTAAATTATCAGTTCAGTTTTTTTCAGTGGCTGAACTGTGCTTTTATCTGTCCTGACAGAGTTTTTAAGCAGAATTCAATTATTTTCAAAACCTGAAAGAAGGATTGGGTAGTAATTCAATTGGCAAGAAAATTTAACATATGAGCAGTGCGGTAGAACTTGGGAAATTTCCTCACTTAGTGGATTCATTCTATAATTATTTACTTTGCACCTACCCTAGAGACTGTGCTAAATATTGTAGACACAAAGTGAACAAGACACGAGTCCCTACCCTCCTACGGCAGTCTAAGGCCCCAGTAGGTGGTCAGTGGGAACAATTGCTTCTCCAATACTTACCCTTTCATTCCTCTTCTTTTTTTTCACATTGACAATTTTAATCATCTTTGCCCTAATCAATTATGGTTTTCACAGCTCAGCTGGATTCCACTATCAATAAAAGAGCCCTGGGATATGTGAATTGCCAGATGTACTTCCAAACTTGCAATTATTATATTCTCTCAATTTTATATTCCATTTAGTTTAATGTGTTACTTTTATTATTATTATTATTATTATTATTATTA
>NW_006399752.1:24322204-24352769 GCF_000299155.1 Elephantulus edwardii
ATTATTATACTAGTTTACTTACAAAATTCAAATACAGTTTTTCACACCAGTTCCTTCCCACTTCCCTAAATCCCTCACCCATCAAATTGTGTGACCCCATAATTAATGCCCCTGCACATCCTCAACCCTCTGCTTCCACCCGCCCTCCTCCCTTCAATCCTCATGCTCATTCTACAATAATGGGTTTATACAGTATTTATCTTTATGAGACTGAGTTGGTTCACTCAACATAATGCTCCCCAGTCCCTCCCAAGTTAGGTAATAATTTACAAAATCATTGCTCCTGTGTACTGTGTAGTATTCCATCATGTGAATGTACCATAATTTCTCACTCTGTTAGATTGTGGTTGGACATGTGGGCTCAGCTTTTTGAGGAAGAGCCAAACTGCCTTCCAGAGTGATTGCACAATTTACAATCCCACTAATAATGTATAAGAGTACCTATCTCACCACATCCTCTCCAACATTTATTGCTTGCTGTCCTGTTAAACTTTGCCACTGCTGCTAGAGTGAGATGGTATCGCGTTGTGGTTTTTATTTGCCTCTCTCTTATTGCCATTGATTTTGAGCATTTCTTCATGTGTTTGTTTGCCATTCAAATATCTTCCTCTGTGAAAATCCCTTCTATGTCTTTTGCCCATTTTGTAAATGGGTTATCAGTCTTTTTCTTGTGGAGGCCCAGGATTATTCTGAACATGTAATTTTTTTATATTTTTATTTTATATTGTTTCACCTACAAAGTTTGTATATATTGTGTTTCACTCTATTCTTCATTCATATTATGTTTCATACAATCATTCTTATTTATTATGCTTTGTAAATAAAATCACTATTGGACTATTCCTATTATTACCATGTCTTTTCTAGTCTCCACTGGGTCTTTCTTATTTCCTTTACTCCCTCCCTCCACCCACCAAAGTGTGAAACCCTCTGATTTCATCCCTACCCATCTTCACCCCTCTACTCCCACTACTTCCTCCCTTGGATTGCCACACACATTTTACTAGATATCCTTATATTTTTACAATAATGGTCTTGTGCTGTATTTGTCCTTATGAGACTGAGTTAGTTCATTCAGCATAATGTTCTCTAGTTTCTCCCAAGTTATGTAGGGGTTTTTTGTGTTTTTGGTTTTTTTAAAAAAAAAAAAATCATTGCTCCTGAGTATTGCATAGACTTAAAAGTCCTAGTCTATGGTATAAAGTGGCTGACAAATACATCCAGGAATGCGTAATCTGGAGAGACTAAAATTGATGAATGATGTTATCTAAAGATTAAATCCCTGTGCACATTAAAAATGTTTTCCAATAGGGTGAAAAGAAAACCTACAAACTGAGCTGTAATGAGAAGGAATGTGGTATCAGGAATGGAGGAAGGCTCATCAACAACCTGCATTATGCAGATGACACAACCTTGCTTGCTTAAATGGAGTAGGACATGAAGTGCTTGCTGAAGAAAAGCCGAGAAGTATAGTCTTGAATATGGATTGAAGCTAAACATCAAGAATACAGAGATTCTCACCAATGGACCAATTGGCAGCACCATGATATATGGAGAACATAATGATATTTTTAACAATTACAACTTGCTCAGCTCCACAATCAGCACTCTTGGCACCAGCAGTCAGGAAATCAAAAGATTAATTACATTGGGAAAATCTACTGTTAGGGACTTCTCTAGAGTATTGGGAAGAAAAGACATCAGTTTAGAAACTAAGGTGTGCCTGATCCAGGCCATGGTCTTTGCAATTGCTTGCTATGCATCAGAGAGCTGGACAATGACTAAGGATGACAGAAGAAGAATTGATGCCTTTGAGTTGTGGTGCTGGAGAAGAATATTGAGCATTTTATGGACCATCAAGAGAACAACAAGGTCTGTCTTGGAGAGGATGAAACTGAGATTCTCCTTGGAGGCTAGAGTTTTGAAGCTCTAGTTCACATACATTGGGCACATGGCAAGGAGGGACTGGTCGGTCCTTGGAGAAGGACATCATACTTGGAAGGATGGAGGGACAACTCAGGAGAGGAAGATTCTTGATGAGATTATTGACACAGTATCTAGGGTAATAAGGATTGCTGTGTTAAAATCAGGGAGACTGGTTTGGATTAAGGCAGTCTTCAGAGCTATGGTACATAAGATCTCTATGAGTGGCAGTCAACTCAATGGCACATATCAAAAATTACCATCTCAGACAAGGGACTTATAACAAAGGTTAATAGAATATGATGGGCCTCCACAAGAAAAAGACTGATAATCCAGTTATAAAATGGGCAAAAGACATGGAAAGACTTTTTACAGAGGAAGACATTCAGATGGCCAACAGATACACAAAGAAATGTTCAAAATCACTGGCAATAAGAGAGATGCAAATCAAAACCACAATGAGATACTATGCCACTCCATTAGCATAGGCAAAGTTTAGCAGGAGATCAAGCAATAAATGTCGAAGAGGATGTGGAGAGGGAGGAACCCTCATATACTGTTGGTGGGATTATAAAATGGTACAGTCACTCTGGAAGGCAGTTTGGCATTTTCTAAAAAAGCTGAACATAAAAACTTAGTATGACCTAGTTATTCTACTACTAGGAATATACCCAAAGGAAATTAGAACTGGGACACAAAGATTTGTACATCAATGTTCATAGCAAAATTATTTGCCATCACAAGAACACAGAAATAGCACAAATGTCCAACTACAACGGAATGGATTGAGAAATTGTGATACATCCATTTACCTTTTGTAGGTTCTAGTAAGTAACTATACCCAGGTACAGTTTGGAGAATTACTATGGGGACTTAGAAACCCCAGTATGTCAACATCTGCTTTGAAGACCAAATCTCTAATATGCCTTCATTTCTTCATCTCCTTCGCTAAAATCCAATCCTATTCCTCATCTGAACACTGAAACTTTGAAGGCTGTGATGAATGCCCAGGAAAGTGTAAGTCAGGTTTTGCTCTGAAACATAGACACATATATTGATGGCTTTATGTGATTCAAAGGAACTCTGGTAGTGTGGTTCTTAAGATGCTGACCTACTAACCTAAACGTCAGTAGTTCCAATCTACCACTTGCTCTGCAGGAGACAGATGGGCTGTTTCATCCCATAAAGATTTACAACTTTGAAAATCCCATGCAGGGTCAGACTCAATAGAAGACAGTGGGTTGGATTTTATGTGGCCCAAGGAAGCAGAGGGTTCGAAAAGGAGAGGAAGACCCTCAATCAGGTGGATTGACATGATGACTGCTTTAATGGGCTCTTGTGTGTCAGTAAGTGTGGGCATGGCAAAAAATAGGGTTCAATCTTGTTCATAGGGTCATTATGACTCAATGGCATCTAATAACAACAACAAGGCAACAGAGGTCTTCACAACAGAGTTCTATTCTCTAATAATTCTACAAGGGTTAGCATCAGTGGGAAAATTAAAGTCGAAGAGTCTAAGTGTGGACTTGCTTATAAGCACACAGAAGATATATCCTGGGGACTTGTGAAAATAACTAGAGAAAAACTCAGATGAGAGACTGAAGTTCTTCATTAACAAGAGGGACAATGAATCTGTACAAAACAGACATTAGAATAAATGTCACTTCAGCGTTCTCCAAAGCTAGCTCTGTGGTATAGACCCATAGGGAGTTGCACTGCTAACACAAAGACAGAACCTCTCTGGCTGATAGGTAAGTAGATTTGGATGACAATGAGTGAGGGTGTGAGTGAGAGTGTGCGTGCATTAGTGAGTGAGTGAGAGAATAAGTGACTGAATGAGATCAAGGGACAATCAAGACACACACACACAAGCAAACAAATGAAAAAAAAAAACACACACACACAAAAAACCCCCAACCCCAAACAAAACCTTCCTCTCTCGAAAATGTAAGTCAAAGAGAAAAGGAGATGGATAACAACTGTGGGAAAAATCCTAACAGATAGACTTTTACTCTGAAATTTTCTTTTAAAAAGAAATGTGACTGCTTCAGGTTATGAGGAACAAACTCAAAATTCACTGCCACAGATTTGATTTTCAAGTCATAACGGGAGAAAACTATCCTTCTTTCTCCTGAGACGCCGCTGGTGGATGCAAACCACTTGAGAAGCTGGTCTTTTACATTAGCCAGGAAATGCACTAAAGATGCCACCAGAGCTCCAACTCATGTTTGGCACTAAAAAGATAAAATTATACCGGGGTTCTCTTTCACAGGGGGGTTCTATTTCACAGGGGGTCTTGGAGGGAAGGACCTCAATTAGCAGAGGTAATATTGAGAAATCAGAAAATAATAAATACAACCTGGTCCCTTACCTGGAAAACAAGACATAACAGAGGCACTGATTTTCTGTCTCTCTGTGTGTGTACGTGTCATGGAGAAGGAACCAACTCAAAACTGACCTGGTGGATTTTCAGAGGCTTTAAATAGCAGGGGAGGAGATTGCCCATCTTTCTTCCGAGAAGCCATTCATAGAGTTAAACCTTCAGACAGGAGCAGCCACAACCTTAGCTAGCAACCCAACTCCCTACAGATTACATGATCAGAGCTCCTGAGCTGTTGACAACAGTCACCTGCAAAAGTCATTTGCTCTACTACAACCCCCTACAGCCCCATCCTCCCCTGTCCATCCACAACCACCACTCCCCACTTCGTTTTACCCAACAACCAATTTAAAATTTTTAGGATCATGGGTATCAACCTTGGCAGTATATTGGAATTACCTGGGGAGCTTTTAAAACTCCCAATGCCCAAACCAATTAAGTAAGAAGTGAAATCCAGGCATCAGTAGATTTTAAAGCTCTCCTGATGATTGCAATGTGCAGGCAAAGTTGAGAATCACTGCTTTAGGAACACAACTCATTAATAATACATTGAATACTGCCTTGCTTTTCATCAAAAGCAGAATGTCAAAAAAAGGGAAACACACTAGTGGGGGGAGGGAAGGGCGTAGTGCAGAGGGTAGAATATCACATCAAGTAATTCTAGTCATGATGAAAAAGTCCTGGTGTCTACTTAACAAGAAGGGTCTGTGGTTTGAACACACCAGCTGCTCTGCAGGAGAATGACGTGGCAGCCTGCTCCTTTAAAGAATACAGCCTTAAACCCCCCATTCTTGTCAATTTGGAACTGACTCATAGCTGACCCTTCACTGGATTTCCAAGGGTATAAATCACACGGGAGGTGATAACCCATCTTACTCCCTCGGAGAAGTTTGTGGATTTGAACAGCTAAAAAGGTGCAGCATTTGAGTTAGCAATACAGCAAGTCAAGTCCCTACTGACCAGGTTATCAGAGCTCACTTAAAGCCCAGTGGAGCAATTCTGGTAGGATCCTATAGGCTTGCTGTGAGTTGGCATTAACTGCATGCCAGAGAGCTTGGTTTAAGGTAATGACAGTGTGCATGTATGTGTACATTCATTTAAATTTATACTGAAACCCATGAGAATGAACAAAGGACAGGACCAATCAATTAATTCACACAAAGAAGAATACAGATAATATACATGGAGACATAATTTTTGCTGACTATCAAAACACTGAAATTAAAAGCAATCTTGAGATTGCATTTTATAGTCACTATTGTAGGTGAAGCTTTGAAGACTCTCCTTCCTAGGGTCGCTATGAGTCGCCTGAGACTCGACGGCACTTAACAACATTGTAGGAGAAAGCTTAAATGACACTCAATTCTGATGCAATTACAGTAAAACCAATATGCTCACAAATCCTGATGCCATTGTGAATTGGTTCTAAAAATCCTCTGGAAAGCAATAGGACAGCATAAAAATAAAATTAGAAAGGTGTGTTGGTCCATGGACAAACAGAAATTTATTTACAGGACATTTTCAATAGATGCAAAAAGATATACACTCTCTTACTAACCGTCTCTACAACTAATTCTAATAGCACAAACTTGAAAACAACCTAACTCTCCAACGTCAGGGTAATAGTTTAATAATTTATGGTATACCAGAACCACAGAACATTATGCAGTCATTAAGCTGACAACTATGAAGACTGTGGAAATGCACAAAAATGTTCCCTTGAGGGGTCTCTGCTCCAGGCTCAGCACAGCCTGCCTCTCCACAGCAAACTGCCTGTGGGCCAATCCTAAGAAGGGAACAGTAATTTGACCTGATTTTTCCATTGTCCCCTGAGAGGCCACCAGGAGTAGCTCCTGTCAGGTCTCACATCTCTGTTCACATCTGTCAAACCAGAAAGCCCACCCTCACACTCCTTGACTCCCACCCTCAGGGCTCTGAACATATTTCTTCATCTCACTAACCCTACAGTCCATTCTATGCCCTCCCCCAAACCCTTGCAGTCTGCCTTCTGGGACCCAAAACAAGCAAGCCATCAGCCAAACTTCTGTATCCTCAATTTCTCCAAGCCTCGTCTCTTGCTCTCACTTGATGGTGGTGGTTATTGTCCCTAGGTACTGTCAAGTCAAGTATGACTCCTAGTGACCTTATGAACTACAGACCTGAGTCCTGTCCTTTCCTGTGCCATCTTCATAATCTCTGATAGACTGGAGACCATTGCTGCAGTCACCCTGTCAATGCACCTTTTGGGGAATCTTATATTGACCCTCCAGCTTTCCAAGAATTATATCTTTTTCCAAGGAATAGCCTCTCCTAGCAACATGTCCGAAGTATGTTGTGGTGTTGGAGAAGAGTACTGAATATCTCATGAAGTGCTAAAAGAACAAATAGATATTTCTTGGAAAAAAATGCAACCAGAAGTTCCTCAGAAGCAAGGATGGCAAAACTTCATCTCTCATACTTTGGACATACTCTGGACTTGGTGGTTAGGTGGCGT
The DNA here is from genome assembly GCF_000299155.1 of Elephantulus edwardii. Lineage (NCBI taxonomy): Eukaryota > Metazoa > Chordata > Mammalia > Macroscelidea > Macroscelididae > Elephantulus > Elephantulus edwardii. Next base: position 24,329,002 of record NW_006399752.1, read on the forward strand.
GTTTTTTTAAAAAGTTGGAAGATTAACCATCAAAATGATTGGATGGTGCTTCTGTCAGAGGGTAGGATTTGCTGCAGTGAGTGCAGCAGCCCCTCATGATGAAGAACTACCCTGCAACCCACCTAACTTGTAATGCAAGAATTATGATCTCTGAACCTAAAATCTAACTCCTTTCTACATAAAAACCCAAGCAATTTTTCACAGCTTTTAAAATGCAATGAATTTTCCAGGACCAAGACTTCATTAACATGAAAGGAGCATTATGCTTTATATTGTTCAGCTCTTTCTAAGGTTTGTATAACATGTTTTAAAACCACATCATAGAAGATAACAGATCCTTTATCTCTTGGCCTTCATAGCTATTCCAATGAGTTCAAATAGCTGACGATCTTATTAGGCTTTTTACTGTACTTAGTGTAGTGTAGTTAGGGAGATCTTGTGGTCTAGTGCCGCCAACCCAAGGCAGGAAGTTCGAATCCAACAAGAGAGAAAGACGGGCAATCACCTCTTCATAGTCTCTGAACACCCACTTATGGTTCAGTTATAAGTCAATTCTGACCCTATGGCAATGAGCTGAATTGAGCTGGCCTTAATGTAATTATGACAAAGCATCGGCATGTTGAAGTAAAAGTACCTGATTATGTTACTTTCTTTTTATCTCTGTATTGTGTTACAGTCCATGGTAGATTCAATACTTTTCTCCAGTACCACAACTCAAAGGCATCAATTCTTTTTCTATCATCCCTAGTCATTATCCAGCTCTCTGATGCATTGCAAGTGATTGCAAAGACCATGGCCTGTATCAGGCACACCTTAGTCTTCAGACTGACATCATTGCTCTTCGGTGCTTTAGAGAAGTCTCTGATAGCAGACTTTCCCAATGCAATATGTTTTTTAATTTCCTGGCTGCTGGTACCAAGAGTATTTATTATGGAACCAAGCAAACTAGAGCTGTTTACAATCTCAATCTCTTCACCATCCATCATGATCCTTCCAATTGGCCCAGTGGTGAGAATCTTTGTTTTCTTGATATTGAGCTTTAATCCATATTGAAGGCTGCAATCCTTGAATTTTTACAGCAAGTGCTTCAGAGACTCCTCAGTTTCAGCAATGGGGATTGTGTTATCTGCATAACGCAGATTGCTGATGAGTCCACCTCCAATCTGGATGCAACATTTCTCCTCATAGAGCCCAGCTTCCCAGATAATCTGCTCTGCATATAGATTGAAAAGGTATAGAGATAAGACACATACCTGGTGTATACCCTTCCCAATTTTGAACCATACAGTGTTTCCCTGCTCTGTTCTGACAACTGCCTCCCGGTCCAAGTATAGGTTTCACTTCAGCATGATCAAGTATTCTGGGATTTCCATTCTTCTCAGAATTAGCCACAGTTTGTTATGATCCACACAGTCAAACGCCTTTGCATAAGAAACACAGATAGACATTCCTCTGGTACTCCCTGCTTTCAGCCAAGATCCATCTAACATTAACTACAATATCCCTAGTACCACAACCCCTTCTTAACCCAGCCTGCATTTCTGGTAGTTCTCTGTTGATGTGCTGTTTCAGTTGTTTTTGGATAATCTTCAGCAGAATCTTGCTTACATGTGATATTAATGATACTGTTCGATACTTTCCACACTCTGTTGGATCACCTTTCTTTGGAATAGGAAGAAATACAAATCTCTTCCAGTCATTTGGCCAAATGGTTGTCCTCCAGATTTCTTGGCACAATTTGGTGAGCACATCTAGGAAAGCATCTTCTGGTTGAAATATGTCAATTGATATGCCATCAATTCCTGGGGCCTTATTTTTTGCCAATTCTTTTCATGCAGCTGGAACTGCCTCCTTCATTACCACAGGCTCTTGCTCTTATGTTGTTTCATGAAATTCTTCTGTGTCTCCCAATTCCTTCTGGTACAATGACTCTGTATACTCTTTCCATCTTCTTTTAACACTTCCTGGATCATTGGATATTCTTCCCAAAGCATCCTTAAGTATTGCAACTCGAGGTTTGAATTTGTTCTTCAGTTCCTTGAGCTTAAGAAATGCTGAGCATGTTTGGCCCCTTTGATTTTCTGACTCCAGCTCTTTGCACAGTTCACCATAATTGATTTCATGTAGGATGTGTTCTAAACCTAATCATTTCTGAGCTACAAAATAAAGCAATCTAGACATAGATGCAGATACATACTATAAAAGACAGATACCATAAATCTGTTGTTCAAAAACCCAATCCACAGACCACGAGTCAAGAACCATGGAGCAGCTAAGCCTACTGACAAGGATTTGAACTGTTAGCCTCCAGGACTGGAAACAATGCATTTGCATACTTGTGCTATTTGTGTTAGTATATCAATACCAAAGTAATACAAAGACATTCAGTGAACAAAGGAGTTTGATCAGGTCTGCAAGCACTAAATCAAATTATTGTGGCAGATAAGTAGGTAAGTAGGTAGGTAGAAAGGTAGTGTGTGCAATGGACCAAGCCTGGTTTAGGTTCTAGGACTGTAACTGGGCTTCTCCCCATACACTGCCCTGGGTACATGGGGATATGGTGCCACATATTCATTGGCTCTATCACATCTTTAGAGGAGCAATGTATCTCAAAATTGTGTATATTTCAGGGAGAGAAAGAATCCACTGTAGGACTGGATATAGACTCTCACACGCAAACGTCAACAGAAAGGATCAGGGACAATCCATCCCTGACTTTTCTATCCCCATACCTGTAACACAATCTTTGAATTAGTTTCCTTTTTAACTGAAAACCTCCAAAAATACTACATGCCATTTTAGAGTCACCATGTTTTAAATCCCAAGGAAGCTCCTCTCCCTCAAAGCATGCTCTTTATTGTCGCTGTTCTAAAGGATGAGGAGCTGGAGCTGGAAAGAGGAGCTGGGCTCCCTGGCAGAGCCCTGGGGCTCATGAAAGCCTCTACTCAGTAGGTCAGAGGAGCACGTCTCAGGAGACACCATCTAAGAAATCTGAGTTGAACAAGTTATCAGAAGACCCAGTCAGCATTTCAAAATGGTCAAACAGAGTCTATAAGCAGAGTGAAAGACTGCTTTAAAATCAAAGACACCACAGAGGAAGGGACAATCCAACTCAGCCATGAATAATAAATTGTCTTCTTTTTCAGGAGCAAAACATGCTAAAGCTAAAAAGTCAGACTAAGCACATTTAGGTCCCATCAAATACAACTCTGTGTGTGTGTGAGCGAGAGACAGAGACAGAGAGAAAACATGAGAACATGTGTGTAGTGAGCAAAACTAGTTTAAGGTCCACAAACATTAATTAAATCTCCTATGGTGCTATGGCCGAACACTGTGATACTTAGTCAAATGCGAGAATGGTTACCCGTGGTAGACAGTGTTTGGTGAAGCTCCCTGCTTAAAACAAGCTTGGAAGCAGGAGTGGCATCCACTTCCACAATAGCTTGCCTCTGGAACAGCTATGAACCTGGGGAAAGGACAAAAGTTATACAGGAGGTGTCCAGGACTTTCATTCATAGGGTCGCTATGAGTCGCCTGTAACTCAATGGCACTTAACAACAACAACATGAAACTATGAAGAAAATTATTGGGTCTTCATTTTCCAGCCAAAAAAACAAAAAAAAACCAACCCAAAACACCAAAACCTGTTTCTTAAAGGAGCAGTCTGTTGTTGAAAGGCTATAAGTAGATGAGCAGAAAGAGAAACAAGAAAAAAACATTTTATTTCTCTTGTCTAACTCAGAGATGGCAAGTACAAACTTAAACGGCCTTTCTGTACCATGGGGAAATTTCCAAGGATTGTACCTTATCTCTTCTTGCTTTGCTACTTCTATTTCACTCCCAGTCTTATCCTAGGTCACTATTCATATATCAGTTTGTTGTATTGTGGTAGCTTACATGACACTAAAAGCTATGCCACCAGCATTTTCAAGTACTATCAAGGTCAGCCATGATCAGTTTCAGCAGATTCCAAATTAAGACAAAGGGAAGAAAGGCCTAAACAGCTACCTCTGAAAATTAGCCAATGAAAACCTTATGGATCACAAAAGAGTAGTATCAGATATAGTTTGTTACTCAAAATACACAGAGGTCACAACAAGCACACCAGTGACTGTGACAATGACATAAGATGGGGTGATATCTCCTCATGTTGTTCATTGGGCCACTGAGAGTTGGAGCTGATTCCATGGCAAATAACAACTACACAGACTAAACTGCTGGTAAAAAGTGTACTGATTGTGGCTCTGAGTAAGATGTAGTTAGTCATTGACAGTTTTAATCTTTCAACCATCTGTCATGATGTTAGCTATAGGTTCAGTGCTGAGATCTTTTTGTTTTCTTGATGTTGAGATGCAATGTCTTTGATCTTCTTCAGCAAGTGCTTCAAGTCAAGGTTGATGTCAACTTTGCACAATGGAAGGTTTTGATGAGCTTTCTAATTCTGATGTCACAGAGTCCAGGTTCTCAAAAAGTTTGCTTAACATGAAGATTGAATAGGTATAGAAAAAAGATGCAAATCTGACACACATGACACAACAACAGCAACAGTCTCCCTGGTCCTGGTTTGTTCTCTTAGCAGTCCATGGTATGCCCAATACTCTTCTCCAGCACCACAACTCAAAGGCATAGATTCTTCTCTGATCATCTCTAGTCATTGTCCAGCTCTCTGACGCATAGCAAAAAATTCCCAAGACCATGGCCTGGATCAGGTGCACCTTAGTCCCTAGACTGACCTCATTGCTCTTCAGTACTCTAAGGAGGTCCTTGCAGCAGACTTTTCCAATGCAATTAATCTTTTGATATTCTACTTGCTGGTACCAAAAATGTTGATTGTGGAGCCAAGCAAACTGAAGATACTGACAATCTCAATCACTTGTCCATCTGTCATGATGCTGCCAGTTGGCCCAGTGGTAAGAATCTTTGTCTTCTTGATGTTGAGCTTCAATTCTTCTGGAAGCTCTGCAGTCCTTGACCTTTTGCAGCAAATGCCTCAGGTTCTCCTTAGATTCAGCAAGCAAGTTTGTGTAATCTGCATAATGCAGGTTCTTGATGAGTCTTCCTCCAATCCAGATGCCACATTCTTCTTCATAAAGTCCAGCCTCCCAGATGATCTGTTCTGCATATAGCTTGAAAAGGTAGGAAGATGGGATGCATCCCTGGTACACACCTTTCCTGATTTTGAACCATCCAGTGTTTCCTTGTTCAATTCTGATGACTGTCTCTTAGTCCAAGTATAGGTTTTTCAAGAGCACAATCACTTGTTCTGGGATTCCCATTCTCCTTGAGGTTAGCCACAATTTGTTCTGGTCCACACAGTCAAATGTCTTTTCATAGTCAATGAAATACAGATAGACATTCCTCTGGTACTCTTTGCTTTAAGCTAAGATTCAGTACCATGACTTTTTCTAAACCTAGTCTGCACATCTGGCAGTTCTCTATTAATGTACTGTTCCAGTAATTTTTGGATCATTTTCAGCAGAATCTTGATTGTATGTGATATTAATGATCTTGTTCAATACTTTCTACACTCTGTAAGATCACTTTTTTTTTTTTTTGGAATGGGAATAAATAAGGATCTCTTCCAGCCAGTTGGCCAGTTAGTTGTCCTCCAGATTTCCTGGCACAAGAGGAAAAACAGGTCTGTCCTGGGGAGGGTAAAACGAGGCTGCTCCATGGAGACAACGATTTCGTAGCTCAACTTGACATACTTTGGACGTGTTGCCAGAGGGACCAGTCTTGGAGAAGGGCATCATGCTTGGAATAATGGTGAAGGGACAGGGAAAGAGAAGAAGACTCTGTCTAAATGAGATGGTTTAACACCGTGACTGAGGTATTAAGGGTGTGTCAGAGACAATGAAATTGGGTTCTGATCTGTTGTGCATAGGGTCCCTATGAGTCACAAGCAACTTGACTGCATATAACAACAGCAAGTATTTCATTTCTCTGTTCACATAACCGCTTCTTGGTCTAGGTAGTGGTTTCACATGAGTACAATTAAGTATTCTGGGATTCCCATTCTTCTTTATGTTAGTCATAATTTGTTGTGATCCACAGTCAAATGCCCTTTAATAGTAAATAAAACACAAAGGGACATGCTTTTGGTATTCTTTGTTTTCAGCCAAGATCCCTATGACATCAGCAATGATATCCCCAGCGCCACAGCCTCTTCTAAATTCAGCTTGAACTTCTGGGAGTTCTTTGTCTATGTACAAGTCTAGCCATTTTTTTAAATTATTTTCAGTAGTATTTTACTTGTGTGGGATATTTACGATATTGCTAAATAATTTCCACATCCTGTTGGATCATTTTTCTTTGGGATGGGAACAAATATAAACTCTTCCAATTGGTCGGCCAGGCAGCTGTCCTCCTAATTTCCAGGCCTAGTTTGGTAAACACATCCAGTGCTGTATCTGTCATTTGAAATATGTCTATTGTTATCCCATCAATTCTTGGGCCTTATTTTTTGCCAGTGCCTTCAGTGTAGCTTAAACTTCTTCCTTCATTACCATCCACTCTTGTTAGTATTTTCTGAAATAATTCAGTGTTGGCTAATATTTTGGTACAATGACTTTTTTTTTTATCCCCTCCATCTTCTTTTCGCTGCTCCGTGGATTATTCAAGATTTTGCCCATAGCACCCCTAAGTATTGCAACTTAAAGCTGAAACTGTTTATCAGTCCTTTTAACTTGAGAAATGCCGAACAAATTTTTTCCCTTTTTATTCTCCAGTGCTAGGTCTCCACACATTCTCTTAGATTACTTTTCTTTGTCTTCGCAAGCTGCACTTTGATATTTTCTGTTCAGCTCTTTTAGGTCAACATCTTTGGCTCCACAACTCTTTAGTGCGATTTTCAGGGTCTCTTCTGACATTCATTTTTGTTTGTTTCTTTATCCTCTGTCTTTGTAGTGACCTTTTGCTCTCTTCATGGATGATGTCCTTGATGTCCTCTCACAACTAATTTGGTCTTTGATCATTGGAGTTCAATGCCTCAAACATATTCTTAAACTGATTTTTAGATTCAGATGGGCAAGATTCAAGATTTAATTTTTGTTCTCATGGTCTTGTCATTTTCTTCAGCCTTAATTTGAACATTCATATTTGTTTATCTGTTCCACAATAATCACCTGGCTTTGTTTTGATTGCTGATATTGAGCTTCTTTAATGATTCCTTCCTTAGATGTAGTCAGTCTGATTCCTCTGTTGTTCATCTAGTGATGACCATGTGTAAAGTTTCTGTTTGTGTTTTTAAAAAAATATATTTGCAGTGAATAAGCAATTGAATGTACAAAATTCAGTCATTCTAATTCCAGCCTTGTTTCTACCACCAAGTCCTTACTTTTCCAACTACATTCCTTCTTTATTGTTTCCAACTTTTGCATTCCAGTCACCAATTATCATTAACAACTTTTTTTCCAATTTTTTTAAACGTCTATTTCTGTGGCAAATTGGCAGCATAATGATAGATGGTGAAGAGATTGAGATCGTTAACAGATTCCATTTGCTTGGCTCCACAATCAACATTCTTGGTACCAGCAGGCAGGAAATCAAAAGACAAATTGCATTGGGAAAGTCTGTTATCAAGGACCTCTCCCAAGTACTGAAGAGCAACAATGTCATTCTGGAGACTAAGGTGCACCTGATCCAGGCCATGGTCTTCACAATTACCTGCTATACATCAGAAAACTGGAAAATGACCAGCAATGATAGAAAGAGAATTGATGCCTTTGAACTCTGGTACTGGAGAAGAATACTGAATATGACGTATACTGCAAGGAGAACAAGCAGGTTTGTCCTGAAGAGCGTGAAACCAGGCTACCCCTTGGAGGTAAGGATTCGAAAGCTCAACCTGACATACTTTGAGCATATTGTAAGAAGCGATCAATCCTTGTAAAGGAACATCATGCTTGGGAGGGTGGAGGGACAGTGCAAGAGAGAAAGAGTCCTGATGAGATGGATTGACCCAAAGACTGGAGTAATGGGGGTAAGTGTGTCAGAGACAATAAAGTTGGCTCAGGATAGAGTAGGGTTCTGAGCTATTGTACATAGGGTTGCTATGAGTTGCAAGTGACTCTATGGCACATAACAACATTTGTGCTTTACTGACAATATAAAGGCTTTTGACTGGGTGGATCATAATTTTTCTTACCTTTAAAAAAATGTTATCTTGGTTTACTCACAATGTTCAAATACATTGTATTTCACACTATTCTTAATTCTTATGTTTCATAAGATCATTCCCATGTGTTATGTTTTATAACATCAATCACCATTGGACCTTGCCCATCATTACCCAATTTATTCAGGTCCCCACTGGATCCTTCCCATTTCCTTCATCCTCTCCCTCCACCCACAAAATTGTGCAACCCTCTTGTTTCCTCTCTATCCATTTTCACCTCTCTGTTCCCACTCCTTTCCCCCTTGAACCCTCATACATGTTTTACTAGTTATCTTTCTATTTTTACAATAATGGTTTTATACAGCATTTGTCCTTATGAGACTGAGTTAGTTTACTCAGCATAATGCTCTCCAGTCTCTCCAAGTTATGAAGTATTTTTCAAAATCATTGCTCCTGAGTGCTACATAGTATTCTATTGTGTGAATGTGCCAATATTCATTCCATTATTGTTGGACATTGGGCTATTTCTATATTCTTGCAATTGTAAGTAATGCTGGTATTAACATTGGTATACAAACCTCCATTTGTGTCTCAGTTCGAATTTACTTTGGGTATATTCCTATTAGTGGAATAGCTGGATCATACAGAGTTTCTATATTCAACTTTTTGAGTAAACACCAAATTGTCTTCCAGAGTGGTTATACCATTTTACAATTCTACCAACTCTGTATGAGAGTTCCCACCTCTCCACATCCTCTCTGACATTTATTGCTTGCTGCCCTACTAAACTTTGCCACTGCTACTAGGGTGAGATGGTATCTCATTGCGATTTTGATTTGTGTCTCTCTTTCTGCCAGTGATTCTTAGCATTTCTTCATGTGTCTCCTGGCCCCCTGAATGTCTTCCTCTGTAAAAAGCCTTTCCATGTCTTTTCCCCATTTTGTGATTTGGTTATCAGTCTTTTTCTTCTGTAGCCCCAGGAGTATTCTGCAAATTTTTGTTATGAGACCTTTGTCTGATATAGTATTGCCAAATGTTTGTTCCCAGTAAGTATGTTTTCATTTCTCCTTCCTACATTTTCTCTGTTGAAGCTAAATCATTAACAAATCTTTATTTCATGTTTGATTCATTTCAGACTACAAAATTGGATGAAAGTCTTCTATTTCTTTCTCTTCCATTTTAGCTGTTGGTGCACATATTTGAATAGTAGTTATAGTCACAAGATCTTCCTTGTATGCATATGGACATTATCCTGTCACTCACAACTTCATACATCAGGACATAACTTTAAATTGTCTTTTTAACTATGAATACAATACTATTTCTTCCTCTGATTTTCATTACCCTTATAGTGTATCATGTGATTGTCTGACTCAAAGTGACTAAAATCAGTCCATCTCATCTAATTAGTGATTAGAATGTCAATGTTCATGCATTCCATTTAATATTCTTAACTATTAGCTTTCCCACTGTGGAGTTTATTTTTCAATATGGCTTTTCCAGTCATTTGACTTTACCATGTAGATAGGTGGGAATACATTAACAGTGTGTGTTAACCTATCCACAAGCAGATGGGCCATCTACCAATCTGTAACAGGATTGGCTTGTCTCACCAATCCAAAAGAATTGGCTAGTCTCACCATTAAATTGAGCAACCCAGCAGCAGAGAGACTTTCCTGCCACCTGGAAAGAAACCTCACCACCTGGAAAAGAGCAAACAAGAGGGCCTATCAGACCAACAGCTATAGTAGCACAGCAGAGAAAGTGAGATGGGACCTTCAGACTGCTGTATAATTGGAACTGGAGCTAAGAACCATTGCCTAAGTTGTTGGACAACTAAAGGGACAGGACATAATTTGCAAGACTAAGAAATTTGTAACACTGGCTAAGACTGGGGAGGGCAGCCAATATTAGCAGGACTGAGAATTTTGTAACACTGGTCTAGAGATGCAAGGCTCAAGGCTGAGGTGCCTGCATGCAGAAGTTGTCCTGATTGTGTTATACTACTAATCTAGATTATAACCTTTTGACTTCCTCAACATGGAGGGTTTTTTGTATCTGCGGTCTGTGAGCTATTGCATTAGATTTTGAATCTGTTTTACTAACAGTAAGATTGGTGTTGAGTAGAAAGATGTATAGGAGTATGGGGACATGTCTGACAATGGGAATTGGTTTTGTGCTAGTAATGCTGTTGCTGGAAACAGTTCCCATTTGTGAAGCTGGTAAATGTCAGACATGGCCATCCTCAGGTGGCCCTTGCTCTTTTTACACCAATATTCATACATTCAATATTCCAAATATTAAATATCCAATAAATACACTTGTACCAGTAGTCAGGAGATCAGGAGATGTATTGGTAATGGACCATTACAAATTATTTAGAAGCAATGATGTTATTATGAGGAATAAGGTACACCTGATTCAGGCCATGGTCTTTTCAGTCACTGGCTGTGCTGCTGAGAGGTAGACAATGACTAAGGATGACAGAAGAATTGAAGCCTTGAATTGTAATGTTGGAGAAGAGTACTGAATATTTCACAGACCATAATAAAAAGGCAACAGATATGTCTTGGAGAACCACAGTGATCCTTGGAGGCATTGAAAGAGAAGCTTAGTCTCACATATTTTTAGCATGTTGCTAGGAGAGATTATTCCTTGAAGAGGGGCATCATGCTTGGTATGATAGAAGGACCATAAAAGAGAGGAAAACCCTCAACCAGGTGGATTAACACAGTGACCACAGCAATGGACTCAAGTGTGTCAGAAACTGAATATGATACAGGATAGGACAGGGTTCAGATCTGTTGTTCATAGCATTGCTATGAGTTGTAAGTGATTATCTGGCACCTAACAACAGTAACAACATAGCCTAGGGGAACAGAGTGGAAAGAACTCTCTGACCAAGGCCTCGTCCCCTGTGACTGACCCTGCAAGATGAAAGGTGATGCCCCATTGTAGTCTGGGAGCCCCATTGTAGGCTGAGAGCATTAAGCAGATTCCAGGGTGTGGACAGTATCCAATGATGTATCCCCTCCTTTTCCTCAGTGTCGCTCAGCTCCTTCACCTCTGCCAAGTCATCTGTCTGTGTATGGACATCTCTGTCACTCTGATCTCTCACACAGTCTATTCAGAGAACAGATTGGCAGGGTCTGCTGGATTTGTGCCAGCATGGGCAGCCAGATGGAGCTGGGCAGGGGTAGGAATGATCTTCAGAGTCTCTTCCTCCATAAGAACAGCAAATCATGGAGAGCTTCACTGAGCTTTTTCTCCAGTGTAAGAAGATTAATTATAGTGTCAGGAACTCTATAGTCTATAGTTCTACCTATAGAGTCACTATAAGTTGAAATTAACTCAACGGTACATAGTACACAAGAACAAACTCATCTTATGCTTTCAGGGAGCTCTACACTGTGTTTTCTAATCCACTTACCCAGTCTATTGCCAATTGCCAAATATATATCTATATACATGGATAAATGTTACTCAATGTCATTTGAAGTTATATAAAAAAAGAATACATAACTGCACATCAAAATCAATATAACCATTGCATCTAAATAATGTCTTACAAATGCAATTTTAAATCTTCAATAACAGCAGAATTTTTGTCACTAATATTTAGTCCATTTGAGGTTTTTGAGACTCCTTCCACCAAAGTTAGTTCAATCTTTAAAAAGTCTACACAAAGCCGTATCTGTGAACCAGGATTTTACTGTGATAGGAAGCCCTGGTGGCACAGTGGTTAAGTACTCAACTGCAAACTGAAAGGCCAGCAGTTCCAACTCACTAGCCATTTTATTGTAAAAAGATGTGGCAGTCTGCTTCTATAAAGATTACAGTCTTAGAAACCCTTTGGGAAATTTCTACTGCAGCCTGTAAGATCACTGTTAGAATTGACTTGACAGTGGCGAGATTTGTTGAGGTGGGTGAGATGAGGGGTAGTACCAAGTATATGTTAGAGCAGATGACTTAAGTCTGCATCTCCTTATGTTAAGACTCTTCTGGTTATAAGGAACAGAAAATAAATCTAACTGCACAAATAGAGGGAATATATTGAAAGTTGTTTACACATTTCATTGAAGCAAGTGAACAATATGAAAAGAAATGGACTTGGTGTTACTGACACCTTCAACTGCAGTAAAGCTATTGCCTCTCCAAATGTATTGCTATTACCTTGAGTATTCAGTTCTATTGTTTCTATAACAAATTCTCACAATGTAGCAGCTTAAAACAATAAAAAGGCATTGTGCATATTTCTATAGACCCTATCTAAATGAATAGCTATTACTGTGAATATTCTTCATTTTCTATTATCTCCATAACAAGCTTTCATAATGTATCAGCAACATAAATGCATTGGCTCATAGTTCTTTCAGTCAGAGGTCTAGTATAGCTCGACTGAGTACTCTACTCAGGGTCAAAATTACAGTGCCAGCCATATTGAGTTCTTTTCTAGAAGCTCTAGGGAAGAATCCTCTGCCAAGTTCACTTATGTTGTTGACTGGATCTCAATCCTGGGGATTGTAGAACAGAATTCCTGCTTTCTCACTCGCTGTCAGCCAGAAGCCACTCTCAGTTCATAAAGTCCACCTGTGACTTATCACATGGTCCTCCATCAAGATGGTAAATTCCCTTTATCCTTTAAATCTGTTTGAATACTTTCAATTTTAAGGGGCCAAGTGATTAAATTGAGCCCTCCCAAATAATAATTTTGTTTTAAGGTCACTTGAGTCACATAAAATAACACAACTAACTAAGGGATTGATATTGTACCACGTTCATGGGTTAGAGAGTAGAAGACTAGAAACCTAGCCTACTACATTATAACTCAGCTGAAATAACTTTTTGTCTTTGTTAACTTATTTCAAATTCTTAGGAGAGAAAATGAACTGGATGGTTTGAGTTAGTTATCTACTCTGAATCAACAGGGAGCAGAATCTAGATCTTAGGGGCTTTTCTGACATAGAGGGGATAGTTAGTAGATGGGAAACCATCACAAAAGCAATCTTTTTGTAGAAGGAAATAAGGAGAGAAGAGAATCCCAACCAATATAACTAGCACACAGCCAGCTCAATAAGGCAAGAAAGGCTTAGAGTAGAATAGGGAGTTTCACTTCAAACCTCAATGCAAGTAGTGCAAAGCTACCAGCTGCTCCTAGGGAGAAAGATTAGCAATAGCCCACGCAATTTAGAGCCTCTGAAATCTAACTCTAGGGTCAGCTATGAGTTGATTCTGACTTGACAGCAATGAGTCAGAGCTTGATCATGTCAAGAAATATGTGTGTCCGTTACCAAAGCAAAAAGCAAGAACTATATGATCTCACCAATTGATGCAGAAAAAGCATTTGACAAAATCCAGTAACTTGGGAGAGTTCAGAGTGAACTAATTCACTCTCATATGGACAAATATTGTATAAGATCATTATTGAAAAAATAGAAGGATAGCTATTAAAACAAGTATGACAATCTAAGGGAGGGGCAAAGGGATGAGAGCAGAGAGGTGAGAATGAGTAGGGGCTAAACCACAGGGTTGCATAATTTGGTGGGTGGAGGGAGGAGTGAAGAAAATGGGAAGGACCTGGCAGGAACCTGAAAAGACTGGGTTATACTGGGCAAAGTCCAATGGGGATTGATTTTATAAAACATAATGCATGTGAATGATTGTATGGAACACAATGAGAATGAAGAATAATGTGAAACAACATGAATATGAACTTTGTAAGCAAACTAACACAAAACTTAAAAAAAAATTTAAAAAAAGAAGGTGGAAGGGATTAACAGTCACTGTCCCAAAAAGAACTGGTTGACACAAAACAGTTTCAGGAGGTAGCATATAATCAAGAATCAATGGTGATGATGAAAAAAGTTCAAGCTGCCCAGAAGTTACTGACAAAAATCTAAGACTCTAGGAATTGATGGAATACAAATTGGCATGTTTCAAATAGATATAGTAAAGGACATGCTCAATAGGCTATGCTAAGAAATATCGGACAACAAACCAACAACATAAAAATACATGTGTGTCAGGGTTATATCTTTTCACCATCCTGCTCAATCCATACACTGAGCAAATAATTTGAGAAATTTGACTATTAAAATAGAATGTGACAGCAGAATTGGAAGAAGGCTCCTCAACAACCAACGTGGTTCAGATGACACAACGTTGCTCACAGGAAGTGAACAGGATTTGAATCACTTACTAAAGAAGAACAAAGACTATAGCTTTCAGTATAGAGTGTATCTCGTCATCAAGGAAATTAAATCCTCACCACTGGACCAACAAATAACATCATGATAAATGGAGGAAACACTGACATGGTTAAGAACTTCTGTTTATTTGGATTCACAATGAATTCCAATGGAATCAGTAATCAAGAAATAAAACAACATATTGCATCAGGCAAATATGTTGTCAAGAACCTCTTTAAAGTACTAAAAAGCAAGGATATCAGCTTAAAGAATAAGATTGACCTGGCCCTTGTCATAATATTTTCAATTATTTACTTTCCACAGTAAAACTGGGCAATGAATGAGGAAGATTGAAGAAGAAGTGGTGTTTTTTAATTGTGATATTGGTGAAGAATAAAAACACATCATTGAATGCCAGAGACCAAATGGAACTGAATTGAAAGTGAGCCTAGAGTGCTCCTTAGAGGCAAGGATTGTGAGACTTTGTTTCATATACTTTGTGCACGTAGTAAGAAGGGGCGAGTCATTGGAGAAGAACAAGATGCTTGGAAAAGTAGTAAATCAGTAAGAGGACTTTCTCTTTTAAAAAAATTTTGTTCATTTTAATGAACTTTTACAGAGATCTTGGATTTCCATTCATTCATTGTTGCATTTTTCTCCCTGCCCCGCCCCCCCCCAGTTGGCTCTTCTCTTTGAAAAGTAAAAGAAAAATTCTTTCATTGGTAAACAATCCCCTCCCCTGCCCTCGAGTACACTCCACTATGCAACTTTCATTCTCGACTCTTGTCAAAAGCATAATACCCAATCAGATATTGCTTTTATACAGTTCTCTGCCTCATCTGTTTCAATGTAGTATACATAATTTATCCAATCTTTCTCAGTCTCACCCCAACCTTGATGTCAGTCCCATTGTACAATGAGATGGAGTGGCACAGTGCCTGAATGCACTGAAGCACAGTGGAGACTGTGGAGATAACTAGGATCAAGCAGGGTTTAATCCTGTTGTCCACTGGGTTACTATGAGCTAGCATGGGCTCAAGAGCATCTAACAACAACATTATCTATCAAGATTAAATATCTATAATGGAGACACTGTTTTGAAATACAATTGTAGCTTCTGTTAGTTAATAAGCACATTCTTGAGAATTTTAAGTTTCTCTCCTGAAAAGTTTATATGGGGAGATAGATAGAGATAGAGATTCAATAGACGCAGCCCTAAAAGTGCTCACCAACTGTGCCAAGAAATCTGGAGGACAACCACCTGGCTAAATGACTGGAAGATCCATATTTATTCATAATTTAAAAAAAAAAAACACAAACCAACAACCCAGGTGATCCAATAGAGTGTGAAAATTATCAAATTATATCACTAATATCACACTCAAACAATACCCTGCTGAAGATTGTCCATGACCCACAACAGTACCTTGACAGAAAACTACTAGAAATACAAGCTGGGTTTAGAAGAGGCCATCACACTAGAGACATCATTGCCAATGTCAGATGGATCTTTACCAAAAGCAGAGAGTCCCAGAGGACTCTATGTTTCATTGATTATGCAAAGGCATTTGACTGTATGGATCACAACAAATTGTGGCTAACCTTAAGAAGAATGGGAATCCCAAAACACCTTGATTGTGTTAATGTGAAACCTATGCAGGAAGCAGTCATCAGAACAGAGTAAGGAAACACCATATGCTTCAAAATCAGAAAAGGAGTGCATCGGGGTATGTCCTGTCTCCATATAATTTCAATCATTATGCAGAACAGATCATTCAGTAGACTGAACTTTATGAAGAGGAATGTGGCATCAAGATCAGAGAAAGACTTATGAGCCACCTGCATTATGAAATAACACAAACTTACTTTCTAAAACTGACAGGAACCTGATGCATTTGCTGCAGAGGGTCAAGAACTGTAGTTTGCAATATAGATTGATACTCAACATCAAGAAAATGAAGATTCTCACCACCGAGCCAATTGGCAGTATCATAATAGAGAAAAGATTGAGATTGTTAATAATTTCAGCTTGCTCAGTTCCACAGTCAACTTTCTTGGCAACAGCAGTCAGGAAATCAAAAGACAAACTGCGTTAGAAAAATCTACTGTCAAGGGCCTCTCCAGAGTGCTGGAAATAAGTATTTCAGTCTAGAGACTAAGGTTCACCTGATCCAGGCCATGATCTTCACAATTACTTGCTATGCATCAGAGAGCTGGATAATGACCAAGGATGACAGAAGAATTGATGCCTTTGAGTTGTGGTGCTGGACAAGAGCAGTGAACATAGTGCAACAATGAATGAGTGGAAGCCCAAAATATCTGTAAATGTTTATGAAAATTAATAAAATATAATTATAAAAAAAAAAGAGCAGTGAACATACCATGGACTACCAAGAGAGCTAACAGGTATCTCCAGGAGTGGATGAAACCAAGCTCCTCCTTGGAGACAAAGACTTTGAGACGTCATTTCACATATTTTGGGCATGTATACAGGAAGGACCAGTCTTTGAAGAAGGATATGATGCTTAGAAGAGTCAAGCAAAGGAAAGAAAGACCCTGGATGAGATGGATTGACACAAAACTGGGTTAATGGTGCAACCACGGTGGAAGGCAGTGTGGCATTTTCTCAAAAAGTTGCAAATAAAGACACCATATGACCCAGCAATTCCACTACTGGGAATATACCCCAAAGAGACCATAACTGACATCCAAGCAGATATATACACACCCATGTTTATTGCAGCTTTGTTCACAATAACAAGGAGTTGGAAACAACCTTAGTGCCCATCAACAAACGAATGGATAGAGAAGCTCTGGTATATTCACACAATGGAATACTGTGCTGCATTGAAAAACAAGGAACTCATGCAATATTATTCAAAATGAGTGACCCTGGAGGACATTATGCTGAGTGAAATATCTCAGTCACGAAAGGACAAATACTGCATGGTGCCACTGTTGTAAAGTAGGACTGACATTGGGGTTGGGGGGAGACTGAGAAAGATGGGATAAATAATGTATACTGCATTGAAACAGATGAGGGAGAAAACTGTTTAAAAGGGATATATGATTAGTTATTTTTGTAATGACAGGAGTCCAGAATGAAGGCTGCATAGTGGAGTGGACCTGGGGGAAGGGATTGTAAAACAATGAAAGAATTTTTCTTTTAGTTTTCAAAGAGAAGAGTGCACTGGGGGAAGGGGAGGGGTAGACAGTGAGAAAAGTGAAACAATGAATGAATGGAAATTCAAAGTCTCTGTAAATTTTCATTGACATTAATAATAAAAAAATAACTGGGTTAATGAGGGTGGGTGTGACAGAGACGGTGAGATTGGCTCAGGATAGAGCAGAGTTCAGTACAATTGTGCATATGATTGCTATGAGTTATAGTTGACTTGATGGCACATAACAACAACAACATGTATGTATGTTGTTGTGTACTGTTGAGTTGGAACTGGCCCATAGTTGACCCCCCAGTAAGCCTTCTGAGGCAGTTAATCACATGGAAATAGATTCCCATCCTTCTTTCATGGAGCAGTTGGTAGATTTGAACTGCACACCTTCAGGATTGTCACACAGCTTCTTACCGCTACATGCTTCTTACCAAGTAGGAAAAGCTTTTGGTTATTTCAGGGTGTTTTTATTTCCAATCTTATAGTCTCAAGGAAATAAAAGTTTTGAGAACCAAAATCATGTGATCTTAAAAACTTGAAATGCAAAACCCTAGCTGAAAAGAATGGTTCTCCTCGGGGCACTTCAAGAAGGCTTGTTGAGCAAAGTTCTTCAATATTATTTGATAAGTACTTTCTCATAAGAGAATGGTAGCAAATGAAGACCCCACTTCCATAGAGTAGCACTTAATACTTTTCAAAGTAAGTAGACGTCACTGAACTATATGCCTTGTTAGACTTGTTTGGAGTAAAAAGAAAGATAAAGAAAATTCTAATGTATGATTGGCCCTATATATCAAGGGCCTATTTTGCTGAGTATACCAGAAGAATCAGAGAGATTAGAAGCAAAAGAAATTCTTTGATGCAGTGGAGGAATAGGGCCCAATGAATTATGACTGGAACTGTGTTGTATTTAAAAGAAAACAGGGCCTTTCCAGAAGCAGCACTGTGCAATCCTCCAGAATTACACAGGCAAAAATGAAATTCATTTTTATTCACTTTAAAAGTTTATGTGGCATACTGCACATAAGTGGTTATGATGAACTCAAGTAGAATCACAGCTCCCAGACCTGTGGGAACGACTTTCTCTGCTTGGCTTACTTTTGCTCTCACTATTAATCCATTCTTTCTATTACTCCTGCCTAGAAAGCATTCCCTCGTTCCCTTCAGTCAAAGCTATTTTCTTTCCTGTCAGCAAATTTCTCTTGAAATTATTTTCTCCTTTTACTCCCATTCCAGCTTATTTAAAAAAAAAAATTCTTACGTACTCTTCTATTATATGCATATAAAACACTGGTCACTCAGCAAGAAAAGAGGCCTGTGCCAAATAGCTTCAACAGCCCAGAGCCTGCTCTCATCATATGAGATGGCTCAAAAGCTATTGAAAATGTCCTCACCAATACCAGCTTCTGTACATTTGCTTATTTATTTGTTTTGCCAGTTTCAGAGACAAACATCACCTCCTCATCTGGTTCCTTATTATATTACACAATGGTCCAGGAATGAAGCCTGACTAATTTATATTTAGGGAAATTTATTAAAGTCTGTGATCTGCAGTATAATCAAATATGTTAAGCATTCCATGGACATTGGGAAATTATAGGCATACAATTTTCCATACAAAATTTCCCATCTATCTAGCAAATCCAATTCAGTTTATCTGTAAATTGTTTTCTCTTAATTTGATTTCCTTGAGATAGCTTCATATGATCAGAAGCAGTTGTTTTTATTACATTCTGTCTCTTAGCCAACCCTTAGTAGATTGTCAGAAGCAGTAAACTGCACTGGAAGTGACTGCCCATCTTTCTTCCGTGGGGCAGCTGGTGGATTTGAACCACATGCCTTTGATATAGCTCCATACCACTCGGCCACCAGAGCTCCCAAAAGAGTTAAGCTAAAGCTCACACTACTACTGTGGTTTCATTCTGAACATTTAGTAAACAACTCTAATACCTAAGTACTTTATATATTTGATGGCATATTATCTGGTGCATAAAAGCTATAATGAATGAATTGGCCTTCATACATCTAAGAGTTTAGGGTTCTTGAACATAGGGTTGCTATGAGTTGCAAGTGACTCAACGGCACATAACAACAACAATATCTTAATTTATGCAAACTAACTTTATTAACTATTAATGTTCTTCTTGAGTTTGTAAAATTAAAGGATAACTATTTGCCTAGTTGTTCAGTCCCTAGAACTTACCAGCACTCTGGTTATCCTTCACTCAAGAATCTGTTTTGTACAGAAAATAAACATTAGCACTCTATTATTGAAAGGCTACTTCAGGCCAACTCCTGCAGCATCAGTAAGTAGTCTAAATGCGGTAGAGGCAGCAGTTTCTCTAACTCTGCACCTAGCTGGCAACTCAGATTCTGCAGAATAGAAGCCAGAAGTGGCCTGCGCTCTCTTCCATGACTTCCTGCCTTTCCTTGCTCAGCTGTCAGTAAATTCTTGAGCATAATCAGTTCCTGCGCTAGGTTCTAGAAATCCAGCTTCAAATAAGACATGCATGGTCCCTGTTTTCATCAGCCTCACAGTAGGAAAGAGAGATGTTAAAGAAATAATTTCAGGTAAAACAAACTACATAGAAGATAAGTGTAAGATATTAAAGGACCATCTCTCCTGAATCAGGAATCTGGGAAACTAGCCCGGAGGAAATTATAGTGGAACTGTATGTAAAGAAAGGATCATGCAGTCAGTCGCTGAAATGTCACTGAAGAGATTAGGGGAGCAAGGCCTGAAGCTAGATTGTTGGTATTCAAAGCATAACTTAGCCTGATTAGCTGTGAATTTTGAATATTTAACTTCTCTGTAAATAATATTCAGGCTGCTTAATGAATACACACATCAATCCCTGGCACATGGTACATACTCAGCAGATGTTTGTTATTCATTAATGAAATATGAGTATTTACTGTGTGCCAGGTACTGAGTTGGACTCTGACAGTCGAATTAAGACAGTCATGGCTTTCATAGTATCAGAGTCATTCAAATATGCTTTCATTGGCAATATATCTCCAGAGAGATTTGATTTGAAAAGTTTCATTTTATTTTCATCTATAGCCTCTGGCTCAACAATTTCATACCTGGGAATTTATCCTAAAAAATAATCATGAATATTTGCAAGATTTTTGCTATTTCTAATACTAAAAAAACTTAGACCAACAGGAGTAGCCAACAAAGGATTGATTAAATATAATACAACACTTATGGTGGAGTTTCAAGCAACCATAAAAATTATGTTATATAAATTATATTTCTTTACATGAGATGAGATTCAGTATCAAAAGTATGAATCTCTTTTGCTAATAATATATACTAACACAGAGTCAGCAAGACTGGGAGTATTTAAACCAAGGTGTTAACAGTAAATATTTCTAGGTGAATAAACCAGCTAAGAAGAAATAAAACCTAAGTCTGGAAAATCCTATGTGAGAAGAATTTACTGGAAAGATTTGAGGTTGCTGAGAAAAGCAGGAAAAGATAACTTCTGGGTGATTCTGAGCATCTGATACAAGAAGAGGATACAATCTCCTAGGCTATGCCATTGGTAAAAGTCACGCAATATTTTTAGCATGTCAGCATCCTTTGGCTGTTTCCCCACTCCAATTTCAATCCTCAGGGAAGAGTATCTGATTGGCCCAAGTTGGGACTTAAGACGACATGATGGGCACTGGAGCATTGCTGGCCACAGCAGGAGAGCCTCAGGGCCCAAGAAGAAGCAAAGAAAATTAGTAGGTGCTTAGAGTAATAGAATTTTAGGTTCTGCTCTTCCCTTCTAATTCTTTATATATGCATACTTTTAAATATGTCTGTGCTATGAACAGATACTGCTTTTCAAACAAAGATTTGATCTTTTTAAAAAAAATCACAATTTAAACAATTTGGTAAGTTTCCTGGACAGGCCACTTCACAGCTCACTTCTCTCCTATTCCATTGTTACATCTTGTGCAATCAATCCCATCTCCAAAGTCCCACACCCCACCAACAGAACCACTTACATACATGCGCGATTTTTAAGAAGTCTTATCTCAACAATAACACAATTTGAAATATATAATGCTTCAAATAAGCACATAACACTGCACCTCAAAAATAATGAAAAAAGATTATTGAACTCACTACCTATTTTTAAAACTAATCACTAAAGATTACAACAACTATTCCTGAAGTGCTTGCATTGTGCCAGAGAATGGGCCAAGGCTCTTTTTCACATTGTCATTTTATGTAAACGACATGATTTGACAAAGCAACATTTCTTTTTTTTCCTTAGCATGCATTCTTACTTTAGGTCTTTTTTTTTTCTTTTTTTAGAGTAGAGGGGAAAAGACTCTCTTCCAAAAGTTTCAAATTATCTCACTTATACTGAGTGTTTAATTTACATTTTCTCTTTGAGCAAAACTTGGATTAGGCATGACATATTTTTCTGTAGAGTTGAAGAAATGATACAATTTGTTGTTGTGCCATCAAGTCGCCTGCAACTCATAGTGATTCTATGCACAATAGCTCTGAATCCTGCCCTATCCTGAGCCAATCTCAGTCTCTGACACACCTACCCCCCCATCACCTCAGTTATTGTCAATGCATCTCATCTAGGGTCTTCCTCTCCTGCACTGTCCCTCCACCCTTTCAAGCACAATGTCATAATTTTATCAAGGTTGCACAACCATCAGTGGTATCTAAATATTTCTCAATTTATTGAGCTGAAAACATCAAGAGATAAGTTCTTTTATTTAACAGATATAATTTGTGAGCTTCCTTTATAGAAGATTCCCTGTGCTAAGGGTTGGAAATCAAAGCCCAGCATCCATACTACGTACCCATTGTTCTCAATACCAGCAGTGTTTGTGCAGGAAGCCCTTCTCACCCTCAAGGAGTTTACAGTCAGTAAGTAGGCAAAGAAACATGTTAGTGAGGCACCTGGCTAAAGAAAAAGAAGTGAAAACAGTATTAGAGGAATTGGAAATGCACATCAAACCATTGAAAGGAGAACAAAACTACGATAAATACACACATAGTCCAAAGAAACTTGTGAAAGTGATACGCTGACTACCAGGAAATGAGGAAGGAGAGATAATAACTGAGAATGTTGTCTAAGCCTGAACAGAAGTGAGAACACACACAGAGTCATACCTTTTTCTATGAAATGTGTCACCCTTTTTTTAAAGAAGAATACACTGTCAGTGAATGCATTTTCAATTGTATTTCCCATAGTAGCACTGAGTTTAGATTGTTCCAGTCATCCAGTATCACAGCAATTAAGAACTTGACTGCTAGCCAAAGGGTTGGTGGTTCAAATCCACTCAACAGCTTCATAGAAGAAAGGCCTAGAAACTTGTTTACAGCCTAGAAAATCCTGGAGAGCAAATCTACTTGGCCACATGGAGCTGCTGTGAGTAGAAATCAACTCAAAAACAAGAACAACAACAGCTACCCTCCCTAGGCTTCCACATAAGCAAGTTTCAGTTTTTCCAAGACTGATGATAAAATTACAGATAATGACATTTTAACTTCTAATCACAATATCCAGGAGTTAAGAGATTATTTGTATTTTAGATAGTGTGTGTACTTTATACCAGCCTAGAAGCCTTAGCAGCACAGTGTCTAAGTTCTTGGCTACTAACTGAAAGGCCAATGGTTCAAATTCACCAGCTGCTCTGTATGATAATGATGCCTCTGTAAGCATTACAAAGATACTGGGCTGTTCTAATCTATCCTACAGACTTGGTTAACAGAGGTCATCATCAACTCATTGGCAACAGGTTTGGTTTGGGGCTTTATTGCAGCATACTTTAATATTTTCCTTGTAGTCAATTTATTTGTTAAAAAATATTTCTACTTGGCTATGTCTGCAGCAATGACATACAGGCAATCATGAAAACTGTGTGCCAGTTATATTTTTTCTAACACATATTAATAACATAATTTAAAAGTCTATATTTATCAGTATTAACCTGAAGTTTTTTCTCATGCAAACTGTTAAGAGTTTTTCCATTTGTATCATCTTTAGGCAGGCAGTTTAGGGGGGTTTTTACATCAAATTATGGAAAAAGTATGCATTTGTAAATCTCCAAGAGCTGGAATTCAGAGCTGTTTATCCATCCAGATCAACAACACATTCAAATTAGAGTACTTCAGGGCAGTTCATTCACACATGAACAATAAAGGTGTAACCACAGCCTGGATCAGGGTAAAGTGAGCATGCTCTCCAGCCAGTTTGCACAGAACAGGGTGGTGTACACTTTTTCTTTCATTATCATTATGAAAGTCTGCTGTCAGGGATCTCTCCA
>NW_006399752.1:24358924-24366205 GCF_000299155.1 Elephantulus edwardii
CAGAGGCAATGAGATTGGCACGGGATAGAGCACGGTTTAGGGCTGTTGTACATAGGGCCGCTATGAGTCGCAAATGACTCGACGGCACATAACAATAAATGCTTAGCCTATGGATTCCATCCATTATCACACTTTTATATTTGTGTGTATATGTATATGTATATGTATATGTATATGTATATGTATATGTATGTATATGTGTATGTGTATGTGTATGTGTATGTGTGTGTGTATCTCTCAGGTACACATACACAAACCAATATTTTCTACCTACACAAGATTTTCTGTAAGAATTGTCAATCACTAATACTGAACCTGAAATCACATGAACATTTTGGCTCTAGACTTCTTGCTTTAGGGTATCAGTTTCAATCTGGATATGATATCATCAAACTAAATATTCACTAAGCATTGCAAGGATTAAATTCATTCACATCAGTAAAGCTCTTAGAACAGTTGGTGACATGGTGAGAACTCAAAAACTATTATTTCCAAAGGCTTTCCAAGGGGAAAATGGTTCCAGGACACTTATTTGCTCACAAAGGAAAGAAGTGACTACAGGAATCAGCTCAAAAAGCTGTCTTTCCATGACAGAGAACCACACAAGGTATTCAGGTTAGGAAATGCAAAAATAATTCATAAAAACAGATGCTGTTTCTTCATTAGAGGCAGTCACAATATAAAAACCTCAAGTGTCATGAATTATTTACTTTGTGATTTCTCATTTGTGTAGTCTTTCATCTCAAACAAGCCTGTACTCCAATTCTTTTTCTCTCAAGAGAAACTTTGTAGCTGCAACTGCTGTTGGCTATTTCCCAATAAAATCTTCCAGGTTGTGATAAAAACCTGGCCACCTACAATGGCTACCTTACACATTTACAGCACAATTCCTTACCACTAAGCCACAGATCTGCCTTCACTAATCAATAAATTAAGCAAACAAAAAAAAATATAGACCCATTGAGTTGCTCACACATAGAAACTTGAATGCAGTAGCTGTCATTTCAAGCACTCAAGGAAGAGTTCTGAAGTGGATTTTAACTTCTGTTCATTAAGGAATTATCAAGAACATTCAAATAATTGATATCATACAGACCATAATCTCATACCAAATGCAATGATGGCAAATTATTTATAAAATAGAACTATAATAATCCTTTGTGCTTGATCCTATTTCCAAATAACTCTAGATTGAAGAAGAATTTACAATGAAAATTAGACAGCATTTAAAAGTAAACAATAAAGGAAAAGATACAAACTTGTGAGAAATATATTAAAGGATTCTTGGAGGGAAATTAGATAAGAAAAAAACAGTTTGGAAATGTCATGACATGTGCATTTTTCTTAGTAAGTTAAAAAAAAACCACCAGAATATGCCCATAGGATAGAAACAAATAGAAAGATTAGAAATAGAAATTCATGAAACAACACAAAAAAATGTGTGATAGAAAGCAGGAACAAAAGAAAAAAATGTTTGTAAAAGAGGCTAATACAATTAAATAACCTCTAAGTATGTCTGATCCAAGCAAATAGTCTTTTCATTTTCTTGTTATGCATCTGAGAGCTGGACAATGACTAAGGATGCCATAAGAAGAATCAATGCCTTTGAGTGATTATTCTGGGGAAGAGTATTGAACATACCATAGACTGTCAAGAGAACAAGCAAGTCTGTCCTGGTTAGACTGAAACCAAGTTGCTCCTTGGAGTCAAGGATTTTCAAACTCCATCTCACATACTTTGGGCACGCTGTCAGAAGAGGCCGTCCCTATAGAGGAAGGGTAGGGGGTCAGAGCAGGAGGGGAAGGCGCTGTCTGAGATGGATTAACAGTGACTGTGGCAATGGATTCAGGTGTGTTGAAGATGATGCAGCTGGCTTAGGCCAGGCTATGGTTCAGAGCATTGTTCATAGAGTCACTATTGAGTTATAGCTGGCTCCACAGCACTTAACAACAGCGAAATTAACTAAGAAAAAAGAAAGCAACAGTAAGAAATATTAGAAACGGAGAAGGGAACAGAACTACAGATATCACAAACATTTTTAAAAGTCAGAATAATTCTGGCATTAAACTTGAAAATCCAGGTAACATGGAAAATTCACAGAAATAAACTACTGTAAAATATTAAATAGGAGAAATGTTCATGCTTATTTCTGTCAAATCAGAACCGACTTATAGCTGACCCACCAGTGGGTTTTCAGAGTCACTTAGAAGTTCCCATCTTTCCCCTTGAAGCGGCTGGTCAGTTCAAACCACCTGCCTCTGGGGTGGCAGTACAAATCCTAACCTTCCAACTATTAAACTATTTGAGTCAGTGACTTATGATATTTCACAAACCAAATTCTAATCCTATTCTATCTCCAATACTATTTCCAGAATCATCCAAGAAGCACATTAAGAGTATAAGGATCAACACATTCACCAAAGAAACAGAAGAGAACCCAGAAACAGACTCGCACACACGT
The DNA here is from genome assembly GCF_000299155.1 of Elephantulus edwardii. Taxonomy (NCBI): domain Eukaryota; kingdom Metazoa; phylum Chordata; class Mammalia; order Macroscelidea; family Macroscelididae; genus Elephantulus; species Elephantulus edwardii. The sequence continues at coordinate 24,361,386 of NW_006399752.1, forward strand.
AGATTAATGACAAGCAGCCGTAGAGGAGAACAATAAGGAACAGACTTTTCAGTAAGCACTGACAGGAAAACTGGTTAGATAACTGAGGAGAAAGAGGGGGAAATAAACTAGTAATCCCACCTCATTTGCTTCATTCAAAAACTCAATTCCAAATGGATTAAACACTAAAATGTTAAAGATGATCTAGAAATCTTTTAAAGTGGAATATTGGTGCTGTTGCAAGATACCTTTAAGTTAGCACTAACTCTTAGCAATACAACATGTGGCCCCATCCTCACAATTGTGCCTCACACATTGTCGCAGCCAGGGTTAATGTAGCTCTTTGAGGGTCTTCCTCTTTTTCGTTGACTCTCTATTTTCCCAAACATGATGCCCTTCTCCAGCAACTGATCCCTCCTAGTAACACCTAGAGTTGTTGTTGGAGTTGTTGTTAAGTGCTGTCAAGTTGCAAGCAACTTATAGCGACCCTATGAAGGAGAGTCCTCAATGCTTGGGTGTCTTTCATCCTCTTTCTAGGTTCATTGGGTTTCCCACTCTCTGTCTGCATTGGATAACCATCCATTAATGCATTTGACACATCAGTGTCACAGTGTTCAGCCTCACGGCAACCACAAGTTACCACTGTACAGCAACTCATACACCAGGACTGTATGACCTAGAGGAATGTCTGAACAAACCAATGAAAGACAGGCCTGAGGGCTGCAGATTAAAAGTCACCCACCTTTGGCTTGGTAGCATAGCTCTCGGTCCACTGGGCCAGCTATCTCTCTCTCTATGTTCATGTTATTGTTGTTAGGTGCCTTTGAGTCACAGGCAACTCATAGCAACCCTATGAAGGAGAGTCCTCAAAGCTTGGGTGTCTTTCAGCCTCTCTCCAGGTTCATAGAGTTTCCGGAGGCAAGCTATTACGGAAGTGGATGCCACTCCTCCTTCCAAGCTTGTTTCAATAAGGGAGCTCCACCCCACTCTCTGTCCGCCTTGGGTAATCAACCATTAACACATTTGACACATTAGTGTCACAGTGTTCAGCCTCATGGCAACCACAAGTTACCGCTGTGCAGCAAATTGTACACCAGGGCTATACAACCTAGAGGAATGTCTGAGCAAAAACAATGAAAGACTAGCCTGAGGGCCACAGGCCCAAGTGCCCTTCAGTGTCTTACCAACCCAGCACACCCAAATGCTGGCAAACTCCTTCCCCCAGAACCCCCAGTTTATCTGGCAAGTCTGTTCTGCTGACCCCCACGTGGTGCCAAAAGAACACTATGCCACAAGTTCCCTGAGCCCTCAAACCTGCCGTGCCTCAAGAAGCCAGAGTGCACATTCAGCTGACATTAAATCTCCCAAGACCCTAGGTGGGGTGTGACCTTTCAGTGTCTCACCAACCCAGCACGCCCAAATGCTGGTATGTGAGGAAAAAGTCTCCTCGGCCTTTCTTTAAGGAGCACTTTGACTTCACTTCTTCTAAGACAGATTTGTTTTTTCTTCTGCCAGTCTATAAGATACTCAAAATTCTTTGCCAAGAACACATTTCAAAGGCATCAATCCTTTGGTCTTCTAGTGTCCAACTTTATACAAGCATATAAATAATTGAAAATACCATGGTTTGGGTTACAGACACCTTAGTCTTTAAAGTGGCATCCTTGTTGAAATTGAATAGATACTGTGAAGGAATATAATCCAGATGCATACTTTTTCCTGAAACAGATTATTTTACCACCTGAATATTGACAAAAAAATTTTAAAATAATAACATAGGAATAAGATTAAATTAAAAGCAGAAGGCTCACAGATTTGGGCATATTAATGTGATAAGCTCTGTTCATAAAAAACACCACAAAGAAACACAACCAACACACACATTGCCAATTTTTGCAAAGGATTAGAAAATAGACGTTAATGTATATTTATAAATAAATCCAACTGAAAAAATGGCCAAAGTCTTGAACAGGTATTTATAGAGAGTTTAGTGCAATGAGAAATATTCATATTCATATTCATAAGGTAGTCAGATTAATACCTTTGCAATAATTAAATGTCACATGAGAATGGCAAATACTGGAAAAAAAGACAATAGCAGTATTGAGTACATGTAGCAACCAGCAATCTCTTACTGCTGGTAAAAAAAGAAATTGGAAAAAAAAAAGCTCATTTAAACCGTGAAAAAAAAAAATTGGAATAATCATTTTTAAAAACAACTTGGCATTGTGTGGAAAAAATGAAATGCACAGACCCAATAGTTCAGCCATTCCATTCCTACATACATACTCTGGCATGTGTGTCCCAGAAATTATGTACAAAATTATCCATGGAAGCACTGTTTATAGTAACTAAAAAAGCAAACCATTCATTCATCCAGTATTAGCTTAGCTCTAATTCTTATGATGAATGAGATGGCTTAATTTCCAAAAATTCTTTAATATTCCCTTCATAAAATGGAACCTAATTAATTTTTTTTCTTCTAGAGTGTGGATTTGACCTAGAGAATTATTCTTAACAAACTGGAAGAGGCAAAAATGAAGTCTACAAGACTTCAGAGACTGAGTCACAAAAGGCCCTATAGCCTTCTGCATGGACTCTCTCTGGAAGAAGTCAGCTGCTATGTTGTAAGACTTGTGAAACTCTAGAGATCTCTGGTCAACTGTCAGTTTTGAGCTGAATCTTCCGTACAAGAGCCATGTGAAGGAGCCACTGTGGAAATGGACGCCTCAGGCCCAGCTGAGCCTTCAGGAGACTGCTGGTGTGCCTAACACCTTTACTGTGGCCTCATGAAATGTCTTCAACCAGAACTACTACTCTAACTTGCTGCTGGATTCCAGACCCACAGAAACTCTGTGAAATAATATTTTTTTTAAGTTGCTACAATTCAGAGTCATTTGCCAGCATATAACTCTGGTGGCACCACAGTTTAACAATTCAACAGCTATAAAAAAGTTGGCGGTTAGAAAGCACTAGCTGCTTCACAGAAGAAAGATGAGGAAGTCCACTTACGTACAAATTATAATCTTGGAAACAGGATGGCAGTTAATTCTGCTCTATCCTACAGGCTCCTATAAGTACAAATAGACTTGATGACAGTGGTTTGGTTTGGTTTGGTTTGGTTTGGTTTGGTTTGGTTTCGTTTCGTTTCGTTTCGTTTCGTTTTGTTTCGTTTCGTTTGGTTGTGTTTAAAAAAATAATACCTAATTCAATAGAGGTGGTGTTCCTGGTCTACATGCACTGAGACTCAAAAGAATAACAAAATGTCCATTGCCAATTCAAAATCATGCTGTAGGACAGAACATAATTGTCCCATAGGATTTCCAAAGCTATAAATCTTTACAGAAGCAGACTGAGATATCTTCTTCTGGTGGAGCAAGTGGTGGTCAACACCATCAACCTCTCAGTTAGCAGGCAAGCTTTTAATCACTGCACCACTAAGTCACCTCTTGAGCAATACATTGCGAGTATATTGCTGACCTCCAGTCAGTTTTCAGAAGCTTTGAATCACACAGGAGGAGATTGTCTATCCTTTTGCAGTAGCTTGCAGATTTGAACTGCCTGACGAGGTTGGAAGCAACATACACACAGTAATTAAGAGAGTTGTTGTTTGCCATCCGAACTAACCCACAGCTGACCCTCCAAAGGGTTTTCAGAGGCAGTTAATTAATTGCACAAGAGGAGATTGCTCATCCTTCTCCAGTGGGGCAGCTGGTAGATTCGAACTGCATGCCTTTGGGATTGCAGCACAACATCTTGTCACTAGACTAGCAGAGTAAGACTATAATAAAATGCTAAGCTGTATACAACAGAACACAAGACTATGAAAAATGAGATGAGCATTGTAAGGTATGAAAGTAAATTGGAGAAGGAAGACATCAAACCGACAAGAAGGGAGTAAGGGTGGAAACTACTTCTTTATTCCTCTGTTCAACAAATAGATTGAGCACCAGATCTATGTTATGCACTGAGGTAAGAAATAGAGCCACAAAGACAAGTCTATGAGCAGTGATTCTTGCTTTAAGGAATTCACAATTTGATGGGAGACAGGGACAAGTCAGGAGCAACACAGAGTAGTAAGTACTCTTTGATAGTTTTTTATAACTTGTGGAGGTTGGGTTACATTAGAAAAGCAAAGAGGAGAAGGAACTCAATGAGCTGAGTGAAAAAAGACACATTGATGTGCCTAGAGTTCAAGATATTTGGAGATTTAGATGAAGGAAGTCCAGGAGGAAGGACAGGAGGAGAAGCTGTCTCCTGCAGATCTTGTAAATCTTTCAGAGTCTATGCTGCATTGTGGCAATGGGTATCATTAAAGGGTCTTAAATTCTTGCTTGTTTGTACTGTGGCAATAACCAATTCACAAGGCCTTCGAAGATGCTCTAGTGATCCTCACAATAAATCTTCAGGCAGATATTAGTAGTCGTTCTGCAAGGGAGAGGTAGCCAGGTCCAAGAGGTTCGAGGCTTCCCATAAGGCCGTAACACTAGTTGAAAGCAAGAGACAGTTCCCTAAAAGGCCAGTGCTCTTGTCCTGTATCTGGAAATTATAGCCAAGAAGAAAGAATACAGGTAGATAACTGAGAAACTAGTTTTGGAGACTGGCACAACAAACAGTATTCTATTTTAAAAGCCAACTTCCTACAATAAAAATAATAGGAAGTTGGCTTTTAAAATAGAATACTGTTTGTTGTGCCAGTCTCCAAAACTAGTTTCTCAGTTATCTATCTACCTGTATTCTTTCTTCTTGGCTATAATTTCCAGATACAGGACATTTTTTATCGTAGGAGTATGCAATGAGGGTTGTAGAGTGGATTATATTTGGGGCTAGGGGGTGGGGTT
>NW_006399752.1:24366305-24369858 GCF_000299155.1 Elephantulus edwardii
AGGGATGATAGAAGGAGAATTGGTGTCTTTGAGCTGTGGTGTTGGGGAAGTATATTGAATATACCATGGACTGCTAAGAGAATAAACAGATTCGTCCTGGAGAGGGTGAAGCCAGGCTGCTCCTTGTAGGCAAGGATTCTGAAACTTCATCTGACATACTTCGGACATATTGCAAGGAGGGACAGGTCCTTGGAAAGGGACATCATACTTGGGAGAGTGGAGGGACAGCCCAAGACAGGAAGACGCTCGATGAGATGGATTGATTCAGTGACTGGAGTAATAGGGATAGGTGTGTCAGAGACAATAAGATTGGCAAAGGATAGAGCAGGGTTTAGGGCTGTTATACAGAGTTGCTATGAGTTGCAGGTGACTCAATGGCACATAACAAAAACAATATGATTATGAACACCAGTTGTGATCAAGTCAACTCAACTCGTGACAATCCCATGTACGTCAGAGTGGAACTATGTTCCACCTATCATGCATGGCAGTGTCCACCCACCTCCAGACCTGCCAAGAGCGCCAACATCATGGATGAGTAGTAATATGCATGGACTGAAGTGGCTAGAGGCCTAAGGCATCATATTGGGATAGATGCAGAGAGGGAGAAGAGAGGTGCTTATGGAACAGGATGAAGCAAGGAAGGAAGGGGATCCTGGTGGAGTGGAAAGTGGGGAGATGGGAACACCATGTACGCATGTGCTAAAGCAGGAGGCAGGACCAACACCGAATTTGAGCTGAGTAATCAGGACAGGTCTTTCATCAGCATTTTTTGGGGGGTGTGGGGGTGTGGAGAATGCTTGTCTATTAGATATTGTTATAAAGCTGAATGTCCAAAGCAAGATAAACTAAGAAAAAGGCTTGGCCATCCACTTCCAAAATAACAGGCCTTTGAAAACCCTAGGTAAAATAGAGCACACTTAGATGTTGTTGTTGCTGTGTATCATAGAGCCAAATCAACCCATAGGTGACCCTCTGGCAGGTTTTCAGGAGCAGTTAATCATACAATTGCTCATCCTTCTCCTGCGGAGCAGCTGAGGGCCTCGAACAGAGTGCCTTTGAGATTGCAGCACAGCTTCTTGCCACTAGGCCACCAGAGCTCCCTTAGACTAATAGATATGACACCGGAAGCTGAGCCCTCCTATTGGGTAACACAGAGGAGGAGAACAGCTGCAAGCAGAAAAGATAGATTGACACAGTGACTGGAGTAATGGGGACAAGTGTGTAATGAAGACAGTGAAACTGGCTCAAGATACGATAGAGTTTAGAGCTATTGTGCATAAGGTCGCCATGAGTTGTGAGTCAATGGCACATAACAGTAACAACATTCTGAAAATGGATGACCAGCCTTTTCTTCCAGGGTGCCCCAGGGAAACTCAAACCTTCAGCCTTTCAGGCACTAACTTCCAAGGACTATGTAATTTATTTATAAACAACACCGCTTTTCTCTTAAGAGTCCCAGATTAGATGATGAATTACAAGGTCTCCCAAGCACAGAGGGGTCACAAGGGACATCACAGTAACTGAGGCTGAATAAAATGCATCCATCACAGCCCCAGCATAAAGGGATGAAAACAGATAAGTTAAGAAGTAAGGAGAACTGTTCTGTGCAGTGAGCTGCCATGAGGGGGGGAGATGTAACCTTTAGTGGAAGGACACAGACAGTTCAAAGCAAATCTACCATGAAGAGAGCTTAGAAAATGAATATCTACTCTCATACAGCTTCTTTCTTTGATCTCTTTCCAGGTCTCCTATGGATCAGCCCACTCAGAAGCAAAGCACTAGGCAATCTGTTGATACAGTCCAGTTGGATCAGCTCCTCGGGCACAGCGCAGGATGGACAGTGATTCTTAGAAGTGGGTGAACAAAAAAGAACCTCACTCCTGGTTATGCTGCTCATGTGGGTTCTTTGAGCAAATCCTTCAACCTCTTTGGACTTGCATTTCTTTGTTTTTCACTTGAAAGTCTTACTTTGATAATTTCTAAGACATCTTTCCAGTTTCAGCATCATCAGACTTACATTAAGAATTAGAAAAGTTTTCTTCTATCATCAGACTAAAGTCATTTTTACCCACCACATGAAGTGTTTTTGGTGCTACATGAATTGATCAGAATGCTCTTGACTGGTAGATGGAAGAGTCTATTTTAAAAGCAGAAATGCCTATGAACTGAAGCTCTGAGGGTGTCAGTACTGAGGTGTATCTTCAGGAAAATGGTCTCCCTTTTGCTATAACAGCCACTGAGCACAGTCAGACACGGAGAGGTGTATACTAAATGCAAATGCTATTTTTAATGCCAAATAATTGAGAAAGGAGAAGATCAAAGAGGAAGAAAGTGATTCTCATTATCACCATTGATAGTAGTTTCCACCAGTTCTTTTACGGATGCTACCTGGTAATTACTTCTTAGAAGATGCATGAAAAACTGCTAGCCAGCAGGCAGACATGAGTGAAGGAATCGGTGCTTCACTCAGGAGGCTGAATTTGTGCCAAACAAAAGGATTCTGTTAGGTCTTGCCCTTTCTGCTTCCTGTTAACTGGTGCAAATGTTGAGGATTTAATGGCACAAATATTAATTGAAAAAGAAAAAAAACTATCAACATGGTGGGTTTTTCCTCCATAGCTTATTTTACCCATGAATTCCAATATTCTTGCACCATTTGTATACTTGATTTTTTTAACTGAACAGACAGAAGAATTAATGTGGTGGCAATGGAGGTGAACAAATAATATTGTGTAATATTGTTTTACTATTTTTAAACATTTAGAAATACTTATACACTAAATATACATTTCGGCAATTTCCTTCTTTTGACTTTGAAATTTGTCCCCATAGTCGTAGTTCATGTTCTCTGTTTCTAAGTTGTAGTTTTCCAAAAGTTGTAGTTCTCTCTTCTAACAGAAGCAAAGTAGAGAAAAGTTGGGAGTTAGTTCATGGGAATGAGAATTCCACAGCTGGAGGCAGGCAGGTACAGGAGCCAGGTTGTTGAGGTTCAAATCCTGGACCTGGCCATCAAAAGCCTTCAGCAAGGTATTTCAATTTTTTTGCAAATTAGTTTCTTACCAATAAACTGGAAATAATAACATCTTCCTATATAACTGTTAGAAAGCTTAAGACTCATTATATCAGTTCAAAAAAATTGTTTCAACAGGAAGACAAAGAATAGAACCTCAAAAACCTCAAACCCTGATCTCTGATGATGACACAGATGTCTAAATACATGTAAAATTCAAAGGTAACTAATTTCTATTGGATTTCAGAAAGCTCCCAAGTACATTTGAAAAGAGATTTGCTCTTGAGTTTATTTCCTTATTTTTATTTACAAATAATAAACATAGAATGTGAGAACCATGGATGTAGGAAAATTAGAAATTGTTAAGAAAGAAATGGAACGCATAAATATTGACATACTAGGCACTGGAGAGATGAGATGGACTGGCATGGGGCATTTCGAGTCAGATGATTATATGATATATTATTCTGGAGACGAAAAGGTGAGGAAAAATGGAGTTGCTTTCATAGTCAAAAAAGAAATTTTTAGGTCCATCTTGAA
>NW_006399752.1:24380198-24395910 GCF_000299155.1 Elephantulus edwardii
GTTGATTGTGGATCCAAGCAAACTAAAGCTGTGAACAGTCTTAATCTCTTCACCATCTATCCTGATGCTGCCAATTGGTCCAGTGGTGAGAATTTTTGTCTTCTTGACATTGAACCTCAGTCCATATTGAAGGCTTCGGTCCCTGACCCTCAGCAGCAAGCACTTCAGGTCCTCCTCAGTTTCATCAAGCAGGTTTGTGTCATCTGCATAATACAGATTGTTGATAGATCTTCCACCAATCCTGATGCCGCATTTCTCCTCATAGAGCCCAGCCTCCCAGATGATCTGTTCTGCATAGAGGTTGAAAAAGTATGGAGACAGGACACATCCCTGGTGTACGCCCTTCCCAATTTTGAACCATGCAGTATTTCCTTGCTCTGTTCTGATGACTGCCTCTTGGTTCAAGTATAAGTTTCGCATTACCATGATCAAGTGTTCTGGGATTCCCATTTTTTTATATAGTCGACCTAAAATAAACTCTCAATTATGTTTAAGAATTTCAACCAAGAGAAGCTTACACATCACTAACCCTTAACTCATTTGCATCAATAACTGCTATAATGAGAAGCTTTTCCTTACACCAAATCAAATGTCTGGGTATATATCTGAGTTTTTCTTAAAGCATGGTGCTTTTCTTTTTCCTTACTATTTTGATAGGAGAGGAATAAAATGAATATTTATCTTGAGAAACCAAAAGATATGATAGACAATAGGATAAAAGCATGCAACATTTTTTAATTTGATGGATCCGTTAATGTGTGTTGTTGTTATTATTGTTATTTGCTGTCAAGTTGACTGTGACTTAAAGCAACCCTATGCACAATAGCTCTGAACCCTGCCCTATCCTGAGCCAGTCTCACTGTCTCCTACCCCAAACCATCTCATCTAGGGTCCTTCCCTTTTGTGCTGTCCTTCTACCCTTCCAAGCATAATGGCCTTCTCCAAGGATTGGTCTTTCCTGGCAACATGCCTGAACTATGTGAAATGAACCTTCAAAATCTTCGTCTCTAATTAACAACTTGTTAACATGTAGGATATGAAAAAATTCCAGTATAAGAAAAATAAGATTATTTATAATAGAGGAATCCTTTGGTATTATCTAAAATTTTAAATCAGTCTCTCTCAGACTAATTTAACTTGGCAACTTCATAATGTTATGCATTGGAAAATAAACAACATCACCTACAAATTTAAAATTGAGCTTGGATCTGACCAAGTTATCTACCATTTTACAGGAAATATGCAGAACAGAAGTGTAATCTAAATGACATCAACATATCAACAGCATAAAAGAAGGAAGCAAATGAAGGGAGCTAATAAAGACTTGGAAGAAAATCCACAACAACCAAATATAGTACATGGTTCTTGTTTGCATCCTGATTTGAATGAGTCAATGATAAATAGAGCATCTTAGAAAAAATAGAAAAATATTAACACAGTATGAGTAATAAATACTAGTAAGGAGAAGTGATCAATAGTATTAGATATGTAATGGAATGGTTATTATATTTTTTAAATTTACTTCTGCTAGAGATTTGTACTAATATTTTTTTACTAATAAAGTAACATGATATGTAAGATTCACTTTTAAGTAATGCAGCAAAAAGTATAGATATGATGATAGAGGAAACAAGGTGGCTAAGTGTTAAAGTGACCAGTGTTAAAGCTACTTTAGGGCATATGGGATTCATTATACAATTCTCTCTACTTGGATGCGCTTCAAATTTTCCATGATAAGAAACTAAAGGCCAAGATAAACTCACTTAAGCATCAACTTCTGTGACCACCTTGTAAACCAAGAGACCTTGGAAAGAAAGAATATTAGATTGACTCTGCTACATTTATCCAGTATCAACTGACAAAACCCCAGAGTTAAAAAAAAAAAAAAAAAAGAGGGGGAAGAGCAACAAAGAACAACAGAAGGATTTCAATGTTGCCAAGTCAAATTCAGCATAAACTTTCCCTGAATGAAACAAGTTGGTCTGGAGTCAAAACAGCAGTGATTCAAAATTAAACCTATGTGAGACAACAGCTCATCTTGCCACTTTAACTCAGAGAAGTCTATGGAAAGGACTTTCCACCTGGCACTGGCTGCCCCTCAGGTTACTCCCTTGTTTCTCTCTGGCAAATCTTTGACCCACAAGCCATACGGCTTTCTGAGGGGGGGGGCGGGGGGGGGCAGGCACAATTGCATGCCTGCTAACCAAGAGGTGTGACTTCTCTAATTGGCAAAGTCTGTTCTAATGTCTGGCCACCAGCTGACAGACGCCAGTGTTGACAGTGGGGGAGGGGGTGCCTGAGGGATGCAAGGGAAGGAGAGCTTGGTGCCTGAGAGGCAGAATTCTCCCATTACATTGATTCTCCCCTCCCCTCCCCTCCAATTGTTGGAGTTGAAAGACGTCAGCAGCATAATTGACTCTGTGTAAAATACAGTAAGAGAAGTCGAATGCCCACTCAGGGACATCTGCTGTGCAAAGCAACTATAAAAATAATTCTAAGATCGGGGGAAAAGGGTGGGCCTGGTAAGTCCCAGAGGGAGAGAAAAGGACAGATAAGTGAAAAATAAGATTCCTGCCTAACCAGCATGTACTGCCCACTCCATGCTGGCAACCCAGAGACCAGTGACTGAGTAGATGGTGCCATGTTTCAAGGAGGCAACAGTGGCATCAGGGGAGGTGTTTTCTGTTTATAAAATGCATGCTGTGACTTCAGGAGCTTGCATGGTCTGTAGAGTCCTGATATGGGAACTCAAAGGCTTTCTTTCTTTTCATTCATTCTGTCATTCAACAAACAGTTCCTCAGCAACCCTCCATGCCAAGTGCTTGATTAAGTGTTGGGGATTCAAAGGTAATAGGAAGATCAGGAGGATCAAGAATTATGGGCTATGGAGGGAAACACAAGGAAACGGATAATCCAGGGTTCAGTGGAGGCATCAGACGAAGGGTGTCCCAATGAGCCATGTGTATTTATATCCAGGCTCCAAGGCAACTGGCTGCGTGACATTGTTTCCACCACCTAATCTTGCTGAATTTTTGTCTCCTTTCCTGTAACAGGATCTCCAGTGGCCGTCAAGTGAATTCTAACAGCTACAGCATAAGTGTAGGAGCAGAACTGTTATTCACAGGGTCCTCAATGGATGATTTTTTTAGAAGCTTAACTTCAGTGGTACAGGTAGATGAACTCAAACCACCAATCTTTGAGCTAGTAGCATAGAGCATTCACAATTTGTCTACTTTGCAACTCCTACAGTAGAAGTAAAGCTGCCTTTCCTCTGTATAGGAGACCCAATGTCCTATGTGTAAGGTTATTGTCATGTAACAGTGAGTCACAAGTGAGTCATAGTCAACCCTCCAGCAGGTTTTCAGTGTCAGTTTAATTGCACAGGAGAAGATTCCCCATCTTTCTCCCATGGAGCAACAGGTGGACCTGGAACCTCATGCCTTTGGGATGACAGTGCAGCTCCTTACCATGAAACCACCAGAGTTTCACATATGCAAGGTAGCACTACTGGGGTACTTGTGTCAATTTCTCTATATCTATTTGAGAAGGCCTTACATTTTAAGGGAATAAAAACATGCTTTAATTTAGCCCCTCTTTGTCAAGGTTTATGAGTCTTCACTAAAAAAAAATGATAAAAAAAGGAAATTTCCACATAATTATTTGACTGAGAGGTGTTCCTATGTCCTAGGGAAGTACAAGGTGCATACTTTGTCAATAGATATGATTTATTTAGCATTTACTTCACGTTGGACACTCTGCTGTGCTTTACATGCATATGTATATTTCATTTAATCTTCAAATAGTCCAATGAGCTAAGCCTTATCAGTCTCACTTTATAGGTGATGAAATTGAGACCCAGAGAAATTAAACAGCTTGCCCATGATCACACAGCAAGCAAGTGGACTGACTTGAGGCTGAGGTCTTCTTTCCATGGCCAGGCGGCACCATGTCAGCCTGCTTGGGAAAGGAAAAGAACACAGCTCTAGGTACACAGCAGAACGATGCATAGATCCAGGAGGTGATGGAGCTGAAGGAGATAGCCAGGTAGATTTATTCTCCCTCCCTACCTCCAGCTCACTTGGACCCAGAAAGGTGATGTACGTTGCTGGGAAAGGTCACTTGTGGTCTGGTGGCCAGTCTAATGTGTGACATGGCTTTCAATACTGGATCCCTGAGCACAGCTTCAAGAAGAGGGGCTGTTCACAAGCACCAGAGCAATCAAAGATCAGGAGCTAACAACCTCTGGGCCTTCTCCCATCTAGCCTTTCAGAAAAGCAAGCCCCAACTCAGCGGTTCTCAACTATTAATGGGAGTGGAATCACTTGAAAAGCTTAAATCAGATTGCTGGACCCACCGCTAGAGTTTCTGATTCAGGAGATTTGAGTTGAGGACCAAGAATTAGAATTTTATCCATTTCTCTGGCAGTAATAAACAAAGTATGCAATGGCGTATTTGTGCTTACTTACTAATGTGTGATGAAGCATTTAACATTTTTTCACCACGTCGAAGATAACTGGCACTGGGTTCTTTACCAACCCCGCAGCAAATTTGTAATTCCTGACAGGGATGGAATATCCAGCAAGCAAAGTAAGCACAAGATAATCGGTCCCTGTTCCCAGGAAAGGCTGACACCTCTGCCCCAGAGACAAGCATTGAGAGTCACTAATGTATAGCATTGATCCTGAGGATGGATATATTTACTAAGACAGTTAGCTTAAAATTGCTAGCCGTTCCCTACTATCGATTCTCCCTTTCTTCTATGATATTAGAACTCATTATTATCATTTTTTTGCAAATAGCATGCCTTATAGGGTTTTATGCAAACAACACAAATCTTTTGTGCATTAGTCTCCTATCTACAGTGTAGTTGTCATACTAAAAAAAAAATTGCATCATTTTGCTGAGCACATTAAAAAATTCAAACATTGTCTATTCCGATTCATAGTCACCTAGTGGAATATTGCAGAACTGCTCACAGGATTGCCAAGGTTGTCATCTTTGTTGTAGAAGGTTGCTGTAACTCAGGCCTGTGGAGCAGCTGATAGATTTGAACAGCTGGTCTTTCCATAAACAGCTCACAGAACTTTCTCTTTAACACACCTTTCAGTTAGCAGAGCTTTTGGTTAGCCACTGGGCCCCAGGACTTGCTGAGCATGTTGTTGCTGTTAGGTGCCGTCGAGTCATAGACGACTCATAGCCACCCTATGAAAGAAAGACCTGAGCATTGTTCATAGAGTTTCTGGAAGCAAGCCATTTCAGAAGTGAATGCCACCCCTGCTTCCAAGCTTGTTTATTTCAGGAAGGACCACCAAACACTGTCCACCACGGGTAACAATTATTGCATTTGGCACATCAGTGTCATGCTGCCGACCAAAAGGCATTTTAACTAGGAGGCTGGATCCCCTCCACTCACTCTCCTTAATGAATCAATTTTCCATCCTAATGCTCACCAATCTTGGCCAACAAGCTCCTGTAGAACCCAGCTCCTGTAGATGGCTTTCAATATTTTATAGATAATATTTGATAGCTGCCTTGCTTCTGAAAATAGCCATGAAACTGATTCACACATGATGGATATAAGCAGTAGGGATATAATATGTATGTAACTTCCAGGTTGTGTCCTTAAAGGAATTGACCAGGTCCTTCACTTCCATCTTCCCTCTCCACACTGGCTAAAATGTAGACATGGTGATAGGACAACTTGGATAGGCAGCAGAAGGCACACAGGAAGTGGAGGACTTAATGGAACAGAACTACTAAACCATCCTGGATTTTATGTGAAGAAAAGTAAAAAATCCTGGGGAAAAACCCTCCCTTTATTCGAGTCTGGATACGTAATCCCTTAGGGAGTTGTACTACTAATTCAAAGGCCTTGCCTCTCTGGTAGTTGAAATCCTCCATTCTTTCTGAAGGAGAAAGATGTCAATCCCTTCTAAGGCAATTTACAGCAGCAGAAAACCAATGGATAGTCAGCTATGAGTCAGATCCTACTTGACAGCAATAAGGGTTTGTTGTGTTGCTGTGTTGTTGTTTTTTAATTTGTAATGTTAGGCCCCCTTGATTTGCAGTAAAAATCCTAGATTATACAGAAGCATGCTAAGGAAGTTTTGTTGTTTGTTTGTTGTTGTTGTTGTTTTTGGTGTATGTGTGTGTGTTTGTGTGTCCTTCCTTTTTTTTTTTAAGTTAATTTCAGTGAACATTTACAAAGATTTTGGATTTCCATTCATTCACTGTTGCACATTTCTCCCCACCCACCCCCACCCTCATCCCCGGTTCGCTCATGTCCGCTAAGGAATTTTTTTAGAAAACCACAGATGAGGACAGTCAGATCACAAAGCAGTCAAACAGAAAAATGATAGATACATGAACAATGACCAATGAGTTGTCTGTGCCCCATAAGTAACAAACACTTGATGATGGAGAGCAAGACAGCAATGCAGATGCATCAGCGATCATCTTCAGTTGGTCTGGCCAAGATTTGACTTTGCCAAAAGTCAAGTAGTTGTTTCTAAGGATTTCATTTTCATTTACAATTATAGAAAATGTTTCCTCATCTTGTTATTGCCCTAAATTATACCTATAATCTTCCTAACTTGGATTGTTATCTGATGCACAATTATGTTTCTAGAAGAAGACCAGAATCTCAGCAGATGATTTAAAATGAGAGTTAAATGATTATAATTTGTTTTTATTTTTGTCTTATTGAAACCAAACACTACAGAATTGCCAGAGTCTATTTCAGTCTATAACAGTGATGGTTTGAGGCAAGAATATATAGTTTCTCTTAAAATAGCTTCTTGGATGAAAGTATATGAGGACAAGAATATAATTGTCCAAAGAAGGAGAAAGGAAATGAAAAAGTCAGTTCTCACCATGATCAGATTCTGTCTAGGCAGGTTCATTTTCAACCAAAATGGCAAATCTCTATCCAGTGTCAGTCTTGGAGAAAAATAACAAAAGTTGAAGTCAAAAGAAATAGCAAAAATCAGAGCATCTCAATGTTAGTTTCTGCATTTTTGTAACATCTTAGAGGTGTCACAGCATTTTTACAGCACATTATCTTATCCAAAGAAAATGTCTTTCCTTAATAAATAAAATTCCAATAATGATCACCCAAAATTACATGGAGTTAGCTTACTGGAGTTAGCTTACTGATTTTAGGAGTTTTGGAGCAATAAATTTTTTACAAGATTGCTTGTCAACTCCCCTCAATAGAATAAGACTTATATTGAGTTACTCCAGTTTGAGAGTATTGGTTAATTGGATTTAGAATGAATACTTTTAATAATTGTCTGTCTTGAGAACCTTGAGCATGCCTAACATATTAATATCATGCACTAGATATAGAATGAATGAATGAATGCAAAATACAGATACTTATAGGAATTGAGATCAAATCAACTTGAAATTGTAAATATCCTACAATGCAGCATGCCTTATGAGAAACTATAGAGCTATTTAAAAATCATCTTACTTTTTCTTTTTTGTTTGATAAAACTGTAAGGCAATTGAAGGTGACCAGGTTTGTGGCTCAAATTCAGTTTCTTGGCATAATTATGGAGCAAAGGTGTATTTATGAAAAGTCATCAGCAATACAGTATGATAGAAAATCCATGCTAATTATAATTCATGAGCAGTGGATAAGTATATATAGTTAAAAGAATATACCAACTAAACAGTTTCAGAATAATCTTCAAATATCAGATAGGGTGTCTCTTGCAACATCTACTATGATTTCATCAGATTCTAAGTGTAACTTTCAAATTAGACTGCAGCCAAAGACCTCCCAAAAGTCTGATGTCATCGGTGGCAGATAATTTCACTGCTCTGTGTATGTTTACCTAATAAACTAAAAATGAAGTGTTTTTTACAACTCTGTAAATTATAGTAACAAGATTCCCTACTTAATCATTCTTGTTGCATTTCTAAATTTGCCTTTATAAAGACTTAGAGAAAAATAAATTAAGAGAAGGAAGAGAATGAGTGGAGAGTGAAGGAAAATGAAGATTTACTGGAGTCCAGTCCTATTGAAAAGATGACCAAGTTCTCACACAATGTATTTCTTGTGACAGAGATGATCAGTCAGGGAAGGTCTTGGAGTAACTAAGTGTGACTTTGTGGTTATATTGTTTATTTTAGCTGTTGTAGAGTCATTTCTTACTCAAAGGAGAAGCTATCTGTGGACTACAGTCCATCATGACAATTTTTTAAATAAAAGAACTAAAGGATATTTAACTTGAAGATATCACTTCTCACATATTCCTCCATAGTTAAATAACATGCATTACAAAGCTCATTGTGTTTCAAGAAGATCGAAAACAAAAGGACTAATTTCAGATATTTTAAAAAATAACACTCAAGTAATTTTTCTATTTGTCAACTTGATTGCAACCCATCAAGAGTGATTAAAATACTTTTGTGCTGTAATTTCTTCATAATTTGATATTTTTACATCAGGTTTCAAAATTATAACATCTAAGGGACTCTCAGAATATAAATGCCAAATTAAAAAGCACTTACATGGAACAAATACTTATCAGTAGCTCATTCTTAGCAACAGAATGGAACAGGTTTTAGTTCTTATCAAGTTGTTCATCATCTCAGACCCTGAAAGGTTTGAAGATTAAGTATTTTTTTTTATAAAAAAATCACTTTTTTTATTAAAAGACAAGTTGAAGTCACACCCTCAGCTCATCTATTTAGTATTTTTAACCAGACTTCCAAGTAAACTGGTGACCAGTAACCAGAAAGGGATCACAGATATATATAGGAGCTAAGCCATACAGTCCTTCAAGGGAGGTAAGGGAGGGTCTGCTAGGGACTTATTAAGGCTGAAAGAATGCTTGCACTCAGAAATTATTGACTTGGAGAGTAAAAGTTAGCTAGAGGACAATATTTGTTTGGTAATGGACATATTTTAGGCATGTGGCCAGGAAGGACCAGTCCCTGGAGAAAGACATCATGCTTGGAAGGGTGAAGGAATAGTGAAGGAGAAGAAGACCCTGGATGAGAAGGATTGACTCAGTAACTGGAGTAATGGAGGTAGGTATGTTGGGGACAGTGAGACTGGCTAACGATAAGGCAAAGTTCAGAGCTATTTTATATAGGGTCTCTATGAGTCACAAGGAACTCGATGGCATATAACAACAACAACTGAATGCCTCTAAAATCACTTGGAAGATAGACAGCAATGAATAAATTTTTAAGCTATCCTTTCCTTAGGTTAAAGATATCCTTAAAGAAACCGAATCAATACAATAGCTAATCCTCAAGTCCTTTCCAACCCCTAACCATATACTCACCCCATGCAAGAATAAAGGGGGCCCCAGTTGACTTCAGCTTTGCACTGAATGTTTGTGTAACAGAATGACCTTTTATCCTCCTCCCTTCCTCTCCTATGTCAGGCAATTATTTTGACATAAGAGCAAAAGAAAAACTCAACAAATTGTTCATCCAGGCTGATGAAAGGCTTACTATTTTGGCTAGTTTCACTCACTGAAGTCATACCAACAATCATAAAGATGGCACATTTCCAGGCAATACTTCCTTCTGTTATAAAGTCACTGTTGGAGTTGAGACAAATGGCCACTGACAATAATAATAAAAAAAAAATCTCTGAAGAACACACCACAGATTAGGACCCTTCTTGCTGCCTTATTCATGCCTTCACATGTGATTTCCCAGGCCATGCAGGAAATTGGATGGAGCTGCTGAACTCCAAGGGATAGTAATAAAAGTGGAGGGATGGGAGGTAGCAAGGAATAAAAGCTAAAACTTGCAAAGAAGAAGGCTGTCTCGGTAGACCTTGAGGTTCCAAGAAGATTCTCAAAAGAGTGGAGCATAACACTGGAATGTGAGGAAATGGCCATTGTCTATATTGTCAGATTGTCTCTGGGGAATGAACCTGATCAGATTAAGACTCCTCTTCTCTCCCTTCCATGACAGGGGCTGACTTCTGGGGCTCCATTTAAGTAGTCAGAGGGTCAAAAGAAAAACACTTTCAATGACTTTGCTTATTTTACTTTAAGATATTAAAACTCAGTCCCTTCTGAAACATAGCTTGAAGGTATTGTAGTGGGAAGACACAAATAAAATACTACGAATGCCTCACACCTGGAGAGAACTGTCCTCTTTACAAAGAAACATCAGTACTTCATTTCATTTTATCCTGTCGACCAAGCAACAAGCTTAGAATGAACCATCTCTCCACTCTACTGCCACCCACTACTAGAAAAGATTGTGAAACTTCTGTCACGATCACTCAGCCAGCATCTCTCTGAAACCAGGACTTCTCCCTCTGTGTCTTAATTAAATTGCCCTAAGCTGTGGATAAGCATTACTGAGTGCCTGGCCTTTTTTCCTTTTTCCTTTTTAGTTTAATAGTATGCCCAGAGATTACATTTTTTTAGTTTTCCTACTTTCATCCCCGCAACAGTGTCCCCCAAAATAATCTTGAGCCTTCTGACACTTCTTCTTGAAAGTGAGGAGGGAGCAGCCTCTAACAATTACAAAAGGTGGTTTTATTCTGAAAGGCAGAGGCGGACCAAATAGCTCAACTACCCAAGGAAAAGTCATAGTGAAACAGCAGCCAAACCGAAGTTGGACACTGGATGGTCTCTAAAATCTGGCAGAATATAGCTTTCTGCCTGATAGGGGCGTGGCCAAGGGAAGTGCAGAGAGAATGACTGGGGGAGGTAGTGGTACTTGGGCTGAAGGATATAATCTCCTCTTTTCAAGGACAGTTTTACTCAGCACCCTTCCTCCGAAGGAGGTTACCTCTTCATTCTTGGTCCCATAGAGGAGCAGAGCCAGGTTTTGTGCACTCAGGCGTTCTTCCATACATATAGCATTCACTGTGCAAAGAGAGTGCAGCGGGGTCAGAGACCACCTACCTTCACCCCTTACCTGAAGCCAGTCAGGAGCTGACTAGGACGCATGCACCAAGCCTCAGGCCACCTGAGAAGGTAGTGGACATCCCACTGAAAAAGGATATTGTCAAATATGCTTCAGTCAACCATAAATAAGTCCGAAAAATAAAACTTTTATGGGGATTTTACCCCAGAAAAGCATGAAATGTGTTTTAGCTGGTTTGGGGGAAGAGAGGTGTTGAAGGCTGACTCGTCTCGTGAGAGCACAGCTAATGGAAACGTGCTCCTATCCTGAACACAGCTTCTGAAGCACTTACTATTTTTAAATTATGATGCCGTCCTTTGGTTAAGTTAAGTGATTAAGCATTTACCATGATAATCTCCACTTCCCATCAGTTTGTCTTGCTTTGGTACCCTTTGTGGTGCTGTGATATTGGAGGTTATAACTACGTATTTCAAATACCGGCAAGGTCCTCTGTATCAGAATACCTTGGCTTCTGAAAATTAGCCAATGAAAACGTTAAGGATCACAGTAGAATAATTTTAATTTGTTTGTTTTGGATATGTCATCCCTGAGAGAAGACTGTGTCAGTGAATTAGAGCGTCAATGAGGAAAAGGGAGAGATTAAGTGCAATGGATTGGCACACTAGCCACCTCAATGGGCTTAAACAAGCCTCAGTTTCATCTATACAACATGTGCGAAACTACTAGAAAGGAGCTCTGGTGGCACAATCCATAGTGAGCTGCACTGTCCACCCAAAGGCTGTGCTTTTCCAGTGGTTTGGTCCACCAGTAACTCAAATATATCAATGGCTCCTCTGGAGAAGGAAAATCTCCTCTCATTTCAAATTCATATTCTCAGAAACCCAATGGCCAAGCCAACTCTTCAGCAGTGAGTTTGAATTTGAGGTTCTCATGAGGAAGGGTAGAGGGTCAGACAAGGAGAGGAAGGCCCTCAACCAGGTGGATTGACACAGTGACTGTTGAAATGGGCTGTGTCAGGAAGTGAAAAGACGGCACAGGATAGAACTAGGTTCATTTCTTTTGTTCATAGGGTTGCTAGGAGTCGTACTCAACTCTACGGCACCTAAAAACAATAACAACAACATAAGGATTAAATAAAAAATAAAGCCTTAGATCCACCCTTGAATATGGCCCATGATACTGTTTTAAATAACTTTTCAAAATGTTTATATAGGAGTAAAACCTCACCTGATGTATTATTATTTTAACAGTGTCACATTGCCAGTCACTAATAAATGGCCCAATTACTTTCACTGAGAAAACAGTTTAAATATATATCTTTATAAACAGATACATTATTAGCAGTAATTTATTGATGTTATATTTTTAATTCTTTCTTTAATTAGGATTTTAATGAAAGTTTATAAAGAACATGGATTTCCATTCATTCATTGTTGAACATTTTCCTCCTTGCCCACCCCTCCCCGCTTAGTTCACCTTTATCTTTGGAAAAAAAATTTCATTGTTATACAATCCTCCCCACCCCCAGTCCACTTTACTATGCTGCGCTTATTCTGGACTGTTATCACGCAAATAATACCTAATCATATATTCTATTTAAGCAGTTCTCTCGCTCATCTGTTTCAATGAAGTGTACATTATTTATCACTTCTTTTCTTAGTTTCCCCCCAAACCCTATGTCAGTCCTGTTTTATATCAATGGCATGATACAGTATTTGTCCTTTTGTGACTGAGATATTTCACTCAGCATAATGTCCTCCAGGGTCCCCCATTTTATATAATATTTCATAAGTTCCTCATTTTTCAATGCTTAGTATTCCATTGTGTGAATATACCACAGCTTCTCTATCCATTCATTTGTTGATGGACACTTGAGTTGTTTCCACCTCTTTGCTATTGTGAACAACACAGTAACAAATATGGGTGTGCATACACCTACTAGGGTGGCAGTTCTGATTTCTTTAGGGTATATTCCCAGTAGTGGAATTGCTGGTTCAAATGGTATTTCTACTTTGAAATTTTTGAGAAAGCATCTTACTGCCTTCCAAAGTGGTTGCACAACATCATATTCCCACCAAGAGTAGATAAGGGTCCCAGTTTCTCCACAACCTCACCAGCATTTGTTATTTGCTGCTGTGTTTAATTTTGCTATTCTTACTGGGGTGAGATGATATCTCATAGTTGTTTTGGTTTGTATCTCTTTTACAGCTATGGATTTTGAACATTTCTTCATGTGTTTGTTTGCCATCTGAATGTCTTATTTGGTGAGGTGTTTGTTCATATCCGATGCCCATTTTGTAATTGGGTTGTTTACCTTTATCTTGTTGTGGTGCTCGAGTACTCTATAAATTCTAGATATAAGTCCCTTATCAGACTTGTCATTACTAAATATTGTTACCCAATCTGTAACTTTCCTTTTTACCCTGTTGGAGAAGTTTTTTTATGTGCATAGGGACTTTGATTCTTAGAAGGTCCCATTCATCTATTTTATCCACTCCTGGTTATAAGTTTTTAGGATGCTTGGAAGACTGTTCATGTTTTGGATTAGGGATTCTAGGGTTCTACCAAGATTTTCTCTAATGAAGTTTATAGTCCTTAGTTTTAGTCCTAGGTTCTTGATCATTTTGAGTTAAGTTTTCTGTGTGGTGTGACGTTTTATGCTTGAATTTTCTGCAGATAGTTTTCCAATTTTGCCAACATCATTTATTAAAAAGGCTATAGATTCCCCACTTATCTGATTTCATCTCCTTGTCAAAAATCAGTTGACCAAAGGCAGATGAGACACCTATACCTGGACCAAGAAGCAGTTGTCAGAATAAAGCAAGGAAACACTGCATGGTTCAAAATTGGGAAGGGTGTATGCCAGGGATGTATCCTATCTCCATACCTTTTCAACCTGTATGCAGAACAGATTATCCAGGAGGTTGGGCTCTATGTGGAGGAGTGTGGCATCTGGATTGGTGGAAGATCTATCAACAATCTGCGTTATGCAGATGACACAACCCTGCTTGATGAAACTGAGGAGGACCTGAAGTGCTTGCTGCTGAGGGTCAAGGACTGCAGCTTCCAATATGGATTGAGGCTCAATGTCAAGAAGACAAAGATTCTCACCACTGGACCAATTGGAAGCATCAGGATGGATGGTGAAGAGATTGAGATTGTTCACAGCTTTAGTTTGCTTGGCTCCACAGTTGGCAATAGCAGCCAGGAAATTAAAAAGGCATATTGTGACAGGAAAGTCTGCTGCTAGGGACCTTTCCAAAGTACTGAAGAGGAATGGTATCTCTCTGAAGACTAAAGTGTGTCTGACACTGGCCAGGTCTTTGCAATCGCATGTAATGCACCAGAGAGTTGGACAATGACTAGGGAGGATAGAAGGAGAATTGATGCCTTTGAGCTGTGGTGCTGAGGAAGAGTATTGAATGTACCATGGACTGCCAAGAAAACAAACAGATTCATCCTAGAGAGGGTTAAACCAGGCTACTCCTTGGAGGCAAGGATTCTAAGGCTTTGTCTGACATACTTTGGACATGTTTTAAGGAGGGACGAGTCCTTGGAGAGGGACGTCATGCTTGGGAGGGTGAAGGAAAGGAACAACAGGGGAAGACCATCTATGAGGTGGATTGATTAAGTGACTGGGGTAATTGGGATAGGAGTGTCAGAGACAGTACAATTGGCACAGGACAGAGCAGAGTTTAGGACTTTTGTGTATAGGGTCGCTATGAGTTGCATGCAACCCGACAGCACATAACAGCAAGAACAACAACAACAACAACAACATATTTTAATAGCATTCTTTTATTTTCTTTATTTTTATGGTAATGTTCTATTTTGGCAAGCAATGCTTATTTTCATTTATGGAAATAACAGATTTTTATTTAAATACATTATTTCCATTTTTTTAAAGATATGTGTTCATGTAAAGAAAAGTATCTGATAATTATATAATATCTCAAATCAGAGTACAACTATGAATTTTGGAAACTGTGAACTGGGCACCTCCTAAGGATGATTTCCCTTCTAAGACCAAAAATTCCAATGCTATCAAGTTGATTCCAACTCACAGCAACCTTAGAGGATACAGTACTACTGCTCCAAAGGGTTATCAGGTAGACCTGATGACATAGTGCATTTACGTAACCTGCTAAACAAAAGTTCATTGATTTAAATCCACCAGCAACTATAGAGGTGAAAGGCAATCTCCTTTAAAGAAAAATATGTATCCTCACAAACATGGTGGTGAATAAGAGCAGGAATCATGAGTTTTGTCTTAGTGTGTCAATCATTATAGAAACAGACTGCCTGCCAAATCATTTACAGAAGAATGACTAGGGAGTTTTAAACACAAATATTTTGATTAGCAGACAAGACAAGTGCTTAAACACTACATCACCAAGGCTTTAGTTGGGGGTGTGTTTGTGTGTGTGTGTGTGTGGTATTTTTTTTATTTTACAAGAGTAAGAAAATTCAGAGCTTATCTAATCCAACTTCTTTTTTTAAAAAAATTAAGAAACAAAATACATAAACTTCACCTTAACTAACCAAGGCCTCTATATTACTTGGGCTTCAATTTTGCTTAGAGTAGTAAAGGAACCCAGATTAACAAGATTTAAAGAATATGCACAATTTTATTCTGCCAAGTAAGATTTCCGGAATAGCAGCTAGTGCTGGAGGTAATATCCCTTGTTATCTCTGGAAACAGGTTGCTGTGTGCTCTGCTGTCCTTAGCATTTAATATTCACCTCACGATCCAACATGACCAACAAGTCTGCATTCCAGAAAATTGATAGAAAGAAGGAACATTTCTTTTCTCCCTTCAAAATTTCTTCTTGGAATAAATTTATAATCTGTTACAGCC
>NW_006399752.1:24398065-24398880 GCF_000299155.1 Elephantulus edwardii
CGCTATGAGTCGCAAGCGACTCGACGGCACATAACAACAATAACAACAACAACAACAATTGCAAACTCAGCGACCGGAAGATAGACGTGCAGATCAATTTTACTGCACAGGACTCCGTGCGCAGCAGAAGACCCGGAGTTCTACTACTAAAGAAAAAAAGAAAAGCTACTGGAGAAGAATGTTCTGTCTCAGCCAGTACCTCATTACTCAAGATGGAAACAAATTACTAGAATGGTCTCTCTCCTACATCGTATTTTTTCCTACAGTAAGGCATACACCTGAATGTTTACTCATTCACGTGGAAAATGGGGGGAAAATCCCCAGATTCTTGGTCATATTGTTTCAAATTCTGTTTTCTAGTTTTAAATTAAAGAGCTCTAATGGCTTAGTCTGTATCTAGGAGCACTGTTAATCAAGAGGTTGAACATCTCCAGTGCTTCAAATCCACCAGCAGCTCTGGAAGAGAAAGATACGCTGACTTTTCCTATTACAACAGAGCCTCAATCAGAGAGCCAATGCAGAGTCACTGTAAATTGGAACTGACTCCACAGGAATGTGTGAATTTGTATGACAGTTTTAAATTAGCATCTACTCAACTAGTATTAAAATAAATGTTGTTGTTGTTATATTGTTGTTATATGCAGTTGAGTTAGAACCAACTCATAGCTGAACCACCAGTCATTTTAAGAGGCAGTAAGTCACACAGAAGGAGATTGCCCATCTTTCTTCCATGGTGGATTCAAACCACATGCTTTTAGATTGACAGCACAGCTCTTTAACTATTAGGCCGCCAGAGCTCATAAGGTTGTTCTTTT
>NW_006399752.1:24407265-24409191 GCF_000299155.1 Elephantulus edwardii
AGAAGCTATTTTGCAATCCCAATGGCACATGGTTCCAATCTACCAAGGTTCTCTCATTAAAGAAGGATGGACAATCTCCTCATATGCAATTTATCACCTCAGAAAACCTGCAAGGAGGTCAGCTATGAGTCAGTTCTAATTTCATGGTGCACTACATTCGTAGAAAGCTGTACAATGAATAAGGAAGACCAAAAAGAATCAATATCTTTTAACTGTCATGTTGGCAAAGAGTATTAAATGTACCATGGACTGCCAGAACAACAATCAAATCTGTTTGGGAAGACACACAGCCAGAATGATATTTAGAAGGAAGAAAAAATGGTGCAACTTTGTCTCACTTTGGGTTTGTAATCTGCAGGTATCCATCATCAGAGGACAGCATGGTTGGAAAGTAGAGGATCGCGGTGGGGGGGATGATCTGGATTGACAAAATAGTGGCTGCGACAGCGGCTCTAGCACGGCAATGGGTACGAGGGCGGCACAGGACAGTACAATGCTATGTTCTAATGTGCATAAAGTCACTATGAGTTGAAACCAATGGGCTGGCACCTAGAAACAACATAAAAGCATCCACATGGGTAATTCCAGTCTTCTTACCTTGCTTATTTGTAAACTCTCACTCCAACAATGTGAAAGCTCATTCTCACCATCCAACATTATTGCTTAATTGTTCAATTCAGTAACACACATATCGTGGTTTTAGAACTGAAGCAACAATTTTAAATATTCTGTTTTGGATCCTTCTGAAAGTTCCCTCCATGTATTAAAATACTTGCATTATTATTATTTCATTTGTTAAACAAATTAAGCATTTTCTATAAGCTTTTGGTTCTGCTGAACTAGCTCACATATCAATATCTTACTTTTAAAGATTTTTATTGTTTACTAAAAATAATATTCTCAAATGTCAAATTTCTTTTTCAATTAACTTCAAATAGTCTCTCTCTTTTCTATTTTATATTCCAAACTTCTTATCCAAATTCAAAAGACAGCACTAAAAACATCTTATATACCATATTTTCATACCTGTTTACGTTTTTGTGGAATTTTTTTATGTTAACATTTAAAACAAAAATCCTTAAACTCTTGTCTACTGCGTCATTGTCTACTCCAACTCATTGCTGACTCTCCATTAGATTTCCAAGGCCATAAATCACAGGGCGAGGGACTGCCCTCTTTCTCCTGCAAAATCACTGGCAGATTCAAAGCTCCAGACACGTGTGGCTCCAGGTTAGCAGGACAACTCCCAGTGCACGAGGCTTCCAGAGGTCTTTGAAATATAAGAAAGACTTAAGTTCTGATGTTATAGATGCTGTTCCATATTTCTATTTTACTGCCAATCTAAACTTTTTTAGGATCCTAATGTTGGTTTTCCATTAATTTCTCCATTTTCATCTCTAGGCCTTTGCTGTGTGTGTTGTTTCCAAATGCTAAGCCTGTGGACAACTGTGTAGTTGCTGGTATGCTGTGTTTGGGTTACAGGAGAGGTGGGTAGGCAGTTTTTCATAGAGAATTCAACATCTTCTCAGTTTCATTTCTCTGCTGTACCAGATTCCTCAAGTCCTGAGGTATTCTGCATTTTCCCTTCATTCTTTCTCTGTTCTTTAAGACATGATTGGAATATATTATCTACTAGTGTCTTTTCTCAGAGCTCTAGTGGTATAATGGCATAAGTGTTGGACTATTAACCTAAAGGTCAATAGTTTTAACTCACTGGGTGCTGAGCAGGAGAAAGATGGGGCGGTCTCCTCCCTAAAAATTTGTAAACCCGTTGTGGAAACTATAGAACAATATCATTGATTTCACACGCAAGCAAGAATCTACCGAAGATTATACAAAAACGACTGGAACAGCACATCATCAGAGAACTGCCAGAAGTCCAGGCTGGGTTTAGAAGGGGCTGTGGTACTAGGGATATTGTTGCTG
>NW_006399752.1:24409291-24415285 GCF_000299155.1 Elephantulus edwardii
AATTATCTTGGTATTTTTTATAAGCAAATATAAATTCAATCCTATTTAAAAACTAAAGCATTTGTTCTCCACAAATTATTCAGTATTTGAGATTCTGTGATCTCTGAGATTCAATTTTTATGTGATTGTATTCTTAAAATTTTATGGGCAAAATTACATTTACTACATATCACAAATTAAATAGTATTTTTCTTGACATGATTTAAAATAGAACTCCTCATATGCTAACATAGTCGATGTTTTGAAGTCAAAATTCCACTACACCTAAGTTACTAAACATTTGCATTATTTATAGTTTATATTACTTTCATTGTATAATGAAGAATTTATGCCTTAGAGTTGTGGTGAGGGAGAAGAGTATTGAACATCTGGACGAATAGTATAGACTGTCAAGAGAAGAAACAGGTTTATCCTGGAGAAGGACACAGTAACTGGGATAATGGAGATAGGTGTGTCAGAAACAGTGAGACTGACTTAGGATAGAGCAGAGCTCTGAGGTATTTATTGTACACAGAGTCACATTACAGGTGACTTGATAACATGTAACAATTTTGTCACTAAGAATACAATAACTATAAATGTATTGGTACAGGTAACCATTTCTTTGCTGAAAATATTTTCTAGAATATATTTTAAAATCTAGAGTTCTTAGAGCAAAGACTATTACCAATTTGAGATTGGCTGTGAGGTGAACCTCAATATAATCCTTCAGAAATTTCTCCAGCTTTCAAGATATACAAACCATTTCAGTGAAATAATTTTACTTTCACTGTGACAACTTCAAATTTCTACATTTAATGATTTCTAAAATAATATCATAAAGCCACTTGAAATGGACTATCTTTAAATATGTTTGAAGGTGAATATTATCCATTTTTTGTTTACTGTTCACTTCACATACAATCTCTACAAATACATGTCTATTAATAAACGCATACTCTAAGTGCAATTGAAAGCTGATGTTTTAAGTCTGCATTTGTCTCTCTTGTTTTCTGCATCCTGAATTTGTATCTACCACTTTTATCGTAGATTGGATTGTTTGTTGTTTTCTAATTGCTTTTCTTTTTCTTGGGGCATCTCAAAGGCCATGAAAGAGTTAAAAAGCAATGTTTGCTAGATGGCTTAATGGCACACCTGCTTCCTTCCAACTGGGAATCCTTTGCCTCTGGGGCCCAAGTCTGGAAGGCATGTTTCCTATCAGAAAGAGCAGGCCCAGACATCCTCTGTGGTGCTAAAAAAAAACCAAAACCAAACAAAACAAAAAACGAAAAAAAAACCCAAAAACCAGCAGGACTTCGAATGCAGAAGAATCAGAGAGTGGAAACCCAAGATGAAAGAGTAGAAACCATTCCCAGGTCAAGCTAAGTACATAAATAAAGAAACAGCAACAAAAACACAGCTGGCCAGTAACTTTCAACTCATGGAGCCTCTGAGGTTTTAAGTCTGTCTTCTACAGAGCTACCGGTGAGTTTAAACCAGTGACCATTCAGGAAGCAGTCCAACACATAAGATACTATGCCATATTTAGCAGGCCATACAAATAATATTTTCAGTTTTGCACACTATGCATTTCTGAAAAGGTACTTGAATTTGAATATTTGAAAATCACACGTTATAGCACTTTATGCACTGGGGAAAGGTTGGTTCATAATCCAGAGTGGGGGAAAAATAATTAACTCACTTATTATGGGTCCTTTAAGTATTAATTGTGTCAGATCAGGGCCACTCAGTAAATCGGAGAGGATATTGAACCAAATACCTCCCCATCCCTTGGAGCGTTTTCTCATCTTTTAATAGATGGTCTAGTGGGTAAAGACAAGAGACCTCTGGTGGTCTAGTGTTAAAAACCTGCACTGCAATCCCAATGGCATGTGGTTCAAAACCACCAGCTGCTCCATGGGAGAAGGATGGGCAATCTCCTCCCACACAATTTGCTACCTCTGAAAACCCATTGAAGGATTAGATTAACTACAATTTTGTTCCATCTCAATGGTACTTACCAACAACAACAGTGGATTGGATACCCAAGGGACGGTCACTGTGAATGGGAATCTACCCAATCAATAACAGTGTGTGAGTTAGTGGATAGTAATGAAGCCCTCATTCTTGACCTTGAACTCTGGATGTATTAGTTATCTGGTCCAGAAGTAGAGTTTCTTTTCTACTATGAAGACAGGCAAGACAGAAATAAATAAAACAAAAATCCTAAAATTAAGTAAAAGAATACTGATGATAAATAATGACCCAGAGTGATGCATGAGATTAAGGATTTAGGCAGGATGATGCAAGAAA
Source organism: Elephantulus edwardii (assembly GCF_000299155.1). Classification (NCBI taxonomy): domain Eukaryota; kingdom Metazoa; phylum Chordata; class Mammalia; order Macroscelidea; family Macroscelididae; genus Elephantulus; species Elephantulus edwardii. Next base: position 24,411,584 of record NW_006399752.1, read on the forward strand.
GAATAATTTGGAGGTGTCCTACTGAGATTAGATGGTCAGGGAGACTCTCCCCAAGGAAGTGGTGCTTGAGCTGAAGTTTGAAGGGTGGTGGGGGACCTGTCACACAAAGAGCAGAAGAAGAGCTCACAAGAAAAGAGGACAAGCTTAAGACTCCAGAGAGTCTTAAGCTTGATGTTTGAGGAACATAAAGTCAGATGTGCAGGGGGGAAGAACAAGGTACAGATGGGAAAGTCAAAGTAAGACACACAGAGACTGTATTCTGGATCGTTTTATGGACCGTAGTAAAATCTTTGCATTTTAATCCATGAAAAACAAGAAACCAGCAGCCCTATAAATATGTAATTGGGGGGAAGAGAGCTTTAAATGCTATTTAAACCAATCTATCATCTCACATACTTTGGACATGTTGCAAGGAGGGACTGGAGAGGGACATCATGTTTGGCAGAGTGGAGGGACAGCACAGGAGAGGAAGACCTTCGATGAGATGGGTCGATTCTGTGACTGGTGTGGTGGGAATGAGTGCGTCTGAGAGTGCTAGATTGGCACAGGATAGAACGGCATTTAAAGCTCTTGTACATAGGGTCACTATGAGTCGCAAGCGACTCAGTGCCACATAACAACAACAACAACAACTATCTTCTGGATCAGTGGTCAGATTTTTATTTTCACTGCAGGGATCAAGATTTGATTCTTGGCCAGTGCACCTCAAATAAAGCCACTATTGGTCCTTCAAGGGATGTCTTCTGGCCTAGTGGGTAAGGAATTATGCTGCTAATCCGAAAGTGGGCTGTTTTAATCCACCAGCTGCTCTGCGGCAAAAGCATGAGTAATCTCCTCCTGTGCTATTTACAGCCTCTTGAAAACCTGCTAGAGGGTCAGCTATGAGTTGATTTTTACTAGACAGCAATAAGAATTAATATTTTTTTTCTTCAATGAAGGCTTGCATGTTGCCATAGGATGAATAGTTTCAGCAGAGCCATCAAGACTAAGAAAAGGTAGGAAGAAAACCTTGGTGCTTCTCCAAATCAGCTAATGAAAACCATATGGATCTCAAGGGTCCAATCCACAAACAGTCACTGTGCATGAAGTGACTATCAGTTCGATGTCTGCCTTTTGACGACCAACAACTGCATCATTTGCCAGTTAGTATCCTAAATTCATTACACTTAATTGTGCAGGTAATTTAAACATAAATCCATTTTGTCACAGATGATTTATTCTAGTGTTAGAATAGCCAATAAGATCTCTTCTTAACAGTTTTGAAAAGCACATGATCTTGATATTTTGTGAGGATTTTAAAATGTTTTCTGTTCAGCTCTTAATAAATTCATACACAGTTTTCTTTTGTGGACAGCATGAATGTTTGGGCAACAGCTTATTTTCCCAGCTTGTATGTTGACAATAATTTTCTTGGTTTGATCTCATATTCGGACTAAAACTTAATAACAATGTTTGCCATTACCAGGAATAGTAAGTGTAATTCTCTCTCCTTCTTCTTAAAAATGCTAAGCATAAGCCAATAACCCTTTCATTAATTTGTTTAAATCCTTTCCTTTTTTCCAGTCATTAACTCAATATTGTCTGTATTTCTTTAGGCTGTATCACAAACTTGGCATTGTGTTATCACTAGAAACATATAAAGATGATGTGCTGATTGGGGAGACAGAAATGAAACAAATTATAGTGGTGCAGGGTGATACATTAAAATTTGCAATAGTACCATATACAAAATGCTAGGGTGTCACTGAGTGAAGGGAGTGGTTTATTGTGCTTTGGGAAATAAAGATCAGACACACTCATGTGTTAGAGACTGGTGGAACCCCCAAGATTGTGGCTGTTGGACACCCTCTAAGCCTGGCACTGAACCCACCTCCCATGAATCAAATTTCAGTCAAGTAGTAGGCCTCCAAAGGGAATAATATAACACCAGGGGAAAAGGGTTCTTCAGTGCAATAATTTGCCCCCAAACAAAGGTCAGAAGGCTTGGAGAGGCAAGAAAGAATAGAAATGAGAAAGCCAGGGAGATTGTGACCAATGTCATCAAACAAAATGTTGGGGAGCTTTTTTCCTTGGGAATTATTTTGTTTTACCAACTTTAAAAACAAGGCAACAAGATTTAACATTGAGTTCAAGACCAGCAAGTAATAAATGCAACCATCTTACCTCCTTTCCTGCTTGTTCTTTAAAAAAACAAACAAACAAACAAACAAACAAAGAACAACACAACAAACTCAACCCTAATTTTCTGTGTACTCTCACCCAAGAAAATGTAAAAGAAAGGAAAAAGTGCTAAAATAGAAAGGCATTTTCCCTCTTATCTTTTTTTAATTTGCTATGATTTTGAGTGTGTCGGTTTTTAAAAATAAATTGTCATCCTACGTTATGCTAAGCTAAAAAAATATTATTATCTCTGTTTTTTTTCACTGTGGGAGCAGGTGTAAAGCATTGGATTCTGGCCTGAATCTTAAAAATGGAAAAAGGTTTCACTGGCCAGAGATGAAGGGAAAACCTTACAACAGGAAAAAACCAGCATGAAAAAAAATGAAAAATATATTTTAGGTGTTTTTCCCCTTTTCGTTATTTTATTAATTTTAATGAATGTTTACAGAGATTTTGGATTTCCATTCATTCATTGTTGGATTTCCATTCATTCATTGTTGCATTTTTCTCCCTACATACCCCTCGACCCTAGTTAAATATATTTTTAGGTATTTTTATATTTTTTTACCTAAATAATGCACATAACTAGGTTAAAGATTTAGCTATCAAAAAGGGATTGTAATAAAAAGCAGCACTCATCTGCCATCTTCTTCTATATTCTTCACCTCTTCATTCCTACTCTGTGCTCCAGAAGCAACCATTCCATCTGTTTTCAAATAAACTTTTGATTTTAAATTGTTTGAGGTTTCCAGAAAAGTTTTAAAGATACATAGGTTTTCTATGTGCCCTGTGTAAGCCACCAAGTGCATCTGGAATAGAAATACTGCAAGTAGGTGTGTTTAAAAAAAAGAAATAAAACTCATTTTCTTCTCAGCTAGGAGGCTGAAAGTTCAAATTAGAATGAAAATAAATCCTGTTTAAGCCCTGTCAGTTTCTTTCTTGTAAGATTCCTTCAGTTCCTTACAGACTAGACTTATAGATCATACTTCCATGACATCTGTCTTCCCCTATGTTTGGGTATATCTGCATCTAATCCGCTCTTCTTAGAACTCAGAAGTTCTTAGATTTTGAATTTGTCCTATTCAGGATGGTCTAATTAATATGACAGAGAAAACCTATGTCCAAATAAAATTGTATTCAGAAGTAAAGGAGGTAGGGTTCCAACACAGTTTGAAGGTATACAATTTAATTGAAAGCATGCCCACATTGGTGTCATTTATAATTAATGTCTTACTTTAGTACGATTCAGTATTGGGCTTTATGCTGTGAGTCAAAGCCAACTTGATGGCCCTTAATAACACTTAGCATGGTACCTTTCTGTATATTTAATAAGCCAATATTTCCACATTCTTAGAGACTAATGTCTCCAATTCTAGTTCATTGTCCACATGAATCCAGGAAGCTAGACTATATGATAATGAAAGAAGCATCAGAATTGGAGGACGACTCTAAAACAACTATGAGATATCATCTCACCCCAGTCAAAATAGCAAAATTTAACAGAAGAGCAAGCAACAAATGCTGGCGAGGTTGTGGAGAAAA
>NW_006399752.1:24420816-24432113 GCF_000299155.1 Elephantulus edwardii
TCCTGGAAAGGGTTAAACCGGGTGGCTCCTTGGAGGCAAGGACTCTGAGGCTCCGTCTAATATATTTTGGACATGTAGTAAGCAGGGACTGATCCTTGGAGAGGGACATTATGCTTGGTAGGGTAAAGAGCGCAGGAGGGGAAGGCCCTCTATGAGGTGAATTGATTCAGTGACTGGGATAATCGGGGTGGGTGTGTCAGAGACTGTGCGATTGGCACAGGACAGAGCAGAGTTTAGGGCCGTTGTACATAGGGTCGCTATGAGTCACAAGTGACTCAACAGCACATAACAACAGCAACAACAAAGCCTTGTAAACCTGGTGGAAGCAACTTGAAAGTAGTAGATTTAGTTTGGGTTTTATTTTCTTTCCTCCTCTTTTTGTCCTTGCAACTTTTAAGCCTCTTTTATCCTTTCCAATATTGTAGTAGCCTCCAGTAGGAGAGTATAGAAATTGACTATTCATTATTTTATCTTAACCCAAACAACAGGTAAAACATTTGAATAGTTGAGAGCACAGATAGGTGTGCATTTCAGTTCTGCCTCTATCACATATTATCTCTAAGAGCAGGCACTTGGCTTAATCTCTCTAAACCTCAATTCTCTCACTGTAAAATGGGAGGTAATGTTACCACTTGCCTCAGTGAGCTTTGTGCTTCAAATAAAATGTTTGTGCTTGACACAGTACTTGGTGTTTAGTGAGCCCTTAATAAATCCAGCTATTATCATTATGCTGATAAGAAGTGATTTTCATATGATGGAGAAGGGAAATTAAGAACATGAGGCCAGACTAAGTCAAATTGGTGTCATAGAGAGATAAACGGTATGGGTAACAGATGGCTCAGAAAGCACAGATGACAGGGAGTAAGTTAGGAATTCATTGCAATGGCCTAAGAGAGGCCCCTGTGGCCATGAACAACACACACAAAGACAATACTTGTAGAAATGATAGGATTTATTCAAGTTAGGTTTATGCAGACAGATAGTTGGAAATGCTAGCTGTACGTTAGAAATGCCAGGGGAAGTTTTACTTGTTTTTGAGTGCTGATGTCAAAGCCCAATCCCTACAACCATTGAGCCAAAATCTGCGTAGATGGAACTCAAGCACCAGTCTTTTTAAAGCCTCCCAAATTATTCTAATCTATATCTAGGCTGCAGTTAGAAAATTTACTATCAGGGACCTCTCCAGAGTAATGACCAGAGTAATGAAGAGCATTAATGTCAGTCTAGAGACTAAGGTGTGCCTGATCCAGGGCATAGTCTTTGCAATTACTTACCATGCATCAGAGAGCTGGATTATAAGGATGATAGAAGAACTGATGCCTTTGAGTTCTAGTTAAGGGTGACAGAAGAATTGATGCCTTTAAGTTGTAGTACTGGAGAAGAGTATTGAATAAGCCATGGACTGCTAAGAGAACAAACAGGTCTGACCTGGAGAAGTTGAAACCAAGCTGCGCCTTGGACACAAGGTTTTTGAAGCTCCATCTGACAAACTTTGGGCATGTTGCCAGGAGGGACCAGTCCCTGGAGAAGGACATCATCATGCTTGGAAGGGTGGAAGGACAGTGCACAGAAGAAGATCCCAGATGAGATGGACTGACTCAGTGTTGGGGTATGGGTCTAGGTGTGTCAGGAGATGATAGCGGTCAGGATAGAGCAGAGTTCAGACCTATTGTACGTAGGACCACTATAAGTCGCAAGGGACTCAACTACCCATACCAACAAACAACAATAGTATCAGAAGAAGCTAAAACACATAAAAAATATAAAACAAGATCACTGAATAGTCTTGAAGAAATAGTAGCTTTCAGGCATCTGAAATAGGCTTATCTTTATAATTTGGCCCTGTTGAAGGCGCTTGGTGCTCCAGGGGACAGCACAGTGAGTCTGATATAATGGATTGTTGTTGTTAAGTGCTGTCAAGTCACAGGCGACTCATGGTGATCCTATGAAGGAGAGTCCTCAAAGCTTGTGTGTCTTTCATTCTCTCTCCAGTTTCATAGGGTTTTCGGAGACAAGCTATTACAGAAGTGGATGCCACTCCTCCTTCCAAGCTTGTTTTAATCAGGTAGCTCCAGCCCACACTGTCCGCATTGGGTAACCAGCCATTAACGCATATGACACATCAGTGTCACAGTGTTCAGCCTCACAGCAACCACAAGTTACCACTGTACGGCAAGTGGACACACTAGGGTTATACGACCTAGAGGAATGTTTGAACCCCAGATCATCTGGCAAGTCCGCTCTGCCAACCCGCACGTGGGGCAAAAAGAACACCGCAAGTGCCCAGAACCCTCATACCTGCCACCCCTCAAGAAGCCAGAGGCCGGTTCAGCTGACACTAAGTCTCCTAAGACCCTAAGAGTGGCACATCCTTTCAGTATCTTACCGTCCTTTTTCATGAAATGAAACTAGAAAAGTTTTCACTGTAAGTATTCTTCCTTGTGTAACACATTTCAGGCAAGAGAAAGGGAAAGACAGGGTTAATTAAGTGACCCAGGTGTTTAGGGCTCAGCAGTTAGAAAACTCAGTGCTTGACTGGGAGTTGGAGACCTGGCCTTAATACCAGGAATTCATTTATGTGTCCTCATCCACAAAGAGTGGGGCTGAATAGACATTTTTTTCTCAGATATTATCATCTTTAAAACTTGGATTCATCTGTTTCTGATTAAACTGGAAAGGAAGATGGAATGATAAATTTACTGGAATTTACAGTCAACACATACATAATGTTCTTTCTTTTAAAGTTCTAAGTCAGTAGAATTCTTACTATCTGTCGAAAGAGTTAAATCATGACAACACTCCAATAAGAATCTGTAGTATGAAGTTGATTTTGTTGGCAGAATGAGAGTCGAAGTATTGAGATGCCAGATACGGAAAGTCAAAATAAGGCCAGGTCAACTTGTCTTAACGCTAAGTAGTGAAGGTTCTTGCAGTTAGAATCTATAATCTGTTTCAAAGAGTGTTAATTTTTCATGAGAGTCTATAAGATGGGAAGGGAACTCAGGTCCAAGTTCTGCTCTGTCAAGTTTTATATATATATCAAGAAAAATTCAACTCATTGCCTTCAAGTTGGATCAACTCAAAGCTGATCTGCCAGAAAGTTTTTGGAAGCTTTAAATCTCATGAGAGGTGACTGTTCACCCTTCTCCCTCAGTACGGCAGCTGGTGTACTTGAACCAATAGAGAGGCACCACCTTTAAGTTAGCAACACAACTCTCTACATACTAGACCAACCATGGAAGATAGTGAGGGATGGCTAGATAGCCACAGCTAGATAGTTTTATCAGAATCCCAAGTGCCATTGTACTCCACTGGTACCTTTGGTTATTTCATTCAATCTTCAAAAAGTGCTGTGTTGTTGTTCTTGTAATGTGCTATTAAGTCAGAAACAACTAATAGCAAACCACTATCTGATTTTTAAAACTGTGAATTACATGGATAGAGACTGCCATTTTCTCAAGAGCAGTTGGTAGATTTGAACCATGCATAAGAAGTGCTGTGAGTTAGGTATAAATTTCCTCATTCTACATTTGAGGGAACTGAGGTTTAATTTGTCCAATGTTATATAGATTAAACACAAACCCAGACCTATGTTTCCCCAAAGCCCACAACCTTTCCATTACCCAGTACAGATGGTGTGAGAGGGCTCCAGGGTTGGGGCCAGGAAGCCAGACTAGGTTCCACTAATTGTACTGTGGAAGACCAAATCCCTTCACCTCCTGATGGATGAGTGGCATCAAGGATAGAGGGGAGGAGTAATGACTGTCTGCACCAGGAAAGACACTGACCTTTAGAACCTTTGTGCTCACAGATTTCTTCAAACAGATGGTAGAAAGATTGCTTTTCACACTTGATTCCCAGAAAAGAAAGTTCTATTTTAAGTATTCAGTTATACTCAGTATTTGTCGTGAGTATTGAGGTCAGGTCTGTGCCGGTGTTAGAAAAAACTGCTATTGTTATTGTTCTCATTATACTAATTAAGTATTAGAGAATTACAACATACTATTCACCAGGACTTGGAATCTACAGAATGGTGACTGGTGGCAGGGATATCAGCTCACATATTAGGGAAGTAACAGCATAGCAGTAAACAGAAAACCAACCAAGGCTTTCCACTGAAATGCAGCAACATGAGTAAGAAAGGCAGATATGAGGGCCAGGAAAGGACTCAAACAATCTGCTAGCTTATCTTCGTGACTTCTAGCAAAAATGAACCAATAGTTCCAAGAATTCATCATAAAGTCAACTAGACTTAAAATTCCATGTTTTTGTTGTTGTTATGCACTGTTGAGTCAGAACCAACTTGAAATTTATCCACCAGTGGGTTTTCAGAAGAAAACCAGGTAAATCTCACAGGAGAAGATTGCCCATCTTTCTCCCACGGAGCAGCTAGGGAGCTCGAACCGTCTGCCTTTAGGTTGTCAGAGCAGCTCTTTACCACTGAACCACCAGAGCTCCAAAATACCACATCTACAAATACAAAAATTTAAATGGCCAAGGAAATATTGTCATAAACTTTTCTGGGACTCAAAAAAGGGTCCTTCAGTTTATAATCAGCTTCCAGTGAGATAGCATCTTCTTCTAAAATTTGAAACAAAGTCATTTTTAGTTTAAGTGTGTGAATGTAAATAATGTGATTTTTGGGGGTCTAATTTCTTTTTAATTTACTAAAATAAACAAAAGCTATTGCAGTAGAAGAGATTGAGATTGTTAACAATTACACCTTGCTAGGCTCCATAATCAACACACTTGTCACCAGCAGTCAGGAAATCAAAAGACAAATTGTACTGGGAAAATCTGCTGTAAGGGACTTCTCCAGAGTACTGAGAAGCAATTATTTCAGTCTAGAGAATAAGGTGCACCTGACCCAGGCCATGGTCTTCATAACTACTTGCTATGCATTAGAGATCTGGACAATGAATGGCTAAGGATCCAAAAGAAAAATTGATGCCTCTGAGTTCTGGCGCTGGAGAAGAGCCCATAAGGAGCACCAAGATAACAACTAAGTCTATCTTGGAGAGGATGAAAACAAGTTTCTCCTTGGAGGCTGGGATTTTGAAGCTCCATCTCACATACTTTGGGCATGTGGCCAGGAAGGACCAATCCTTGGAGAAGGATATCATGTTTTGAAGGGTGGAGGGACAGTGCAGAAGAGGAAGATACTGGATGGGATGGATTGACACAGTAGCTGGGGTAATGAGAGCAGGTTTGTTGGAGTCAGTGAGACTGGCTCACAATAGGGCAGGCTTCAGAACTGTTGTACATAGGGTCACTATGAGTCATAGGCAACTCAACAGCACATAAAAACATTGCAGAAGATTAAATTCCAACTCTACCCTATAGAAAAGAGTAGAACCATCTCATATGGTTTCAATACCAGTAATCTTGGGAAGCAGGAATTGCATCCACTTCCTAAACAACATGCCTCCGGAAGCTATGAACTCTGATAAATGTCGATAGTTGTAGAGGGGCATTAGGCCTTTTGTTCTTAGGGTCTCTATAAGTCGTGCTTGACTCAAAGGCAATCAAAAACAACAACAATCTTTATGGAAGCAAATTGCCACATCTTTATCTCACAGAGAAACTGTTGTTGTGTACCTTCGACTCATAGGTGACTCATAGCTGACCCTCTAGTAGGTTTTCAAAGGCAGTCTTGAGAGAAGATTGCCCACCAATCTCCTGCAGAGCAGCTGATGGATTTGAACTGTGTGACTTTGAACTGGCAGCACAACTCCTTACCACTAGGCCACTAGAGCTTTCAAATTTCCAACGTTTCTGTTAGCAGCCAAGTAGTTAACTGCTCTACCACCTTAAGTTCCTATAATGCATATGTGATATTTGTCTCTGTTGCTGAACAGTAAACTTGTGCACTTATAGCAAAAGTTGAGTGATGCAACAGAATCACTGAGAGAAAAGCTGGCTATTCATCTTTCCAGATCTGCTGAGTATGGACCATAGTTAGATAGATTTCTGTATGATAGATGTATCACTCCAAAACCTGGAGAGTAAATAATGACGGCATGCCCCGTGCCCTCAAGGAGTCTTCATTTCTGCTATTTCTGGTCAGTGATTGACACTGAACTTTTCTGGGACAGGTGACAACACTGACAGAGCAATCTGTCATTCTTTTTATTAAAAGGGCAATATTTTAAGAGAAAACTTTGACCAACTTTCTCCAGCCTTTAACAAGAATCATGATGCTTGAACTATTATGATGATATGTTTGTCATATACAAAGATATTGGATCAGAATGAGGGAAGTGAGTAGCTCAGAAGGAATTTCAAGCATTTCATTTCACTCCCTGAAAGGTTCTGTCTGCCAAACATTTTAGGCAGCATTTCCAAAAGTGTGTTCTACAGTGTATTCTTCAGATTGTTAATAGTATTCTCTGAAAACAGTGCCAACGTTATAGAAGTAGGGGGAAAAACCTGGGTAGCAAAGTTAAGCAAGTTTTTCAGAGCGAATTTTCATCAATCTTTCCTGTATAAATGTATAATGTGACTTCAAAAGAGCAGAGTATTATAAAGCACTAGCCAAATCTGTTGTTGTTGTTGTTATGTGCCATCGAGTCATTTGCGACTCATAGCGACCCTATGTACAACAGCCCTAAACCCGGCTCTATCCTGTGCCAATCTCATTGCCTCTGACACACCCATCCCGATTATCCCAGTCACTGAATCAATCCACCTCATAGAGGGTCTTCCCCTCCTGCGCTGTCCCTCCACTCTACCCAGCATGATGTCCCTCTCTAAAGACCTGTCTCTTCTTACAACATGTCCAAAGTATGTCAGACGAAGCCCCAGAATCCTTGCCTCCAAGGAACAGCCTAGTTTAACCCTCTCTAGGATGAATCTGTTTCTTTTCTTGGTAGTCCGTGGTACATTCAATACTCTTCTCCAGCACCACAGCTCAAAGGCATCAATTCTCCTTCTATCCTCCCTAGTCATTGTCCAACTCTCTGATGCACAACAAGTGATTGCAAAAACCATGGCCTGTATCAGGCTCACCTTAGTCTCTAGAGAGACACTGTTGCTCTTGAGTACTTTAGAGAGGTCCCTAATCGCAGACTTTCCAATCACAATACTTTTTTTATTTCCTGGCTCCTGGTGCCAAGAGTGTTGACTGTGGAGCCGAGCAAACTGAAGCTGTGAACAATCTCAATCTCTTCGCCATCCATCCTGATGCTACCTATTGGTCCAGAGGTGAGAATTTTTGTCTTCCTGACATTGAGCCTCAGTCCGTAATGAAGGCTGCAGTCCTTGACCCTCTGCAGTAAGTGCATGAGGTCCTCCTCAGTTTCAGCAAGCAGGGTTGTGTCATCTGCATAACGCAGATTGTTGATCGATCGTACACAAATCTTAATGCCAAGCTTCTCCTCATAGAGCCTAGCCTCTCGGATACTCTGCTCTGCATACAGGTTGAAAAGGTATGGAGATAGGACACATCCCTGGCGTACACCCTTCCCAATTTTGAACCATGCAGTGTTGCCCTGCTCTGTTTTGACGACTGCCTCTTGGTCCAAGTATAGGTTTCGCATTAGCACGATTAAATGTTCTGGGATTCCCATTCTTCTCAGAGTCAGCCACAGTTTGTTATCATCTACACAGTCAAATGCCTTTGCATAATCAATGAAACACAGATAGACATTTTTCTGGTATTCTCTGCTTTCAGCTAAGATCCATCTCACATAAGCTACAATATCCCTAGTACCACGACCCCTTCTAAACCCAGCCTGGACTTCTGGCAGTTCTCTGCTGATGTACTGCTCCAGTCGTTTTTGGATAATCTTCAGTAGAATCCTGCTTGCATGTGCAGCTAAATTTTAGAAAATACTTTTGAAAATAATGGTTTTCTTTTAAAATCCATATCTTCCACATGAAAGATATTAATTTTATGTCTTTCATGTATGAAATCCTGTATACCAATGCCATAGAAGTATTGTTTATCATTGTTGTTGTTGTTGGTATGTGACACTCGAAGTCCAGACACATGTTGTACCATGAATGAAACTAAAGATTAAACACTCTACACTGCTGGTGGAAATGTAAAATAGTGCATCCACTACGGGAAGTAGTTTGGCACTTCCTTAGAAAGTTGAGAATACCATTTGATCTGGCAATCCCATTGTCTTTGTGTGTAGGTGTTACAGACTTAAGTATGACCCATGGCGATCCTATGAACAACAGATCTGAACTCTATCTTGTCCTGTGCCATTCTCACATTTCCTGACATATGAAAGCCTATTGCAGCAGTCACTGTGTCAATCCACCTGGTTGAGAATCTTCCTCTCCTTCGGCCACCCTCTGCCTTCCCAAGCATTATGTCCCTCTCCAAGGAATATACTCTCCTAGAAACATGCCCAAGGTAAGTGAGATGAAGCTGTATCATCTTTACCTCCAAAGAGCACTCTCACTGAGCTTTCGTCAAGATATATTTGTTTTTTCTTTTGACAGTCCATGGAATGTTCAGTGTACTTCTCTAACACCACAGTTCAAAGGCATCAAGTCTTCTATCATCCTTATTTATCGTCTAGTTCTCAGATGTACTGCGAGTGATTGAAAAGATCATGTCTTGATTCACACACACCTTAGTCCTCAAATTTACATGCTTATTCCTCAATAATTTAGAGAGCCGCTCTCAGTTGTGGTCTGGTAGACTCTTGGTTAAGCCAGTTAGGACCTGGTGAGCTGGTGAGTGGGCCTTTGTGATTAAAAGTTGTTTGGGGCCTGGGGGCCTCTTATCTGAATCAGTTGGGTCTCAGAAGGTATATATATATATTTTTTTTAGTTAACAAACAGTTGTGGGTTGGGAGCCTCTTGTTTAAACAAATTAGGACCCAGTGGGTGGGCCTCTGTAATCAAAAGTTGGTTAGGGCCTAAGAGTCTCTTATTTAAAGCAATTGGAATCTGGAAAGATTTTTTTTTAAATATGATTAACGGTCAGTTGGGAGCTGGAACTGCTTGTTTAAAGCACTTAAGATCCAGAAGTTAGATCTTTTATATTTGATTAACAGTCCTGGTGTGAAACCTGATTTGCTGTTAGGGGTACACACTAATTTGCCAGTTTCTTGTATTTGGGGAATACAGTGTTTTGATTGGTACAGCACTTGTCTGTCAGTTTGCTGTAGTGAGATAACTTGTAGGTTGCTGTGATACTGATAGGTATGCCACCAATGTGTCAAATGCCCAAGGATTACCTACGGTGGACAGGTTTCAATAGAGCTTCAGAATTAAGACAGACTAGGAAGCAGGATTGGCTATCCACTTCTTGATGAGCAGTAGAGGAAAGTGGATAGCTATAGTATTAGAGGTAGAGTAATTGCATTACTGGGTAAATATTCTGAAGAAATAAGAATTGTGCAACAAATTAACATATTCACTCCCATATTTATTACAGTATTATTTACAATAGCAAAGAAGTGGAAAAAACACAAGGGTCCATCAACAGACAAATGGTGAAAGAAACTGTTTCGTTCACACAGTGGAGTATTATGCTTCACTACAGTCTGGAAGACACTTTAGTGTGTCCCAAAAAGCTAAGCATAGAAATTCCGTATGACGCAGCTATACTCCTGCTAGGAATATACCCAAAGGAAAACAGAACTGAGATACAAAAAGAGATATGCACACCAAATGGTGTTTATAGCAGCATTATTCATGATAGCAAGAGCATAGAAACAACTCAAATGTCCATCAACAAATGGCCGGACTGAGAAACTGTGGTCCATTCACATGATAGAGTACTATGCAGCACTCAGGAGCAATGATACTGAAAAATACTATATAACATGGGAGAGGCTAGAGAGCATTATGCTGAGTAAGTTAACTCCAGAACATAAGAACAAATAGTATATAAGACCATTATTGTAAAAACAGAAGGATAAACAGTAAGATGTGTATGGCTAGCCAATAGGGATGAGGAGGGGACAGGGGGCTGAAAGTGGGGAGGGAAAAACCATGGGGTTACAGAGTTTTGTAAGTGGAGGGTAGGGGGGAAATAAAAAAGCAATGTACATGAAGAAACACAAGAAAAAAATACGATCAAGAATTGGTGAAATACTGTACAATATGGATGAATCTAGGACAAATTATACTAAATTGCTAAATCTGTCACAAAAGGATAATTATGGTATAAGACCACTCATATAAAAAACTAAGCTAAAGGTTGATACACACACTTGATCCTGAAGGGTTAGTAGAGACAAAAAGTTAAGAAGTGGGAGGAGGAAATGATCATGTTGATTTTAAAATAAATAAAAATACCTACCTTTTGTGGAAAATTACTAACTAAAGGGGTACATATCTTACTTGGAGTACTGTCCACTTACATCCACAGTTTATTTTCTCAGAAGTTGATATGGTGTAGTGGAAGAACACCGGATTCACAATTAGCTGACCTGGATTAACCCCAGTTGTGCCACTTAATAATTAAGTGAACCTGGAAAAGTCCTAATCGCTCTGAGTCTCTGCTTATTTATCTAATAATAGCACTATTGTTAGGAGTAAAATATAATGTAGGGAATCTCTTTAAAGTCCAACTTGTTATAAACTGCTATTTGGTGTAGATAGTAAGCAAACTACTTTTATGTAAAGCCTGTGAGAGATTCCACAAATTACTTAATTTGTGGAGAACCCATGTGATAGAGGATAACTACCCCAAAGGATTTCCCAGGTTACACTATTTATAGGAGCAGACCAACACAAATCTTTTCTTCAGCAGAAGAGCATGGTAGACTCAAACTGCTAACCTTTTTGTTAGAAACCAGGAGCTTAACCGTTGCACCACCATGGATCCTAAATCTGTATCTTGAAAATTTTGAATCATGTTACCATGTAATGGGAACTGATTCCACTAACCTTCCATTAGGTTTCCAATGCTGGAAATCGCACTGAAGGAGATTATCCATCTCCTCACCCACCCCCCCCATGGCCAACAGCTAATGGTTGATTTGAACTTCCAGAAAAGAGTGACCATTGGGATAACCAAGCAATTCCCTACAGACCACAAGAGAACAGCTCCCTTAATCTCCAGAGGCTTAATCTTCTCCTCTGAGATACTAAAATATTTTCCTCACCAGGTATTATGGGAATTAAGTGAGCTAATATTTATGATACTTGACACTTATTAATCAGGGAATATTTGTAGGATTTTTTTTCTTTCCTCAAGACTATGCCCAAAACAGGTCACATACACACTGTATTTTTCTCCCTTTATTTTACTCTCTTAATCTCTTGGGCTCTGGTTGTTGGTGCATATATTTGAATGATAGTGGTATTCACTGGACTTCCTTGTATGC